>NC_081356.1:136197404-136571154 GCF_030684315.1 Stegostoma tigrinum
TCCCCCCTCCCTATTCTTTTTAAATGTTCTAAACCCTGGAACATCCAGCAACCATTCCTGCCCATGAGAAACCCATGTCTCTGTTATGGCCACAACATCATAGCACCAGGTACTGATCCATGCTCTAAGTTCATCACTTTTATTCCTGATACTCCTTGCGTTAAAGCAAACACACTTTAACTGATCCCTTGGTTCCTTCCCAGGAAAATCCTTCCCACTAGCTGGTCTACCTCTTGCTTCTGCCTCACCTGCATCAACTCTCACCTCCGGTATACAGCTCAGGTTCCCACCCCCCTGCCATACTAGTTTAAACCCTCTCGAACTACTCGAGCAAACCTTCCACCCGGGACATTGGTCCCTTTCCAGTTCAGATGCAACCCGTCCTTCTTGTACAGGTCCCACCTTCCCCAGAAGGCATCCCAATTATCTACATATCTGAAGCCCTCCCTCCTACACCAGCTGCGCAGCCACGTGTTAAGCTGCGCCCGCTCCCTGTTCCTCGCCTCGCTATCTCGTGGCACCGGTAGTAAACTAGAGAACACTACTCTGTTTGTCCTGCTTTGCAGCTTCCATCCTAACTCCCTGAAATCACTTTTTAGATCCTCAATCCTTTTTCTGGCTATATCGTTAGTGTCAATATATAACACGATTTCTGGCTGTTCACTCTCCCCTATTAGAACCTTATACACCTGATCGGAGACGCCCCGGACCCTGGCACCAGGGAGGCAACATATCTTCCGGGAATCCCGATCTTGACCACAAAATCTCCTGTCGATTCCCCTAACTATCGAATCCCCTACCACGAGTACATTTCTATTCTGCCCCCTTCCCTTCTTTGCCACAGTGTCAGGCTCAGTGCCAGAGAACTGACTACTATGGCTTTCCTCTGGTAGGTCATCCCCCCAGCAGTATCCAAAACGGTATACTTATTGCTGAGGGGAATGCCCACAGGGGGATCTCTGCACTGTCTGTCTGTCCCCTTTCCTCCCCCTAACTGTAACCCATCTATCCTTGTCCTGAGCCTTCGGAGTGACCAACTCCCGGTAACTCCTCTCAATTACCCCCTCTGCCTCCCGAATGATCCGTAGTTCATCCAGCTCCAGCTCCATTTCCCTAACACGGTTTTCAAGGAGCTGTAGTTGGGTGCACTTCCCGCAGATGTAGCCAGCAGAGACGTGTGCCATGTCTCCCACCTGCCACATTCTGCAGGAGGAGCAAGCAACTGCCCTGGCATCCATACCTTACTTATCTGAACACCCACTCAGTACTAAAGTAGAAAGCTTACTTCAAGTAATAATAACAAATTAATAACAAACTTATATTCAATAGAGAAAGTCTAGAATGAACCTTACCTTATTAACTCGGTTAGAGGAGGAGGGCGGGTGGGAGACTCTACAGTTGTAGAGTCTCGGGTTTAGCCGCCTTGCTGATATATATGGTCACTGCTTTCCTTCCCGGCTGCCCCTCTGGTCCTCGTCACTTCCTCCGCTGCTCCCGCTCCTTCTGTGAAAGAGAAAACACCGCTGCCCGCTACCGGTAAGTAATTTTAAAAAACTGCCTTACCTTAGCTGCAGTCTTCCGGGCTCGTCTTACCTCCGCTGCTGCTCGCACTCGCTTGGCCAATTCAGAGGCAGAGTCACCCACACTGAAGAGGGTCTAGAGTCACATGCAAGCCAGACCAGATAAGGATACAGATTTCCCTCACTAATGATGTCAGTGAACCAGATGCTTGTTTATGACATTGTCATTGGCTTCATGGTCACTATCACTGAGATGAGCTTCCAGTTCCAAAGTTAAGAATTTAATTTGAATTGTACCAATTATAGTAGTTGGCTTTCAATTCATATCCCAAAATATTGGTCTGGATTAGTGGTGACATTCTCTTATTTTTTGAGGAAAAGTTGAACAGTTGACTTTATACTTACTGTAGTTTGAAAGAATGAGAACTGGTCTCACTGGAACAAATAAGCCCCTTAAATGATTTAGTAGGTTAGACACTGAGAAGGATTGTATCAGAGATAATGGGAACTGCGGATGCTGGAGAATCCAAGATAACAATTGTGGAGCTGGATTTTTCTGAGATAACAACATTTGGACCTGCCTACAGAACCAGTAAATCACACCGTGTCCCCACAATAACTGCCAAAAGAGAATCCCCCTTGTCCTCACATACCGCCCCACCGCATCATCCTCTGACACTTCCGCCATCTACAATCCGACCCCACCATCAAAGACTTTCTTCCACCCCCACCCTTATCTACTTTCCAGAGGGACCATTCTCTCTGTGACTCCCTTGTCCACTCCACACTCCCCTCCAACCCCACCACACCTGGCACCTTCCCCTGCAACCACAGGAAGTGTTACAGTTGCCCCCATACCTCCTCCCTCACCCACATCCCAGGCCCCAAGAAGACTTTCCACATCAAGCGATGTTCACCTGCACATCTGCCAATGTGATATACTGCATCCACTGTACCCGTTGTGGCCTCCTCTACATTGGGGAAACCAAGCGGAGGCTTGAGAACCATTTTGCAGAACACCTATGCTCGGTTCGCAATAAACAACTGCACCTCCCAGTCGCGAACCATTTCAACTCCCCCTCGCATTCCTTAGACAACATGTCCATCCTGGGCCTCCTGCACTGCCACAAGGATGCCACCCGAAGGTTGCAGGAACAGCAACTCATATTCTGCTTGGGAACCCTGCAGCCCAATGGTATCAATGTGGATTTCACAAGCTTCAAAATCTCCCCTCCCCCTACTGCATCCCAAAACCAGCCCAGCTCATCCCCACCTCCCTAACCTGTTCTTCCTCTCACCTATCCCCTCCTCCCACCCCAAGCCACACCCCCATTTCCTACCTACTAATCTCATCCCGCCCCCTTGACCAGTCCGTCCTCCCTGGACTGATCTATCCCCTCCCTACCTCCCCACCTACACTCACCTCCACAGGCTCCATCCCCACCTCTTTAACTTGTCTGTCTCCTCTCCACCTATCTTCGCCTCTATCCATTTTCGATCCGCCTCCCCCCCTCCCTATTTATTTCAAAACCCTCTCCCCCTTTTCTGATGAAGGGTTTCGGCCCAAAACGCCAGCTTTTATGCTCCTAAGATGCTAATTGGCCTGCAGTGTTCATCCAGCTCCACACTTTGTTATCTTAGACACTGAGAAGTTGTTTTTCTGTCGGCACAGGTTAAAAATAAGGGAGGAGAATTCCCATTTCAGATTAAGATGAGGAGGAAGTTTCTTTATTCAGATGGGCATTAACCTTTGGAATTCACCAAACTCACTACATGAGCAATGGAGATCGGGCCATTAAATATAGTTCAAACTGAGTTTTGACTATTCATAAAGTAGAGGGTTTTAGGCTGTGGTTGGGGAAAGGTAATTGCTGTAGTAAATAGGGGAGGCAGGGAAGAGGAGTTGTTGATCGTGCCTGTGACATCCACGAAGGAATTTAAAAAAAGGGTTTCACTGGACTCTTAATTGCCTTCCTAAACTGGCTGAGTAAGTCACTTAATTCCAGGGCAGTTAGTGATGGGCAACAAATGCTGCCATTGACACTTACATCACCTGCAAGAATAAAGGAAATAAAGCCGTTCATTCGAGTTTGTCTCATCAGATGATCTGCACTGTAATCCATGGCTGCCTTTCTGTTTTATAATTCAGCAATGAGAATGATCTGTGGTCCATGACATTTCCATCAGATTACCACTTCTACTATTCTATCTTTGCAGCCAGAATAAACAACAGAATTGTGCAAATATATGCAATTGCACTGAATGGCATACAGTATAGATAAACAACATTTCTCAACTAATAAGGGGTGATTTGATCAGTCCCACAGTTTATTTGGGGACGGCATGGTGGTTAGCACAGCAGCCTCACAGCACCAGGGACCCGGGTTCAATTCCAGTCACGGGCGACTGTCTGTGTGGAGTTTGCACATTCTCCCTGTGTCTGCATGGGTTTCCTCCCACAGTCCAAGGATGTGCGAGTTAGGTGGATTGGCCGTGCTGGGTTGCCCATAGTGTTTGGGGAGGTGTGGATTGGGTGGGTTGTTGGGGGATGGATCTGGGCGGGATGGTCCAGGGTTTGGTGTGGACTTGTTGGGCCGATGGCCTGTTTCCACACTGTAGGGATTCTACTCTATTAAAATGTGTTGTTGAGTACAAAAAAAATCTTGCTGTGTTTTAAAGTCGACTTTGTGGCAGTGTTTGATGGGGACAATGTAGAGGAAACTTTACTGTGTATCTAACTCTGTGCTGTCCCTGTCCAGGGAGTGTTTGATGGGGACAATGTGGAGGATGCTTTACTTTCACTTTAAAAGAGTAGAGGGATGTTTAAACTGTACTTGTCCAAAACTGTACCTGGCAACATAGGAACGTGGCTATTTGGATCTTCGAGTCTGCTCTGGCTGCTCTTGTTGGGGTCCAAACACTACTTACCTGTCTTCAGCCTACTCAACCCATGATCCCTCCTGTCTGTCAAAAATCTGTCTAACTCAGCAGGATATATTCAGTGATCCAGACTGCAATACTTTCTGGGGAAGAGAATTCCACCCTCTTGCAAGGGTCTGACAGAAAAAAAACTCATGTCTAACTTCAGAGAGAGGTCTGTAATTTGTACATGATGTCTCCTAGATTTAGTCTTCCCCATGAAAAGAAAATTCTCCTGGCATCCACCGTACATAGTCCTCACAGGATCTTCTTTGTTTCAAGATCATCTCAACATTCTTTTAAAGTCCAATGGGACTTCCGTCCTTGTGGTGATTGAAATGTACAGAATACTAGAGGCCTAGATAGAATGGACATGAAAAAGATGTTTCCACTGATAGGACAAACTGGCACCCGACGGCACAGTCTCAGAGTGAAGGGACGACCCTTTAGAACAGAAATGTGAGGGAATTTCTTCAGCCAGAGGGTATTTAATTTGTAGAACTCGTTGCCATATTGAGCTGTGGAGACCAAGTCGTTGAGTGTAATTATGCCAGAGATAGATAGGCTCTGAGATAACACAGTGTGGAGCTGGAGGTACACAGCAGGCCAGGCAGCATCAGAGGAATAGAAAAGCTGATGTTTTGGGCCAGGACCCTTCTTCAGAAATGGGGGAGGGGTCGGAGGCTATGAAATAAACCCCTACCCTTCTTGCATTTCTGAAGAAAGGTCCCAGCCCAAAACGTCAGGCCAGGCAGCTGTGTTCCTTCAGCCCCACACTGTGTTATCTCAGACTCCAGTATCAACAGTTCTTACTATCTCTGATTGATAGGCTTTTGGTTGGTTATGGGATCAAGGGTTGTGGGGAGAAGGCAGTAGAATGGGGTTGAGAAACATATTAGTCATGATTGAATGGCAGAGCAGACTCAGCGGACTGAATGGCCTAATTCTGTTCCTATAACTTATGGTCTTATTGTCAACATGTTGTAAACCCAACTGGAGAAGTATCTTTCCATTCGCATCATAGAGGTCTACTCAAAGAGAATTCCTGGATTTAGTCATCATTTCAGAAAAGCTCTCAGACATTTTTTTAAAAAAGGATCATTACAAAAGAAACTCAATGGGCCAAATGGCTTAATTCTGTTCCTCTGTCTTATGATGTTATGGGCAGTCATACTCCCTTGCCTGTGGGTTTCATTACTTTTTTTTCCATGTTTGGTGCAAGACTGTAAAGAGCTCAGGAACCAGTGGCCCAGGTGGAACCCAAACTGGGCATCACAGATCAGGTTATTGCTGAGCAGGTGCTGCTTGATAGCTCTGTTACTGACACCTTCCATCACTTTACTATCGAGAGTAAACAAATGGGACAGTAATTGACTAGGTTGGATCTGTCCTGCTTTTTGTGTACAGGAAATACTTGGGCAATTCTGCCCATTACTGGGTAAATGCTAATGCTGTAGCTACACTGGAACAGTTTGGCTAATGTATAAATCCAAAATATTGTTTGAAATTGATTAGATTAGATTCCCTACAGTGTGGAAATAGGCCCTTTGGCCCAACAAGTCCACACCGCCCCTTGTAGCATCCCACCCAGACCCACCCCCTCATAACCTACTATCCCTGAACACTACGGGCAACTTAGCATGGCCGATCCATCTAGCCTGCACATCTTTGGACTGTGGGAGGAAACTGCAGCACCTGGAGGAAACCCACACAGACACAGGGAGAATGTGCCAACTCCGCACAGACAGTTACCTGAGGATGAAATCAAACCTGGCTCCCTGCCGCTGTGATGCTGCAGTGCTAACCGCTGAGCCACCGTGCCGCTCAAATTAAGAGAAGCTTGATACTCAGTGAATCTGAGCAACAGTCCCAATAAATCTCGTGGGAAGACGGGTAAGAAATCTGGAATGAATGTTAAGACTGACATATGGAAGCAGTTTATATTTGATTCTATTTTATGCAGATATCTGAGGACTGGTGCTTGCAGATTGCTCTGCTGAAATTTATATTGTGTGCATTAACAATTCTGTATGTATTAAGGTACTGATCTAGTCTTTTCTGTCTTATAAGAAAATATAGTCAGCGATCAGTCCATGCTAAATTGTGTAATGTTTTGGAATGATTCCTATTTACCAAAGACACTAACAGATTAATGTTCCTTCAGGAATAATGCTGACTGGAAAGAATGTCCCAAATACATGCACAATGAAAACGCCTGCTATTTCAACCAAACCTACACCTCCATCTGGATTTCGTATTGTGTACAGCTTAAATCAGACATTCAGGATCAGAACATCACTTTCGATAAACGCTGCTTCTCCATTGATAACATTGGTAAAATAAATCTCCTACTTGTTCTTTGAGAGAGCAGTGAGAGGATGGATTAGGATGGTAGAGGAATGGTAATATCACTGGACTAGGAATCCAAAAACTTAGGCTGGTGGTCTGGGGACGTGGCTTCACGTCCTATTACAGCAGCTGGTGCAATTTCGAATTCAGTTACTAAATCTGGAACATAATATTAGCCTCAGTAAAGGCGACCATGAAATTATCATTGAGTGTTGTCAAAAAAAATCATGACTAATGTCCTTTAGGGAGAAGGAAATCTGCTGTCCTTATGTGGTCTGACTCCAGCCCTACAGCAATGTGGTTAACTCTTCACTTCCCCTTGAAATGGCCAAGCGGATTACTCATTCCAAGGATAATTAGGGAAGCTGGCAAGTGGCAATGTCCAATAAATAACAAGAGAATAACCAAATAATTACATCAGCGGAGTCTAGAGTTGGAACACAAACTTGCTCAGAAATGGGAGAAATCTCTTTGTCAGACATTAACCTTGTTTACGAACCGTCTTAATTTATACTGTAATCATAGAAATAGGGAACTGATTAATTAGTGGTATAGATTGTTCTTTCCTTTAAAATTTGGTATTCTTGCATCTATCTTGCAAGTGCAAGAGAAAAGCTTTGCCAGCATGCCTCTCTTCAGCAAAAGTCAAGTTTTACAAGTGACTGTAGCTCGAATGTAATGTATAATTTTTAGTCTACAGGATTTGTACATTACATTACTTGAATAATTTGAATTGAACAAGCTCATTAAGATCAAGGGACTGGGACTGTAAATTCAAAATTCTTTGTTTAATTTGAATATTGCTTTGTGTTCATCCAAGACAGGTTCAATTACGTAGTTTCAAGAGTCTTATCAGAGTAACAAATCTCAGTGAGAGTTCCAAATGTCATTTTGAGGTGATGAAGACATGAATGAAGGTTTCAGCAGCAGCTCAACTGAGACAGGGTAAAGTCTGGTGATGTTACAGAGGCGTAAATAGACAATCTTAAGAGTTGGCTTAAATGTATGGTCAGCAACTCTTCTCAAGAGTTGAATACTCTGAACAACTTGGTAACATCTTAGATTGTGCCAGGATAAGGGACAAAGTCAGTAGATGGGTAATGGATTTTGGGGCATGGATCAGTCTTTCTATGCTTAATTAGAAGAAATTTCTGCTCATCCAGCACTGATGACCAAAAGAAATAGGAACAGAGGAGGCCATTCAGCCCCTCAAGCTTGCTCTGCCATTCAGTAGGATCATGGCTGATCTGACATTCTTCACATTCACTTTCCTGCCCTTTCACCATAACTTTTGATTCCCTGACTGATCAAGAATCTATCTCATCCTTAAATATACACGGGGAATCTGCCCCACAACTCTCAATGGCAAGGAGATCCAAAGACTCACAACCCTCAGGGAGAAGGAACTCCTCCTCATCTCAGTCTTAAATTGGTGCCCCTCTATTCTGTCGCTGTGCCATCTGGTTCTAGACTCTCCCATGAGGGGAAACATCCTCTCAGCATTCACCCTGTCACGTCTCTTAAGAATTCAACATCTGTCAATGATATCACCTCTCATTCTTCTAAACTCCAGTGAGTAGAGTGCCAACCTGTTTAACCTTTGCAATACAACATTCCCGTCATACCAGGAATCATCACGCGAACCTTCTCTGAACAGCCTCCAATAAATCAATCATTTTCTTTCAAGAAGAGGACCATAACTGCTCCCAATACTCCAGATTGGTCTCACCAGAACCCTCAACACTTGCAGTAAGACTTCCCTACTCTCATACTCCAGCTCCCTTCAAATAAGGGCCAACATTCTATTAGCCACCCTGATTACCTGCTGCCCCTGTATCTTAGCTTTCTGGGTTTCATGCACAGGTCCCCCAAGTCCCCTTGTGTTGCAGCTTTCTGTAGTTTTTCTTTATTCAAATAATACTCTTTTCTTTTGTTGTCCCTTCAAAAATGAACAACTTCTCACTTTCCCACACTGTACTCTATTGCCAACTTTTTGCCTACTTTAATTAGGAGCCTGATAATTTAGCAACATGATGTAAGGTAGAGGTAGGTGTGTCATTCTGTATTGGTCTAAAAGGGTTAATGCTGAGGATAAGCACCCCATTATGATGATGTCATAGGGACTGTTGGGCAGAAGAGCTTAGGATATCAAAGCAGTGAAACTGACATGTAGTCCTCACGGTCCACGTGATATCAAGAAACAGTTAGTGACACTGGATATTACAAAGGCTACGAGCCCAGACAACATTCCACCAATAGTACTGAAGGCTTGTACTCCAGAAATTGCAGCTCCCCTAGCCAAGCTCTTTCAGTAGTTACAATTCTGACATCAATCTGACAATGTGGAACATTGATCAGGTATGTCCTGTATACAAAAAGCAGGACAAACCTAATTCAGCAAATTACTGCCCAATCAGTCTACTCACAATCTTCAGTAAGGTGATGAAAGATGTCCTCAACAATGATATCAAGCATCACTTACTGAACAATAACCTGTGCTGTGACACTCAGTTTCAGTTCCGGCAGGGACACTGAGCTACTGATCTCATTATGGCCTTGGTTCAAACTTAGATAAAAGCTGAATTCCACAGGTGAGGTCAGGTGAGAGTGACAGCCCTTGACACCAAGGCTGCATTTGATCACATGTGACATCAAGGAGCCCTAGCAAAACTGGACTCAGTGGGTATCGGCAGAAAACTTTCCAGTGTTTGGAGTCATACCTGGCTCATATAAGATGGCTGTGGTTGTTGGAGGTCAATCATTCTCAGCATCAGGACATCTCTGCACAAGTTTCTCAGGGTAATGTCTGTAACTCAGTCATCTTTAGCTGCTTCATCAATGACCTTACCTCCATCATAAGGTCAGAAGTGGGGAAGGTCATCGATGATCGCACAATGTTCACCACTTTCCAGTACCTCAGATACTGAAGCAGTCTGTGTCCAAATGCAGCACAACTTGGACAATTTCCAGGCTTGTGCTGACAGGTGGCAAATAACATTTGCATCATGCAAGTGCTGGGCAATGACCATCTCCAATAAGAGATAATTTAACCATCGCCCCTTGACATTCAACGGTGTTACCATCACTGAATCCTCAATTACCACCATCCTGGAGATTGCCATTGGCCAGAAACTGAACTGGACTAGCCATATAAATGAAGTGGATGTAACAGCAGGTCAGAGATTAGGAATACTGCCACGGGTAAGTAACCTCCTGACTTCCCAAAGCCTGTCCACCATCCAAAAGGTACAAGTTGTGAGTGTGATGAATACTCAGAACTTGCCTGGATGAGTGTAGCTCTCACAGCACTCAAGAAGACTGACATCTAGGACAAAGCAGCCTGCTTAATTAACACCTTATTCACCACTTCCACCTTCTTTACTGATGTTCAATAGCAACGATGTGTATCATCTACATGATGGTCTGTCACAAATCACCAAGTCTTCCAAACCCAGAACTATTTCCATCTCGAACTACAAGGGCAGCAGATATGTGGGAACACCACCACCTTCAAGTTCTCCTTCAAGTCACTCACCATCCTGACTTGGAAAGATATCACCAATTCTTCAGCGTTCATTAGGTTAAAATCCTGGAATTCCCTCCCTAAAGGCATTGTGGGTCAACGTACAACACATGGGCGGCAGCGGTTCTAGAAGAGAGCCCATCACCACCTTTTCAAGGGCAACTAGGGACAGACAATAGGTACAGGCCCAGCTAGCGATGTCCACTGTCAGATGGGAACAGATCTGGTGGGATACTTGAGGGAACAGCATGGGAGCAGAAAGAGAAACCATTACAGATGATTGATCGGCTGTAGTGAGACAGCAGGGATGTACTCTATTGAGAGCAGTTCCACACACCCGCACATTAGAGGAGAGAACTTGGAAGCAGAGTGGGTGATCACTGTGTCAAATGGGGAGGCAATGGGCCTGGTGGTATTATCACTGGACTGTTAATCCTAAGACTCAGAAAATGTTCCGGAGATTTGGGTTCAAACCCCACCATGGTAGATAGTGGAATTTTATTTCACATCTGGAATTAAGAGTCTAATGATGAACGTGAATCCACTGTCGACTGTCAAGCAAAGCCCATCTGGTTCACTAACATCCTTTAGGGAAGGAATCCTTACTTGGTCTGGCCTACACATGACTACAGACCCACAGCAATGTAGTTGACTGTTAATTGACCTCTGTGCAATTAGGTATGGACAATAAATTCTGGCCAAGCTGGTGACACCCTTATCCCATGAATGAATTTTAAAGAAGCTGCAGACAGGTCAAAAAGGACAAGAGAGGAAATTTTACAATTGTTCTCGTTGTAAATTATGATTGTGATACAATAAGGACTGCAGATGCTGGAAGCCACAGCCTATTAGCACAGCAGGTCAGACAGCATCCAAAGAGCGGGAAAGTAAACGTTTCAGGCCGAAACATACAAAACAGCCGGCCCGAAACAGTGACTGTTTTGCTCTTCAGACACTGTATGACCTACTGTGCTTTTCTAGCCTCACACCTATAGACTTTAAAACTAAGGTCAGTTCCAAGGTAGGGAGAAAAACCTGAAGGCAAGGATTCAAACTTTGACTTTCAGAAAAGGAATGCTCAGATTTAGGAGGTGACAACATATTTGTGGGGCTTTGAGAAGAAAGGAAGGTTGGAGATCGGGTCACTGGTTTGTAAAGAATGTAGAGTCAAGAGGTAGTTTTATTCAACCAGTTTGATAGTAGATTTCAAGGGAAACAGGGATAACACCTGAAGGGAAAGTTACATTCACAATTTCGTCTAACGTGCAGACTACGAGAGGGTAATAAAGTGTGGAGCTGGATGAACACAGCAGGCCAAGCAGCATCTCAGGAGCACGTTTCGGGCCTAGACCCTTCTAGGATGTTTCGTGGAGACATTGAGCTGTGAAAGGATATGAAGGGAGTTCAATGTGAAAGTAGTGAAACATACAAAATCAGGGTGATGGCAGGATGGAGCTTTAGAGGAAGCTTGACATGATGGCTTAATGGAAGGGAAGGATAAGAAGATAACCTAAGAGTGAGAGGAGATTATTTATCTTGTCAAGTCTGTCCTGCCATTTAAAATCATCACAGCTGATTTTGAGCCTGAGCTCTGCCCTTTCGCCCCCTTCCCCATTTCTTTGAAAACTTTGAGGCAGCTGGGAAGATGCTTTCAGCTTTTCTCCAGAAACTCTTCACATCGATATGTGAGTGGAGATGATAGGAGACAAAGACAGCCTGTAGTAGGCCCAGAAGTGAAGGGTTAGCTGTATTTCCAGAAGTTTTAGCAGGTGCAACCAGGACCCCATAGCACTTCAAGTGGTCCTGACAGATGTAAAAGTGAGTTCACTAATCTTGTCATCCATTTCAACTGCATGTCTCCACAATCAACGGGAAGGGAAAAGATGTTCCCAGGGCAATGGCCAGTGTGAGACAGAGTGATGGGATACCTAGGGATTGAGACATTATGATATGAATGTGTTTGAGTAAATCAGGAGCTGCAGAAACATTCTGCTGACTTTGTCTAATCTAAGAAAGAACAAAGAATAATGCAGCACAGGAACAGGCCCTTCCATATTAAAACTGTCTTCACTTACAGAATCCATATCCCTCTATTCCCTCCTTATTCACATATTCATCCAGGTGCTCCTTGCATGCTGCTGTTATTGTGCCTGCTTCCACCACCTCCTCTGGCTGTGCCTTCCAGGCACTCACCACCTTTTGTGTGAAAAACATGCTTCGCATATCTCTTTTATACTTCCACCCTTGCACCTTGAACCTGTGTCCCCTAGTAATTGACTCTCCACCGGGGGAAAAAAGTCTCATACTTTCCACTCACAATCTTATAAACTTCTATCAGGTCACCCTCAACCTCCTGCATTCCAGTGAAAATAAAATCAGTCTATCCAACCTTTCTTCCGAGCTAAAATCCCCCATACCAGGCAACATCCTGGTAAAC
The DNA here is from genome assembly GCF_030684315.1 of Stegostoma tigrinum. Classification (NCBI taxonomy): domain Eukaryota; kingdom Metazoa; phylum Chordata; class Chondrichthyes; order Orectolobiformes; family Stegostomatidae; genus Stegostoma; species Stegostoma tigrinum. Next base: position 136,210,153 of record NC_081356.1, read on the forward strand.
CTTTTCTGTACCCTCTCCAAAACATCCACATCCTTCTGGAAGTGTGCTGACCAGAACTGGACATAATATTCCAAGTGTGGTCTAACTAAAGTTCTATAAAGCTGCAGCACAACTTGTCTATCATCATGCTCAATACCCCTTCCAATGAAGGTAAGCATGCCATAGGCCTTTTTTTAACAACCTTATCTACCTGCATTACCACCTCAATAAATCTGTGGACCGGTACACCTAGATCTCTCTGCATACCAATATTCCCAAGGGTTATGCCATTCACTGTATAATTTATGCCTGTACCTGACCTTCCAAAATGCATCACCTCACATTTGTCCAAATTAAACTCCATCTGCCATTTTTCTGCCTATGCCTCCAACTGATCTCTATCCTGCTGTATCCTTTGAAAATCCTCCTCACTATCCACAACTCCACCAATCTTCGTATTGTTTGCAAACTAGCTATGTTTTCCTCCAAATCATTTAGGTAGACCATGAACAGCACAGATCCCAGCATTGATCCCTGAGGAACACCACTAGTCATAATCCTCCAATCCAAAAAGCATCCTTCTAGCACTACCATCTGTCTACTATGGCTAAGCCAGTCTGTGTCTATATTGCCAGCTCACCCCTGATACCATGTGACTTCACCTTTTGCACCAGTCTGCCATAAAGGACCTTATCAAAGGCTTCATTGAAGTCCATGTGGACAACATCAACCACTTTTCCCTCGTCACCTCCTCAAAAAACTTGATCAAGTTAATGAGGAATGACTTCGCCCACACAAAACCATGCTGTCTATCCAATGATTAATAAGTCTATTTGCTTCTAAATGCATAAAGGTCTTGTCCCTGAGAATCTTTTCCAATAATTTCCCTACCACCAACATGAGACTCACAGGTCTATAAATTCCAGGATTATCCCTGCTACTCTTTTCGAACAATGACATAACTATGGCTACTCTCCAGTCCTCTAGAATCTTACCTGTGGCCAAAGAGAATACAAAGATATCTGTCAATGCTCCAGAAATTTGTTCTCTTGCCTCCCTCAATATTCTGGGATCGATCCCATCAGGACCTGGGGACTTATCTACTTTAAAACTTTTTAAGACGGACAATACCTCTTCCTTTTTAATAGCGATTTAGCTTAGAAACTTGACACTTCCTTCCCTGAAATCATTCTCCATCAATTCCTTCTCTTTGGTGAGTATTGACACAAAGTATTCATTTAGGACCCACACATAGGTTACCTCCTTTGTCCTTCAGTGGGTCAACCCTTTCCTTGGCTACGCTCTTGCTTTTTATATATGTATAAAAAGCCTTAGGATTCTTCTTAATCCTATTTGCTATCAACCTTTCATGAATTCTTTGTTTCAGCTCTTTCCTACTTTCCTTATATATTTTAAGGGTTTCATCTGTTTGCATCTTCCTGTTATCCTTATGCATGAGTATCTTAAAACTCATGGTGTTATGGTCACTACTCCTAAAATACTTCCCCACTGAAACTTCATTCACCTGGTCGGGCTCATGTCCCAAAATAGTTCCAGTACAACCCCTTCCCTGGTTGGACAGTTTACAAATTGTGTTAAGAATCCCTCCTGAAAGGTCCTTACAAATTCTGCCCCATTCAAGCTCCTAGCATGTAGTGAGTTCCAGTCAATACGGGTTAAGTTAAAATCATCTATCACAACAACTCTGCTGTTTTTACATCTTTCCTAAATCTGTATACTTATTCTCTCCTCTACCTTCTGCTGGCTGTTGGGAAGCCGATAGTACACCCTAAGCATTGTGATTTCCCTTTCCTATTCCTGAATTCCACCCAGATTGCCTCGCTGCACAAGTCCTTTGATATATCTTCCCTCTGTACAGCTGTGAGATACTCTTTTACCAGTAATGCAACTCTCCCAGCCCTTTTACTTCCTTTTCTATCACACACAAAACATCTAAAACCTGGGACATTCAGCTGCCAGTCCTGTCTTCTTTTCGCCAAGTCCCTGTAATTGCAATAATGTCATAGTTCCAATTACTAACCAACACTCTGAGTTCAGTTAATGCTTTCCAAGTTTTCTGTTATCACATCTTTTATTGAGGTGGATGAGTGAGCCACTCTTGCATTTCTATAAAAAGTGAAAGAACTGCACTTGATGTAAATCAAAAATGGAAACAGAAGTTGCTGGAAAAGGTGAGCAGGTCTGGCAGCGTCTGTGAAGAAAAAATTCAGAGTTAACGTTTTGGGTCCAGTGACTCTTTCTTAGAACAAGAGTATATAGGGTTTTGGAACTGTAAAATAATGGAAGGTGCAATCTTTACCAAGTTTAATTGAAAATACCAAACATGAATTAACATGGGGACTGTAACTTTTGATAATGAATGTTGCTGATAGTTGCCTGAAGTTCCAGGACACTACAACCAGGATTATTATTTGTTAAAAAAGGGCAGAGCCTAGAGCACTACCTTCTCATCCACCCCCTCAAACTCATCCCCGTAATACAGAGAGTGAGTGGGTGCATTAGCTTTCCCAATTTGTATCAATAAAGAATTCAGGGTCAATTGAGCAAAGTCAGTCATGAGAACTGGGAGAACAGTTTGGCCATGTCTGGCTCTTTCAAGCTTAATCAGAGATGCAGGGAAGCAAGAAGAGTCTTACATGAGTTCAGCCAATTTAAAGCAATGAATGTAGCATCTTTCTGAAATCCACCCAATGAATTTACATATTTCCCCAAGCATTTCAATTGCGCTTGACAGGTTTCAGGCCATTGCTGAGTGGTTTCCACTTTGCATCCAGAGGAATTTACATTTGAATGATGCTTTTGAGTGGCATTTTACATATTGGATCAATAATATGTGATGGAGTTTAGAAGTATCTGTTTCTAATGTAACCAGGGCTGTCAGTAAGAAATGTACTATCACAGAAACATCTCTCAATTCACTTACAACTGCACTTAAATCCTAAATTAGTCAGCCTTTGAACTTCTGTCCACCTCTGCATTCTTGCAGCTACTGATTTACTTAAACAAACCCATTCACTCTTTACGTCGTAGAAACCCCAGAGTGTTGGAAACAGGCCCTTCAGCCCAACAAGTCTACACTGACACTCAAAGCATTCCCCTCAGACCCATCCCCCTAATCTACATCCCTGATCACTACAGACAATTTAACACAGCCAATCCAACTAACCTGCACATCTTTGAATTGTGGAAGGAAACTGGAGCACCTGGAGGAAACCCACTCTGACATGGGGAGAACATGCAAACTCCACACAGGCAGCCACCTGAGGGTGGAATTGAACCCGGGTCCCTGACACTGTGAGGCAGCAATGCTAACTACTGAGCCACCATGCTGCCCCCCTACCTCTCATCCTGGCTGATCCCCTGTACATCCAACATCGCAAGGGCAACCAGGGACATGCAATATATACTGGCCAGGCAGTGATGCCCAAACCCCAAGAATGATTTAAAAAAAAACACCCCTACCTCAAAGATAATCCACAGTTTCTTTCTCTGCTCAGTCTTGTTCTTAAAGCCCTGAAATGAACATAAAATTCTACAGATGCCAGAAATCTAAAATAAAAATAGGAAATGTGGGAGTAACTCAGCAGGTCTGGCAGCATCTGTGGATGGAAAAAACATTGTTAAGGTTTCGAGTCAAAAATCTCCTTAAACTTGAAATGTTAACTTTGTTTCTCTCCTCACAGGTAGTGCCAGAACTGCTGAGTTTCTCCAGCATTTTCTCTTTTTATCTTAAAGATTTCTCTCCATTTTATACACCCTCACCTCCAAGAAAAATTGTGAGAAACTCCTGGACTTCTTAGTCAGCAAAAGCAAGACCATCCATCAGTCACCTCTGCTGTTCTCCCACTCAGGTACTGTACCAAATCGCTCAGGCTTCCTGTCTGCACGAGCCATGAATTTGGAGCTTTTCTCTGGCTTCTTTTCTACATTTCCCCATAGAAACCAATAGGAGGAGTAGGCCATTTGGCCCTTCAAGCCTCTTCCGACATTCAGTACGATCATGGCTGATCCTCTATCTCCATGCCATATTTGTACTTTTTTCTCCCTAACATGATGTCTTTAATAACAAAAATCTCTTTTTCGAATATTTTCAGTGACTTGGGTTACAAAGATTTCTGTGGTAGCAAATTCCACAGGTTCACTATACTGCTCCGTTAGTGAAGAACTATTTCCTTATCTCAGTCCAAAATGGCCTACTTTACCTTGTGTCCTGAGACTGTGTCCCTGGTTCAAATTCTCCAACTGGCAAAATAATCTCCCTGCATCTCATCTGACCAGCATGCCCTCTTCAGGCTCATTATATACATAACCTACTTCTTGCTTTCTTCATGTGTACAAAATGATCAAAGGTATAGATAGAGTGGATGGCCAGAGACTTTTTTCCTAGGGTGGAGGTAGCTATTACGAGGGGCATAGTTTTAAAGTGAGTGGAGTTAGATATAGGGGAGACGTCAGAGGTAGGTTCTTTACTCAGAGAATGGTAGGGGTGTGGCATGCATTGCCGGAGAGGGTAGTGGAGTCGGCCTCATTAGGCGCATTTAAGCAGCTATTACATAGGCATATGGATGATAGTGTAACATAGGGGAGGAGGTTAGATAGACCTTAGATTTAGGGTAAAGGTTCGGCACAGCATCATGGATTGAAGGGCCTGTACTGTGCTGTACTGTTCTATGATCTATTAATCTGATTCCTCAAACTGTTCCACTCAACCTTGACCTTGACCACGTCTCCCACATTTCCCGCAACACATCCCTCACACACCGCCCCCGCCACAACCGCCCCCAGAGGATCCCCCTCGTTCTCACATACCACTCCACCAACCTCCGGATACAACACATCATCCTCCGACACTTCCGCCATCTACAATCCGACCCCACCACCCAAGCTATTTTTCCATCCCCACCCTTGTCTGCCGTCCGGAGAGACCACTCTCTCCGCGACTCCCTTGTCTGCTCCACACTCCCCTCCAACCCCACCACACCCGGCACCTTCCCCTGCAACCGCAGGAAGTGCTACACTTGCCCTCACACCTCCTCCCTCACCCCTATGCCAGACCCCAAGATGATTTTCCATATCAAGCAGATGTTCACCTGCACATCTGCCAATGTGATATATTGTATCCATTGTACCCGGTGTGGCTTCCTCTACATTGGGGAAACCAAGCGGAGGCTTGAGGACCGCTTTGCAGAACACCTCCACTCGGTTCGCAACAAACAACTGCACCTCCCAGTCGCAAACCATTTTAACTCCCCCTCCCATTCCTCAGACGACATGTCCATCATGGGCCTCCTGCAGTGCCACAATGATGCCACCCAAAGGTTGCAAGAACAGCAACTCATATTCCGCTTGGGAACCCTGCAGCCCAATGGTACCAATGTGGACTTCACAAGCTCCCCTTCCCCCGCTGCATCCCAAAACCAGCCCAATTCTTCCCCTCCCCCCACTGCATCACAAAACCAGCCCAGCTCAACCCCTCCCCCCACCGCATCCCAAAACCAGCCCAGCCTGTCTCCGCTTCCCTAACCTGTTCTTCTTCTCACCCATCCCTTCCTCCCACCTCAAGCTGCACCTCCATTTCCTACCTACCACCTCATCCCGCCTCCTTGACCTGTCCGTCTTCCCTGGACTGACCTATTCCCTCCCTACCTCCTCACCTATACTCTCCTCTCTACCTATCTTGTTTTCTCTCCATCTTCGGTCCGCCTCCCCCTCTCTCCCTATTTATTCTAGTTCCCTGTCCCCATCCCCCTCTCTGATGAAGGGTCTAGGCCCGAAACGTCAGCTTTTGTGCTCCTGAGATGCTGCTTGGCCTGCTGTGTTCATCCAGCTCCACACTTTGTTATCTTGGACTCTCCAGCATCTGCAGTTCCCATTATCACCACTCAACCTCTCCCTTTGGTCTCGGAAATGTTATCCAATATTTCTCACTCGTTCGGTTGACAAGCCAATTTGTTGACTCTGTTTCTCCTTTCATGATATTACCAGTCCTGTTTTTATTTCAGATTTTCATCATCTACAATATTATGCTTCACCATTCATGTTTAATTCATTTCATGTAGCTTTTGATGTGGTAACAGAGTGTTGCCGAGGGCAATTCTCGTGGAGATGTTGTACGATGGACTTCCACATGAAGTTTGAAAAAGTGCCACAACTAGGCCTGTCAGTAACCCTCAAGTTGTGAAATAAAGCAGACAGTAACAGCATGGATATGAAGTTGTTCAAGGGACAGGAACCTGTTGTGATGAATGATTGCTTTTATTTCTGCAGAGGGTACATAGTGAGGTTTCCCTTGGGCTTGCTAATAGGATGTTCCTTTTCTTGGTCTAGACTTAAACTAGACTTGTCTGTGTGGCGTGCGACATTTGTGGATGACACAAAACTTGTGAGTATTGAAAATTTTGAGGTGGATAGCGATGGACTTTAACAAGATATGACAAGGCTGATAGAATGCATGGATGAGCAGCAGGTTATATTTGCTGCAGGGAAGTGTGAAGTGATTCATTTGGCTGCAGAGGGATTACAGATTTAAGGAGACAATTCTAAAAGAGGTTCAAGGCCGGAAGGTATCTGTGCACAAATGATTAAAGGTGGCAGTTATACAAAAACAATATACTGCAGATGCTGAGAATCTGCAATTATAACAAAATATGCTGGAAAATTTCAGCAGGTCTGGCAGCATCTGTGGAGACAAACAGAATTATTGTCACAGGCCAATGAGCTTTCATCAGAACTGATCAGCACAGTTTGAGAAAGTTGTTAAAAGGGCTTTGGAAATACAAATGTAGAGAAGAAAAATCAAGGAGGTTTTGATGAGTTCCTGAAATCAGATCTTTTCATTCATTGTTTCCGACTTCCTCTTGGCAGTGAAACCTGATCCGCCGATTGCGCTGAACTGGACCCTGCTTAATATCAGTCAGTCTGGGCTGCTCGCTGACATCCAAGTTTTGTGGGAGGCGCCGCCTACTGCTGATATCAGGAATGGATGGATATCTCTCAAGTATGAGATACAATATAAAGCCAGCGAGAGTAACCACTGGGACTCGGTATGTTCAAATGTCTTCAGCAGTTATGCTTGTTTTTTCAACTCAGTGAAATTTCACAGATGAATCCCCTACCTCCTGGGGAGCAATACCACCTATAAGTACCCCTCCAAGCTGTTCACCGTCCTGACTTGGAAATATATTGTCATTCCTTTGCTGTCATGGGCCTACATCTTGGAATTCTCTCCCTAGTGGTATTTTGAGTCTACTTATAGCACATGGACTGCAGCAGTTCAAGAAGTCAGCTCACCACCATCACCATCTCAAGGGCAACTAGGGATGGGCAGTAAATTCCAGTCCAGCCAGTGATGCCCACAGCCCATAGATGAATTTGAAGAATAAAACATTCTGTGTAAATGCTGAGTCAGCTATGAGATTAAGGTACAATAAGAAACTGAAACAAACACAAACAATGCTGGAGAATCTCACATGTCTGGTAGAACTGAAGAAGAGACATACCAATCTCGAAACGTTAATTGTTTCCCTCCCCACATATGCTGCCAGACCTGTTGAATTTCTCCAGCATTCTGTGTTTGTTCGAGATTTCCAGCATCCCACAGTATTTTGCCAATAAAAAAACTACTTCAAGCAGCATAAAATACACATAAGACAAAAAAGTTGTTGCATTTTTGCTGTAGGGAGTGTTGCTGGCCCAAACCAAAGAAAACTTCAGAGATGAACAAATATAGATCTTTGAGATTGTCTCTGTTTGTTGAAGAGAGACCAAGCTTCAACTAACCCAAATTGACAGCTGTCCTCATTAGAGGCTTCTTTGGTAATAATCTCCTTCCAGAGTCAAAGGACCATAACTGTAACAAACATTTACCTGCCTATCAGAGCAGGTCCCTCTCACCCGCTGCCCTGTAAGGTGCCTCTTGACCTTTATTATTTAATGTTTGATTCTCCTGATCTGAACTTGTTTCCCTTCATGTGACAGATTGAGGCCTTTTCAACTTCCCATCCAGTTTATGCACTCAGTACTGGCAAGGGTTATGAGATCAGACTCCGATGTAAACAGATCGCCAATGGGGATTTTAGTGAGTTCAGTGATTTGGTGTACGTCTTCATTCCTGCACCACAATTGGCAGAAGGTGAGAGGAACAGCTGTTTATATTCTCTGACAGGCATGCCGAACTATTCATAACTAATATGTTTGTAATTACTACTAAACCTATAAACAAATGATCATATAACAACTTTCATAAGTTGATTGGAGCAGACTGTTCAATAGTAAAAGTACATCTGACAAGTGGGAAGCATACAAGAGTGTGATTACGAGAGTTGTTGCTATTAGAGTGAAGGGTAAGGCATTGAGATTATGGAATAATGGGTGAATAAAGATTTTGAAGTTCTAGTCAAGAATAAAATAATTTTTTAAAAAATATAGACAACTTAGTTCAACTGAATCTCTTAATCAATAGAAAGAGTGTAGGCGCATTCTTAAGAGAGAAAATCAGGAAGGCAAAGAGCGGATATAAGATTGCATTGGCAGATACGGTTAAGGATAATCCAGAGATTCTACAAATACATTAAGAGCAAGAGGGTAACTAGAGAGAAGTTGGGCCTCTTAAAGATCAAGGAGGTCATCTTTGTGTTGAAGCGCAGGAGATAGGAGAGATACTAAATGAAAAAAATCATGTTTGATTTTACTGTGGAGAAAGAAATGGAATCTAGAGAATGAAGAGAAGTAAACATTTATGTTTTAAAAACAGTTCACATTACAGAACAGAAAGTTCAGCGGATCTTAGAGAATATAAAGGTGGATAAAACTCAGCGATCTGATCTAATGTATCCCAGAATTTTGTGGGAAGTAAGGGAGGAAATTACAAGATCCTTTGCAGAAATATTTGCATCATCTAAGGTGCCTGATGATGAGAGGGTAGCTAATGTTGTAAATTAGAGGAGGTAAATTTAAAATGGAAATGAGATGACATTTCTTCAGCCAGACAGTTGTGGGCTTATGGAATTCATTGCCACGAAGTGCAGTGGAGGCCGGGACGTTAGATGCCTTCAAGGCAGAGATCGACAAACTCTTGATTTCACAAGGAATCAAGGGCAGAGAGTGCAGGGAAGTGGAGTTGAAATGCCCATCAGCCATGATTTAAATGGCGGGGTAGACCTGATGGGCCGAATGGCCTTACTTCCACTCCTATGTCTTATGGTCTTTGTTTAAGAAAGGTTGTAAGGATAAACCGGGAAACCATAGGCCTATGAGTCTGACTTCAGTTGTGGGTAAATTGTTGGAGGTGACTATAAAAGGTAGGATTTATGGATATTTAGAGAGGCAAGGATTGATTAGGGATAGTCAGCATGGATTTGTGCGAAGACAGTCATGTCTGACTAAACTGATTGAATTTTTTGAGGAAGTTACCAAAAAGGTTGATGATGGCAGAGCAGTAGATGTTGTTTATTCAGATTTTAGTAAAGCCTTTGACAAGGCTGTGCATGATAGACTAATTAGTAAAGTTGGTTCACATGGGATTCAGGGTGAGCTTGCCAAGTCGATACATAATTGACTTAACAGAAGGAAAAGGAATGTAATGGTGGAGGGTTGCTTTTTGGACTGGAGCCCTATACGAACTGTTTTCCACAGGGATCAGTTCTGGGTCCTTTTTTGTTTGTCACTTACATAAATGATTTGGATGAGGATATAGAAGGCATGGTTAGCAAGTTTATGGATGACACCAAAATTGGTGGCATTGTAGACAGTGAGGAAGGTTTTCTAAGACTGCAAAGGGATCTTGATCAAATGGGACAATGGGCTGAAAAATGGTACATGGAGTTCAATCTGGATAAATGCGAGGTATTGCATTTTGGTACAACAAACAAAGGTAAGGCTTATACAAATAATGAAAGGGCCTTGGGTAGTGCTGTAGAACAGAGAGACCCAGAGGTACAGGTACGTACTTCTTTAAAATTTGTGTCATATATAGACAGGATGGTTAAAAAAGCATTTGGCACGCTTGCCTTCATTGCTTAGTCCTTTGAGTAGAGGAGTTGGAATATTATGTTGAAGTTGTACAAGACATTGGTGAGAACTCTTCTAGAATACTACATCCAGTTCTGGTCACTCAGTTATACAAAGGATTTTATCAAGGGGGTTCAGAAGAGATTTATCAGGATGTTGTCAAGTATGGAAGGTTTGAGTTATAAGGAAAGGCTGGGACTTCTTTCACTGGAGCGTAGGAGGTTGAAAGGTGACCTGACAGAAGTTTATAAAACAACGAGATATATAGATAGAGTTGATAGTAATTGTCTTTTCTCTAAGATGGGGAATTTCAAGATGGGGGAACATTCTTAAGGTGAGAGGAGAGATTTAAAAAGACATGAGGCAAACTTTTTACACAGAGGATGGTTCGCATGGGGAGTGAACTTCCTGAAGAAGTGGTGGATGCCGGTACAACTACAATGCTTAAAAGACATTTAGACGGATTTATGAATAGGAAAGGTTTGGAGGGATAGGGCCAGGAGCAGGCAGGTAGGACTAGTTTAGTTTGGGATTATGTTCAGCATGGACTTTGGACTGAAGAGTCAGTTTCCATGCTGTGTGACTCTATGACTGTACAGTGTCCAAATATCAGATCATCGAAGCTGAGCCAAGTTGAGTGGTGTTTATTTCAAAGAAAGTGTAATATAAAAATAGGGAAGTTATTAAAACTATACAAGTCAGACCACACCAAAATGCCCTGAAGTGTTTTGGGAACCTTTTCTAAGAAAAGATATACTGGCATTTGACGCAGTCCAGGGAAGATTCGCAAGATTGATTCCAGGTATGGAGGGATTTTCTTACGAAAAGAGATTGAGGAGGTTGGACCTTTACTCATTGGGGTTTAGAAGAGTGAGGGAACCTTATTGAAACATACAGGATTCTTAGGAGATTTGACAGTATAGTTGTGGAAAGGTAGTTTCCCCATGTGAGAAAGTGTAGGACTGAACAGCATCATAACAGAATTAGGGATCACACATTTAAGATAGAGATGAGGAGGGATTTATTCTCTCAGAGGGTAATGAATCTGTGGAATTCTTTATCACGGAGGATTGTAAAAGTTGGGCTGTTAAGTATAATCAAGGCTGAGATAAGCACACAGGTGCAAGCAGGCAGTAAGGAAGGCTCAGGTAGGCAATATTTTAACAGAAAATGAATCAAGAACTGTGGGTGAAAGCCAGGAAATTGGAGTTGACGACTATCAGGTCAGCCATGATTAGATTAGATTCCCTACAGTGTGGGAACAGGCCCTTTGGCTGAACAAGTCCACACCGCCCCTTGGAGCATCCCTACCCAGACCCATCCCGCCATAATCCACACACCCCTAAACACTACGGGCAATTTAGCATAGCCAATCCACCCAGCCTGCACATCTTTGGACTGTGGGAGGAAACCGGAGCACCCGGACGAAACCCACACTGATACAGGGAGAATGTGCAAACTCCAAACAGACAGTTGCCCGAGGCTGGAATAGAACCCAGGTCCCTGGTGCTATGAGGCTGCAGTGCTAAACACTGAGCCACCGTGCCGCCCCGAATGGTGGATCAGATGCAGTGGGCTGAATGGCATTCTTCTGTTCCTATGTCTTATGTCCCCACAAAATTTGGATTTTGGTTCATCAGTCACTAACAATTGTTAACTTCAAAATTATTTATTTTCTTTCATCAAAAATTTGAGCGTTCAATTCAGAACTCTTACTTCTAAAATATTGTCAAGTGTTGAGCCTCCTTTCCATTTTAAAAGAAATTCAACAGTGAACTACTGTAAGGTTGATAGATACATAGAAGACAGGAGCAGGAAGGGGCCATTCGGGCCTGGTCTGCCATTCATCACAATCATGGCTGATTGTCCAACTCAATAGCCTCATCCTGCTTTCTCCCCATAACCTTTGATCCCATTCACACAAATGCTATATCTACTCGCCTCTTGAATACATTCAATGTTTTAGCGTCAACTACTTCCAGTGGTAATGAATTCCACAGGCTCACCACTCTTTGGGGGAAGAAATGTCTCCTCATCTTCACACTAAATAGTCGACCCTGAATCCTCAGACGTGACCCCTGGTTCTGGACACACTCACTACTGGGAATATACTCCTGCACCTACCCTGTCCAGTCCTGTTAGAATTTTATAAGTCTCTATGAGAACCCCTTCGTTCGTATGAACTCCAGCAAAAACAATCTTAACCTACTTAATCTCTCCTCATACTTCAGTTCCTCCATCCCCAGCATCAGCCTGGTACACCTTCACTACACTCCTTCGAGAACAAGACATTCTTTCCTCAGAATTGGGGATGAAAACTGCACACAATATTCTAGGTGCAGCCTCACCACTGCCCCGTGTAACTGCAACACATCTCTGCTTCTGTACTCAAAACACCTCACAATGAAGGCCACCATATCATTTGCCTTCTTTACCACCTGTTGCACCTGTATGCTTACCTTCAGCAATTGGTTTGAGGTCAGTTTTGTTTCTAAAAGCAAACCCATTGAAGGTCTACCTTTATGTATGGTACAACATAAAGAGAGGAACTGACTGAGAAGAGGAACGCAGTGGGTTGTCTGATTTTGCAAAGGATCTGGGGGCATATTAAAATTAGATTGAATAGATTAGATTGGCTTAGATTGAATTGGACCTTAGCTGAGTTTGCCAGTGGAATGAGGTCAACAGCAGCTTGGGTCCAGTTGCCCTGTTGTGGGTCTGCTCAGTCTGCCAGATTGTGTTTGGTGTAAGATTCAACCAAAGTCTCATTCTTCAGACTGTGTCCACTCAAAATTATTCCACCTCCTTCTTGGTTGAAATGGCCTCTGATCCTCATAACAGTCACCCACTCCTACATTTTAGTACTCTTCTCATAGCCCCCAGACCTAACGACCTAGGGTCATCCTAAGAAGCACTGGCTGTTGATACAACATAATGTTATTGAAGGAGGCCATTCAAGCCATTGAGTTGAAACTTGTCCTGTTACCGTAAGAAGCAAGGCAGACTGGGGAGCTTTGTTGTACAAGAGGTCAAAGATTAATAGACTGAGGTGATGGCTTAGTAGTATCATTGCTGAATTGTTAATCCAGGAAACCCAGGTAATGTTGCTGGAACCTGTGTTCAAATCCTGCCGTGGTAGATGGAATTAAATTCAATTTAAAAAGTCTGGAATTAAGTCTATTAATGAACATGAAACCATTACCAATTGTTGAAAAACTCTCTTGGTCTCTAATGTAGGAAGACACTGCCATCCTTATGTGGTCTAGGCTACATGGTACTCCAGACCCACAGCAATATAGGTGATTCTTAATTACCCTTTGGGGAGGCAAGAGTGAATGTTTGCAATTTAGTTCTCTGACCTTTAAATGTTGAGTTTAAGATTCCTGACAGGGCGTATTAGGAGGGCCTTTTGTACTTATTTGCATCTAATGCCTGCTCATTAAAAAGCCAGCTCACCAGAACTAAGCTCTGCTTCTCAATTGAGTTCTCCATGAGTACATGCATTTTAATTCCTGAGATATGCAACAAGTGAGTATGCTGCTTTGACCTCTTTGAGTAGAATGTGATATGCCAGGCCATGATTGGGATCAAGAGCAGGTAAATTTAATTGCAAGGGGTACAAAGGATGACCAAGGGTGGGAAGATAGAATGTAAGAGGTGTTGATTGAGAAGACTGGCCAAGTTGGAAGTCTGCCTGTGGTAGGGAGCAGGTTTTGGCCCTGAGAAAAGGTGGCAGTGCCAGAATGTTTCACAGCAAATGCTCACTTCAGATGTTCGAGTGATTCACTTCATTTGCAGGGAGATGGTGTCTGCCTGGACACCCTTTACATAATGAGCGAGGACTTTCAACCCTTGAAAGTGATGACAGGTGTGTCAGCTTCCCGCCTCAGTGATAAGCTTTGCATGGTACTCTTGCATGCAGATGTAATGAGCTAAGAACTGTGTGACTGTCAGAGATATACCAATCCCATCCAAAGTAAAGTTACACTCACTGCCTTGACAGATTCCAAAGTTAGACTGAATGCTGGAAAATTCTGCCTTGTGTCTATGCCTGCTCTCTGCAACAGCTATCTGTTTAACCCCATCCCCCTGCTCTTTCTCCTTCAATAATTATCAAATTGCCCTCTGATAGATATTATTGAGTTTGCTGCACTTTTAGGTCTGGCTATAGGCTACAGTGATGCTGATAAATGAGTGTTTCTACCTAGCATAAATTCCAGTTCTTATAAAACATCACAAACATCCCCACAGGAGATTGATAATTTGGTAAAAAGAAGATGCTGCTTGAAAAATGTCCCTAAGTTTTGTGCATAGTTATTTTCATACTGAGTAATAGCAAACTGGAGGGTATGGAAAGGCCCTTTGGCCGATCACACCTGCAGTCAAAATCAACCACCTAACTATTCTAAACCCATTCTTCCACACATGGCCCATAGCCTCATATACCTTGGCATCACAAGAACACATCTAAATACTTCTTAAATGTTATCAGGGGTTCTGCCTCTATCATCCTTATAGGCAGTGAGTTTCAGATTCCTACCACTCTCAGGGTGAAGAAAGGGTTTTCATCACATCTCCTTTCACTTCCTGCCCCTTACCTTAAATCTATACCCTCCAGTCATTGATTCCTCCATCAATATGAAAAGTTTCTTCCTGTGTACCATCTATACCCTTATAATTTTATACATCACAATCATGTTCCCTATCAAGCTCCTCTCCTTAAAGGAAAACAAGTGTGTCCAATCTCTCTTCATAACTACAGCCCTCCAGCCCAGGCAACATCCTGATAAATATCCTCTACACCCTCTCCAGTACAATCACATCCCACCTAGAATGTGGATTCCAGAATTGGGGCCATTCGTCAAATAAAACAATGAATGTGGTGACATGGCTACTTTTGAAGCAAGACTTCACAGAGATTTGAACTCAGTATCTACTGTTCACAAAGCAGATGCATTAACCCACTCACCACCACTTATGTCAGCCCCTTGTCTCCAGTTGAGAATAAAATAGGGAGATAGAACAGAGGAAACAAAACCATGATCTCCTGTACTGCGGACAGATGGAGCCCCCACCACTTCCCCAGTATTAAAATTTCTATTTAAGAGAATTCTGTGACTTTGGGTGGGATGCCTCAAATTCACATTCCACCATTAGATATCACAGCATTCAAACCTAGGTCCCCAGAACATTAATTGAATTTCTAGATTAATATTCTAGAATTATACCACTCGGCTATCACCTCTCTCACATATAGATAAATCACCACATAACTTTCTAATCTTAGATTTTTATCTCTTTTGTCTTACAGAGGCAGGACTCTTGTTCAGGCTAATCCTGGTCTTTGTTTTCCTGGGCACGGCCTTGATGATGCTATTAATCCTATTTACTAAGAGCCAACGGTAGGTCTGATGTAAGCATGACAGATGATACACAATTATTAGAAATTCTGTTCAATCTCTTCACATAAACAATCTGTGAGGAACATATACATACATTTTTATCAATCACTTTCTTTTCCTGGGACTACACTGTCCTGGATTTGCAAAAGTACTTTCACAGAACAATTACAAATTTTCATTGATGGTTTCACCAATCACACTGTCCCTGGGTTTTTCTCTGGGCTCTGTTCTTGATCAGTTGTATCAAGAAGCTCCTTGGACTCCTTCCTAAGTCTTAAAGGTACAGTAAAATTCAATGTACCCTTCCCTTAACTAATCTATGATTTTTCTTGATTCATCCACATCTCCTTAAATAGTAGCTTATATTGCTTCAGAATTTTCTCCCAATAAATTGCCCACCATCAAATTTAGGCTGACTTACTGGCCAGTAATTACTCAGGATGGCCATTCCTTCATTTTTAAACAAAATCCACAGTCCTCTGAAATTTATCTCTGTAGACATACAGGTTGTTATGAATGGTACTGTAATTATTATTAGCAGCTGAACCTCCTTTCACCTAAGGAATATGACGATAGTATATGAAGATGGTGTTGAAGTAGAATATGAGCCACAACCTTGTTGAATGGCAGACCAAGTTGGAAAAATGAACAGCTTTGCTGTTACTGCTCTTGTTTATGATGTTGTAATGTCCATACATGATCAGCAATAGTAACCTGTTCTGATTTTACTAAACTAAGGTAACAGTGTAATTACCTAACAGCACAAATCGGAAGTCAGATGGCATCATCCACATTTACTTGTCTTAGTGCTAACATATATTGCCTTTGTTCACTTGTTATGGGAGACCTCCATTTCAGTATTTAAAAACAACTGATACGTCAGTCATACCTGAGCTGCAGCCTAGCACTCCATTTAAAACATATTTCCCTGTCTTCCTGTTACTCATTCATTCCCCACCTAGGTATTGGAGTCTCTCTGTTACAATATCTTTCCCTTTTTACAGTGAGCTCCCCGTTAAGGTTTAGCATCTTGAATTTTCACTGGCCACCTCTGCACAACCTCACATCGTGTCAGTCGCCCTACAATGATTTCTTAATTTCAGTTCTGACAAGGGAACATCAAGCAAATCCTGCACTGGCAGAAGTTATAGGCATGTCACATAGGCATTGGTAATATGGTAAAGGATTTTGTTGAATGTGCTGTATACTGCAGTGACTTTAATTCAAGAAATGGAAACATTTACCCCATAATATATCTTGAATGTATGATAAATGAACATCTTAAACTACTTTTCAGATTGAAGCTCTTTTTCCTGCCTCCTGTTCCTGTACCCAAAATCAATGGAATTGATCCTGATCTTCTTAAGGTAATCTGAGTCTTTGTAAACAAAGTAATTTCTCAGTTAAAGCAAAAAGAAAGAAACATAAATAGTTATGATAATTTTATGTTGACAAAATTTAAACAGTCCATAACAGTTAGAAGAACAACGGGAAAAAAAAGGTGTATGTCAATTGATAGGCTAAAGTGTGCCAACACAGGATTACATGTCTAGGAATGTGTTATACATAAAAAAAATACTGCACTGGCAGTATGTCACTTACAGGTGAAGCTTGTGGAAATATGTTACACAGAAAGTGACGCTTGCTGGGAATATGTTACACCTAAGGAGACATACACGGAAATGTGTTACATTAAGGAAACACATGCTGGAGTGTGTTACACACACTGGGAAAGTGCTACACACAATGAGATGCATGGAGGGATGTGTCACATGAAGGAAATGCGCGATGCTCGGAGGGTGCTACATACAAAGTAATGCAAGGGACATGTGTACACTGGGAGGGACAAGGTGGCTCTGATTTTAATGCCATTTGCAGGAGGGCAGGGCATTCACAATTAAATTTAGTTTTATTCACTTTCGCTGTGGGGCAAGAGGAGCCCTGATGAGAATGACCACAACCAGAGTTCACCTAGTTTGATTTGATTACCTCAATGCAAACTGCACTGCCCGACATTCACTGTGAGCAAGGCTGAAAGAGGAAAAGATCGTAAATATTTAAACATAGTTTACAACTTAATATAAAACAGAGTACAAATCAGCATCTGAAAGAGGTTAATCATTATTTCAGGTAGACAACATATGTTGCAAAGTTTTAAATTTTTTAACTTTTAATTTTTTTTTACAGAAGGGTAAAATAGATGAAGTGAACTCAATTTTTGCAAATCACCTGGGCTACAAGCCTGATTTATATATTGATGACCCCTGGGTAGAGTTCATTGATGTTGACCTTGATGATCCAGATGGAAAGACGGAATTGTTGGACACAGACAGACTTCTTGGCCATGAACACCGGAAGTGTGATAACTGCCTCAGTGTCAAGGATGATGACTCTGGCCGTGACAGTTGTTATGAACCAGACGTTGCTGAAGATGTCACTGTAGCTAAACAAAGTGTCAATGAATTTGGCAGGCTCCAGCTGGAAACCTGTGAAAGAAAAGAACACATCAAGAGCAATACTGGAGCTCCTGTAGGTATTTCAGGTACAGATGTCAAGCAGAGCCAGCAGCCAGATGGTGAAGAGTGCAAGTGCAGAAAAATACAACTAGTTACCAGAGACAGTAGTTTGTCAACAGCAACTACAAGTGAACCACCTCTTCACAGTCAACTCAATAACCAGAGCTCCTTTGGGAAAATGGACTTTTACGCACAGGTAAGTGACATCACTCCTACAGGTGGTGTCCTCCTCTCCCCAGGGCAGCAAAACAAGCTGAAGGTATCTCTGGCCAAAGAAACCTCACTGGATCCAAAGGCAAATCAAAATTCCAAACCATTAGACAGTGCCTACACATCTGAGGTTGCTGCAAAGCAGTTCTGTGCCATCAGCTTGGACAACGAAAACCTACCAGCTGCAGCTGAAGACCTTAATCTAAGCAATTATTTCACTGCGGAAAGCCTTGCAAGTGCCACGGTTGGTTCTTATAAACAAACAGAAATCACTAGGCAGCCAACAATACCCGTTCCGGACTATACCTCAATACATATGGTGGACTCCCAGCAGAGCCTACTGTTGAACCCAAATGTGCTGCCAAGCAAGAATCAACCCACTCTAGCTGGATACCTGATGCCTGAACAACTTGGTAATGTCATCCCCTGACTTCAAAAGCCATGAAGTGTAGACTGCATCGTTGTAAGCGTCTGTCATTGGTGTCACAAAGACCTTGTGTTCAATGATTTGCGTAATATTCCCCAGAATACAGAATAAGGTACAACTGTTATGAAAAATTATGATTGATAAATTAAGAGCTCAAATTATTTTTAAATGTCAACTATATTTGTTAATGTGAGATAAAATCCTGTATTTTTATAAACCAGAAACAATTTCTAAAGTTAAACCAGTGCCATGTAAAAGGAGCTGTATACGATTGGAAGAGTGTTGTCTGTCATAAAGATCAAAACACTGTTCCTCAGCAACCTTGAAGTCCTTGGAAAAGTCTGTACTCTCATTAACTGGTTATTTAATTTCCAGAATTAACAACTGTGTTGCTTCCTCAAAACTGTATCCAAAAGGAATTGGGAATGGTCCAATATTAGGAAATGCTTGTAATGTGTCAGCACTTGTATCAAAGAGGGGGTGGTAGTCTTTAATGAGTTGCAATACTTGGCTTATCTCACCTGGAAAGGATTTCAAAAAGACGCCACACTTTAAAGAGTGGCTTTCAGCAACAAAAGAAATCTCAGTGTTGTGAAATCGTTTAATGAATGTAATCATTTTGATCTCCTTGAGGGGTAACTAATCACTTAACAGAGTAGAAATTCTCTGTACAAAATTCCCCTTCACTCACTATTACACAGCAACAAACCACAATGTCTGGACAGGCAAGCAGAGTCACAAACTAGAATAAGCTGTAGTTTTGCATCATCTCAGTGTTCTATCATTATATCATTGCAATGTAGGATTTTTAATGGAAATGAACTAAAAAATGCAAAGCAGACTCATTTGCCAACATAGAATATCATCTCCACAATTTACTAAAACTTTCACTCAATTGAAATCATCTCTTTACATGATGGCACATCAACCACTGATGCTGTATGCTGATAAATCCTGCCAGTCAGGGGATTCCTGAAAAACAGGTAACTCTATTACAGGTTTAGAAACTGGGGATTCATTGTTTACAAACAATAGAGTTGGACTCAGTGAAGTGGCTCTTGGGACAGCTGGAAGTTGATTCCATTGTTATTTACAATGGGGCTGCTTTGGTTTCAGGGGTGATCAGTGAAGCTGTCTAGACAGGAAGTGGACACAGGTTTTTGTGTTGGCAAGAAATGTGATTTCTCAACTGAATTGAGAAGATAAATCTCAGAACATTCATCTTGGTAAATTGAAAATTATTCTGAAACAAAAATACTTTCATAGGCTTTTTTTCCATTTGTGTTTTATTTTTGAGAGGGACACAGTAGGACACAGTATCTTTACAGATTAAGTCCACATGTTATATTTTGAACCGTGGCCCACACGTTGATAACAGTCACAAAATTTTTTTTTTAAATCTAAGTTCAGAGACAGGTCCAGTGCTATTAATTAATAATAACCAAAGTTTTCGTGGGACAGAGAAGACAACAGCGATAAAACTCAGCAGGCCTGGCAGTGCCTGAGGATAAACAGAGTTATTGTTTCGAATCTAGTGAACACTGATGAAGGGTCACTGGACTTCAAACATTAACTCTGTTTCACTCCACAGATGCTGCCAGACCTACTGAGTTTCTCCAAAACTTTCTGTTTTGCTTTCAGGTCTATATCATCCACAGTATTTTTATTTTATTTTAGTAAATAAACATTAAGAGTTTGGTTTGAAATTACCCTGTTCCGGATGTTCTGGATGTTTTTAACAACAACATGATTGTAACAAGTGCACATTTACAGGTAGCTTATATCAATGAAAATTTGATGGTGAGGATTTTATTCTGTGCTGTGTAAACTGAGTGGATTTTATTCTCTACCACGTATCCCAAAGGAGGAGCATAGATGAAAAAGCTTGTGTAACCACCACCTCCTTTGTTTTTGTTTAGATTCCTAACGTAGACTCTCACACACTTGCTCTTTGTCTTTAATATAGGCTTCATGAGATTTAAAAAGAAAAAAAAGTTAAAAAACACTCTCTACATTTCATCAAGATTAATGGTGAAAAATGGTGTTACCATCACTAATACTAATGGTGGAAATGCCTCTTACTAAAAGATTAATAGACAGAGAATGAATAGTCCATGTAGGAGTTTTCAACTTTAGTTGTGCAATTCTGATAAGTCTCTAAGTGATCCTTTCTTCTTCACAATGGATGATGCCATCACACCACCCTTCTCACAATACCTGTGATAACTCCATCTAACCCCAGCTGTATTACTTCCTTTTCCCCAAGAGGAAACAGCAATAGATTCAGTAACATCCCACAATCAAGTGTACCATTTGTAGATATCTGGGGACCTGGGGAGCAGCAAGCCTGTTATGCAGATACGGTTAAAGAGTCATAGTCATATAGCATGGAAACAGTTCCTTCAGTCCAACTAATCCATGCGACCATGTTCCCAAACTAAACTAGTCCCACTTGCCTGTGTTTGACCCATATCCCTCTAAACTTTTCCTATTCATGTGCTGGTCCAAATGTCTTCTAAATGTTGTAACTGTATCTGCATCCACCACTTACTCTGGCAGTTCATTCTGTACACAAATAAATTGTAAAAAGGTTGCCCCTCAGCTCCTTTTTAAGACTTTCTCCTCTAACCTTAAAAATACGCTCTCTGATTTTGAAATCTCACAGCATAGGGAACAGAACAAAGATATTTGACATATCTATGCCCCTCGTGATTTTATAAACCTCTACAAGGTCACCCCTCAACCTTCCATGTTGCTGTGGAAAAATGTTCCAGCCTACCAAGTCTATTTTGTTAACTCAAACCCTAGATTCCTGACAACATCCTGGTAAATCTTTTTTGTGAAGTCTGTCTGAATTAATTATATCCTTGCAAAAGGTGAACAACCAGAACTGCACACAGTACTTCAGAAGGATTCACCAATGTCGTCTAACCTCAACATGTTGTCCCAATTCCTACATTCAGTGGTCTGAGCAATGAAAGCAAATGTGCTAAATGCCTTCTTAACCACCCCGTCTACATGTGACACAAATTTTAAGGAATTACGTACCTGAACCCCTAGGTCTCCCTGTTCTACAACACTACCCGGGGTTTACCATTAATTGGATAAGTTCTGCCTCTGTTCATTGTACCAAAATACAATACCTCATATTTATCCAAATTAAACTCCATTAACCACTCCTCAGCCCATTCACCAGGGAATGAAGGGTTTGAGTTATCAGAATAGACTGGTATAGGCTGGGACTTTTTCTCACCGGAGCATGGGAGGTTGAGGGGTGACCTTTTAGAGAATTATAAAATCTTGAGGGGCATAGATAGGGTAAATAGCATGGATCTTTTCCCAAAGGTGGGGGAAGTTCAAAGCTATGGGGGCATTTTTAAGGAGAAAGGAGAAAGTTTTAACAATGACATGAGGGGCAACTTTTTTTACGCAGAGTGGTTTGTACATGGAAATGAACTACCAGAGGAAGTGGTGGATTCTGGTACAGTTACAACATTTAAAAGACATTTGGATAAGTACATAAAAAGGAAATGTCCAAATGCAGGCAAGTCAGACTAGTTTAGCTTGGGAACATTGTTTGCTGAAGGAAGTGATATTACAAGCAGCAATCATGCTTGCACTTTTCACTTATGTGCATTTTAACTTAGATACAAATTAAAAGCAGAGTAGGCACTTGACCTACTGGATAATTTTAATCAATATTTCATTCACTGTTTGCAGTGAATCTATAAATGTGTTTCTATCCATTTCAAATATCTGCAATGAGTGATGGAAAATCCTCTGCCAACCAGAAAGCATCAGGGCCATTACATCAATAAATATTTTAGCTTGAACAAAGCTTTCCTCAGGGATAGTAAGAAGTGCTTCTCCAAAAATTCAGTCACAGTGAAACACTTCTTGCTGAAGTTTTGTTTAAAAAGGTCAAATGTAGTATGTAATTATCTCCCTGGAAACAATGTGAATCGAACTAAAAGCTAAGAATTACCTTCAGTTATAATGGTTTAGAAATGGGCAAGAAATGCTGCCTTGCAAGTGATGCCCACATTCCATGAATGAATATTAAAACAATCTTTATTTTAGGCCACTTGATGTTGGCTCCTTTTTCTTGCAGACCGTGTCAATATATGGGCTGGCTATATTTTTGGGGGGTAACCAACTGTTCTGTCACCGTGTCAAGTCAGTACCCAACCAACAGTCAGTACGTATCGCAAAACGAATCGACAAATGAGGCTGCACGAGCAGCTCTGTTCCTAAGTCAAGACACTTGAGAGGTCCCAGATCTTGGCTGAATGTTCTGATTGTTCAATTACGGAACAATTCTCTGTGAATATACACTTTTGAGAATATCTCACTTTCTCAGAGTGCATCTTAGAACTTCATGGGCATGTTCCCCATGATTTTCCAGGTGCCTGTCAGTAAAAAATAGGCAGTATGCTTGATGTGCACTTCTGGCAAGTAAGCCTCCATACCAGGAGTGCACATTCAGAAAACTTGAAACATACAACTTGTATATGAAATTCAATTTTCCACTAATATTTTGAAAACAAAGGCACCAACACAGTATCGTCAAGTAATTAATCATAAGCAACGCTCCAGCACGGCTCAAATATATTCCTTCTTCCAGTTGTTCAGGAGGGGAGAGAGGTACCACCAACATAAAAATACTTCAACTGAGAGGGAGACAGATTTGTTTTAAAGATGTATCTCCTATCTGGGGAAGATTTTCAATTACAGCTCAATTGAAAACAGCCTTATTGTTATTGAAAGCAGGGTTTTTGTGGTGCAGTGAAATTGTTCCTACCTTTGAGGCAGGAGGCCAAGGTTCAAATACCACCTGCTCCAGCAGTGCGTAACTACATCTCTGAACAGGTTCATTTGGCAAACATCTGGACCTCTTCAGTTGTTCAAACTAGGACTGCACAACAACAAGTCTGCTTCCAATTGACTGAATAAGATATAATAAGGCATTTCTGCTATCCTCCCCAGTTCTGGATCCCAATTCTAATTGCTGTTTGAAGTACTCATTATAACAGTGGCTGGCTGAAGACATTTAATGCAAAACAAAATTGAATGTACATTAGTCTAAGGCCCGTAATGAATATGGCACTTTGAATCAATGTGTGTACCATACACTCTTCCCATTGCCCTGCCATGAGTTCAGCATGGCATTTTCACGAGTCATGTTAGACCAATGGCATCTTCATGGGGTGTTCACTCACTGGAATATTCTTCATGCAGTGTCAGTATGTACCTGCTCTGTTTCTCATCCGATCGAACAAGTAATAGTGAGTAGCAATACTAGATTACTGATGTGAGCATCACGAGGAAGCATCAGGTGTGATCTCTATCAATATGAAAATGCCAATTAAGCACACTTAGTTGCAGTTAATCAATCATAAGTCTCTAATTGTTGAACCACTAAGAGCAAAGAAACTTAACATCTGAATCTGCCAATTTAACACCAACTTCAATCATTCAGCAGAAATGTGCTGTAGGCTTCAGAGTATTTATCTGAGTATATGGAACAAACATAGGAGTAAAAAAAAATAGGTTTTCTAGTTAATTATACAAAACACCTTCTTGAGTTAAACTTTCCTGAGAACCAGAAGGTTTTTAGTGTCTAAGGGTAATAGTAACCTGTTCATGATTTTAATCAGAAGCAAAGCTTGATTATCATCGAGACTTAGTCAGAGCTCCACAGTAAATTGATATCCACATAATGGATACTCTATGCCTGAGTACATCACATGAAGCTTAAAACTAGCATGTATTTTGTTTAAAAGCTATGGTAATGGTATATTGTCACAGTGCATTTGATATTTACATTGAAGATTAAAACTTCTGAAGTCATTTGACAGTTTCTTGTTGTCTACAGGACTGTATCTCTGGGGATTTTTCCGTCGCTCCCTGTGAAACCATTATCTTCCTGCTGCTATTTTAAAGGAAGAGAGCTACTGATTTGAGTTTTTTTTTCCTCCAAACTCAGCTGTGAGACTATGTGTTGAAGATTGTTACACCTGATTTGTGACTGTTGGTTACTGAAATATGCAAAGAACTGAATACTCAAATCAGATAGCTATTTTTGAGGGGGAGGGGGCAAAATCTTCAGCTGACCTAGTTAATCACTGTAACAACATAAAACTGTATTTTCACTTGCATTTGCTCAAATAATGGGCTGTACATGACACTAAACAGAAAAGGCACTGTGCGACTTTTCGCCAGAATGTAATTCTCCCTGTCATGTATTTGGGCAAAGTTTAGCCCTCAATCTAATACAAATGGCCATTCCTCATGAGGAAAGTTGTACCAACTGAGATAACAAGGTGTAGAGCTGGATGAACACAGCAGGCCAAGCGGCATCAGAGGAGCAGGAAAGCTGATGTTTCAGGTTTAGACCTCTTCTGAGTGCAGATTATTTCACAGACAAAGCATCACTGCTGAACTCGGTACTTGTTTGGCGGTAAATATAGACAGTTTTAATTCTGGGTAACAATTAGGACCTCTTTAGGGACACTCATACCCAACACTCATTCTGTGAGCACCGAAATATTTCAACATTATGTCAAATTGAAAACATTACCTTTTAATGTAAATGTATTTATTTGGTTCAGTGGTCTGTTGTGTATGTGAACTCCACAAACTGCACACTGTAAACAGTGTACAGAATGTACACAAATAGTGGTCAAGTCAACCCTGCAGTATTTGTTTTGTAAAACAAGTTCTACTTACTGTCTAAATTGCTAATTTGAGATATGATGGTTCATTTCTTCGCACAAAGCCATTCTTCAATCATGAAGATTAAACTAATCACGAGTACCATTCGGCCTATTTTCACTAGGCCTTGTTCTTACTTGCTAAAAATAATTATGTTTGAAAAGTGGAACTATAGAAACTAATACTTTATCAAAACAAATTGCCAGGCCTTCATACCCAGTATTTTGGAGCTGTAGCAATGAATATTGTTGTCTCATATCGCACAGTGTTGCCTTTCTATTTATATAATGCAGAAGGATGAGGTGATGAGTTGTCTCAACTTGTGATGAGATCTTACGTTTTGAAGAGTTTTTTAGACATAGGCCCACTTTGCAATCGTATTAAGTAAGATTTTATAAATCTATGCAAAATACTGAACTAACATGTAGATGTTGTATTCTTTCCTTCAGTTTAAAACAGGAAAAGAAATTTTACCTAAACTGATACAATGCATTTATTAATGATGGGCCAAATGGCCTCCTACTGCGCTGTAATATTTCTGTGATTTTGTCCTGCAAGGCAACTGCAAGCTTTGCAAGATTTGAAACGATATCACATTCATTTGTTTATCTTTTCCCAAAGTATAAGCATGAGTTGTAATGCAGTCTCAGTTTGTTCTGAAAGTAGATGACTTTTCTGTTAAAGGGCCTCAGCCCATTTCTGTCATTTCACCTTCCCCCATCCACTTTTCAGTTTGCAGAGGGTCATATACATCCTTTGAGAGGTTGCCCTCTCATTGCTCACTGCCAATGCTATTACCAGACATATTTTATTTCTCCTGGGGAGGTGCTTTGCTGCAGTACATCACAACAGAGCAGGATAATCAAACGCATTCCACATTATACAGTTCTAACAGCTTCTTTCTTTACAATGCTATATCATATCTCTAGTGGATGAAATGCAGTTTAGATGTCAATCTTGTTCGCAATGTGACTAAACTTCCAAATTCTACCAGAACACTAGAGCTGACCAGTTAATATCATTTGATAGAGTGACTTTTACCAGTCACAAAAGATCATGTTACTCGTTCCAAAACGCAGAGATGAAGCCCAGGTTATCAACTGTATTTTTTTTGTTGTTGTTTAGTAACAGGAAGTGTCCTCATTTCCATGACAATATGGCAACACTGGTTAGAGTCTAGTGAATCTAACTCTGACAATATTATTTTTGCTGGATAGAGTTCACTTTGTCTTAAAAATCTTCAGCACTTTATGAAATCAATTTTCTATTTCAGCATTTTTTGAATCAATCTTCTACCTTTGCCTTTTAGGATGCACAGATAACAGGATTAGATATAAAAGTTCAACCCACAATTTAATCGGATACATTCATGAAACATTACTTATGATAGTTTATTTTTGATTCTGTATGTGATTACTCACTAGTCTGTGATAAAGTCTTGCTCATGGTTTAAGTTGCATCCTATAGTAAACCATTGCTGAGGTTATTGGGAAACTGCATCAAATTTTCCTCTTATTGTTGCATAGTTAGGAGGAGGCTGCCCAATGATAGCTGTAGAAACTTTAAGAGTTTGTTCTCCCCTCAACTACGTTCAAGGAAATAATTAGATTTGAGGAAGTCTCTAACCTGACAGGACAGTACTTGCTTAAGAAAGAGGGTTAGATATAGCTAGAGAACAAGACAAACTGCCAAAATAGAATGTCACTGGATGAGTAATTCAGAGGCCCACGCTAATGATGTGAGCCTATGGATTTAAACACCACCATGTTACCCAATTTGTATAAAGCTAGGTTCCTGACAACCACCATTAATTGTTGAAAAAAAACCTAATTTATTAAAAACAACATAGTGTGGAGCTGGAGGAACACAGCAGGCTAGGCAGCATCAGGAGCAGGAAAGTTGACGTTTTGGGTTTATTAATGCTCTTTAGGGAGGGAAATCTACCGTTTTTACCTGGTCTAGTCTACTTGTGACTCGAGACGCACAACAGCAAAGCAAATTCACTGATCTTTGAAAGGCACATTCTGGCAACACCTGTTTTACCTCACCTGAGAATGCTTGATGAGCTTAACTGTCCCCAAGACTAATGTTCTTCACCTTTACAAAGACAAAGAAAATACAAGTTTAATATGCTGCTACTGAAAATAAGAATACCATATAATTCTCAGCAATTTGATCAGAATCAATGGGAACATAGCTGATAACTTCTTCAAATCAATAAAAGATCTTATCTATGTTAGGCGTGAGACATGCTGAAAACTTCTGATCTGTGAACTGCATTGCCTCTGGTGGCTGAACACAATAGCACCATCCCTACTACTCAAGAGCTTCAGTTTCTGTTCAGAGTAGGTGGTCATTATGCTGATAAATATTCTTGCAGCTTAAATACTAGGTGAATATTAGCTATAGATTTTTCCATACAGAATCAAAAAGAAACTGATTTATAAGAATGAAAGTAGAAGTTTTGTCTCATGAATAGTTTCCTTTCAAGTCAGATGTGAAAAATAT
Organism: Stegostoma tigrinum; assembly: GCF_030684315.1. NCBI lineage: Eukaryota > Metazoa > Chordata > Chondrichthyes > Orectolobiformes > Stegostomatidae > Stegostoma > Stegostoma tigrinum. The sequence goes on from NC_081356.1 coordinate 136,237,938, forward strand.
TTCAGGGCAGATTTAAAAAGGCAAATAATTTTTATCGTTTAAAGCCAAATTTTACTCTAGCCAGTCATCACTCATATGTCTAGCACTGATTTGCAATGAAACTCCATTCTTCCTTTTCATACTTAATCACCATTTTCTAACTGCCTTACTTCCTTCACCCTTTCAACCTTGTCTACAGTCTGACTACTTTCTCACTGACAAGAAATTTAAGGCTTTTGCTTTACTGAAGACAATGGCTGCTTACATTTTATTGTCAAGGGGAAGATAAAACTAAACCAACACGCCTTGATTGCTCAGAAGTAAAAATCTGAACGTACTTTTTCCTCTGTCTTAATTTTGTATTTTAATAATTAAATTTAAGGAAGATGCAAGAGTCCCAATATGAACATTTTGTGAAGTATATAATGGATTATATATCAGTTTCTAATCAGAGAGACTGCATGTTCTATTTTTAAAAGTGCTTTACCTTAAATGTATGTACAGCTTCTGGTTTTGTAAAACTCTTGAACTGCATTGCTCTGATTTTCTGTAATTGAATGATGATTAAAAACTAAAACTGTGCTGATCAAAAAGAAGTGCTGATGCTAATGTGAAATGCACCATCCATTAAGATTAAATACAGCACCAATATATTTCCACTTCACACCTGGTAAGGATTAAATTCTCAACATCTTCACACAAAATCAAACTGAAAAAATTCTTAACCACCAAATAAATGTTGGTGTAGCAGAAAGTTTACTGACAACACCCTGCTCTTTGAACTATACTTTGGGATCTTCCCCATCTTTCAGAACTGATAAGGCAGCTTCTGCAGTTTACATTCTGATCTGAAAGCCAGCACAATTGATTTTAACACTGTTGTGTGTATTTTGCACTCAAACTGTGACCAATGCTTCAGACTTTGGAATGTTGACAGGCATGAGTTCCATTAGATAATAAAATGTGAGGCTGGATGAACACAGCAGGCCAAGCAGCATCTCAGGAGCACAAAAGCTGACGTTTCGGGCCTAGACCCTTCATCAGAGAGGGGGATGGGGGGAGGGAACTGGAATAAATAGGGAGAGAGGGGGAGGCGGACCGAAGATGGAGAGTAAAGAAGATAGGTGGAGAGAGTATAGGTGGGGAGGTAGGGAGGGGATAGGTCAGTCCAGGGAAGACGGACAGGTCAAGGAGGTGGGATGAGGTTAGTAGGTAGCTGGGGGTGCGGCTTGGGGTGGGAGGAAGGGATGGGTGAGAGGAAGAACCGGTTAGGGAGGCAGAGACAGGTTGGACTGGTTTTGGGATGCAGTGGGTGGGGGGGAAGAGCTGGGCTGGTTGTGTGGTGCAGTGGGGGGAGGGGATGAACTGGGCTGGTTTAGGGATGCAGTGGGGGAAGGGGAGATTTTGAAACTGGTGAAGTCCACATTGATACCATATGGCTGCAGGGTTCCCAGGCGGAATATGAGTTGCTGTTCCTGCAACCTTCGGGTGGCATCATTGTGGCAGTGCAGGAGGCCCATGATGGACATGTCATCAAGAGAATGGGAGGGGGAGTGGAAATGGTTTGCGACTGGGAGGTGCAGTTGTTTGTTGCGAACTGAGCGGAGGTGTTCTGCAAAGCGGTCCCCAAGCCTCCGCTTGGTTTCCCCAATGTAGAGAAAGCCGCACCGGGTACAGTGGATGCAGTATACCACATTGGCAGATGTGCAGGTGAACCTCTGCTTAATGTGGAATGTCATCTTGGGGCCTGGGATGGGGGTGAGGGAGGAGGTGTGGGGACAAGTGTAGCATTTCCTGCGGTTGCAGGGGAAGGTGCCGGGTGTGGTGGGGTTGGAGGGCAGTGTGGAGCGAACAAGGGAGTCACGGAGAGAGTGGTCTCTCCGGAAAGCAGACAGGGGTGGGGATGGAAAAATGTCTTGGGTGGTGGGGTCGGATTGTAAATGGCGGAAGTGTCGGAGGATAATGCGTTGTATCCGGAGGTTGGTAGGGTGGTGTGTGAGAACGAGGGGGATCCTCTTGGGGCGGTTGTGGCGGGGGCGGGGTGTGAGGGATGTGTCGCGGGAAATGCGGGAGACGCGGTCAAGGGCGTTCTCAATCACCGTGGGGGGGAAGTTGCGGTCCTTAAAGAACTTGGACATCTGGGATGTGCGGGAGTGGAATGTCTTATCGTGGGAGCAGATGCGGCGGAGGCGGAGGAATTGGGAATAGGGGATGGAATTTTTGCAGGAGGGTGGGTGGGAGGAGGTGTATTCTAGGTAGCTGTGGGAGTCGGTGGGCTTGAAATGGACATCAGTTACAAGCTGGTTGCCTGAGATGGAGACTGAGAGGTCCAGGAAGGTGAGGGATGTGCTGGAGATGGCCCAGGTGAACTGAAGGTTGGGGTGGAAGGTGTTGGTGAAGTGGATGAACTGTTCGAGCTCCTCTGGGGAGCAAGAGGCGGCGCCGATACAGTCATCAATGTACCGGAGGAAGAGGTGGGGTTTGGGGCCTGTGTAGGTGCGGAAGATGGACTGTTCCACGTAACCTACAAAGAGGCAGGCATAGCTGGGGCCCATGCGGGTGCCCATGGCCACCCCCTTAGTCTGTAGGAAGTGGGAGGAGTCAAAAGAGAAGTTGTTGAGTGTGAGGACGAGTTCCGCTAGGCGGATGAGAGTGTCGGTGGAGGGGGCCTGGTCGGGCCTGCGGGACAGGAAGAAGCGGAGGGCCTTGAGGCCATCTCCATGCGGAATGCAGGTGTACAGGGACTGGACGTCCATGGTGAATATGAGGTGTTGGGGGCCAGGGAATTGGAAGTCCTGGAGGAGGTGGAGGGCGTGGGTGGTGTCACGGACATAGGTGGGGAGTTCCTGGACCAAAGGGGAGAAAATGGAGTCCAGATAGGTGGAGATGAGTTCGGTGGGGCAGGAGCAGGCTGAGACGATGGGTCGACCAGGGCAGGCAGGTTTGTGGATTTTGGGAAGGAGATAGAAACGGGCCGTGCGGGGTTGGGGAACAATGAGGTTGGAGGCTGTGGGTGGGAGGTCCCCTGAGGTGATGAGGTCATGAATGGTGTTGGAGATAATGGTTTGGTGCTCGGGTGTGGGGTCATGATCGAGGAGGCGGTAGGAGGTGGTGTCGGAGAGTTGGCGTCTGGCCTCGGCGATGTAGAGGTCAGTACGCCATACTACCACTGCGCCACCCTTGTCTGCGGGTTTGATGGTGAGGTTGGGGTTGGAGCGGAGGGAGCGGAGGGCTGCCCGTTCTGCGGGGGAGAGGTTGGAGTGGGTGAGAGGGGTGGAGAGGTTGAGGCGGTTAATGTCTCGACGGCAGTTGGAGATGAAGAGGTCGAGGGAGGGTAGGAGGCCTGGGGGTGGTGTCCAGGAGGAGGACTTGTGTTGGAAGCGGGTGAAGGGGTCAGTGGAAGGAGGGTTGGGTTCCCGGTTGAAGAAGTAGGCATGCAGGCGAAGACGGCGGAAAAACTGCTCTGTGTCCGACCGTGACTGGTATTCGTTGATGTGTGGTTGTAGGGGGACAAAGGTGAGCCCCTTGCTCAGGACTGACCGTTCGTCCTCAGTCAGTGGGAGGTCTGGGGGGATGGTGAAGATTCGGCAGGACTCAGGGTGGCTGTCTCCTCTGGGGTTGCAGGCTGTGGAGGTTGTGGGCGGAGCGATGATGTCGTCGGCCGTGGGCGGGGTTCCGTCGGCGTCGACCGTGGGCGGGGTTCCGTCGGCGGTGGGAGGATCGGGGTGGGTGGCAGCAGCTGCGGTGAGGGTGGTGTGTGGGCTGTAGTACCTGGACGTGGAGGTGGTGACTGCAGCAGCGGTTCCGGAAGTTCTGTGGCCGGCGGAGGCCGATGTGACGTCATCGGTGGGGTCTCCGGCCGTGTCCTCATGGTCAATGGCGGCGGGTGCATGGTGGGGGAGGGGCAGGGACAGAGTCGGGATTTGGGAGGCGCAGGAATCCTCTTGTGGGTGGCAGGGGCCAGTGAGTTGGTTGTACTTACGATTATTGGTGTCCAGTAAAGCTGAGTGGAACTGGGTGTTCAGTCTGTGGATCCTGCGGAGGATAAAAAACAGCAGGGGTCCTGTGCAGGTCTGGGAGAGGGAGGCTCTGAGCTGGGGCAGGCTGGATTGCAGTGCCTGGAGGAGTTCCATTAGTCTGTGTTTGGACAATTTGCATATGGACATTTCAGCATTCAGGTTAAATGTGAAGACTAGATCCTTTGGTAAGGTACAACAGGAATCAGAATCAACACCTTCTGTTTGGCAGCTTAGAGAACTGAAGACAGGAACAAATAAATGTAAATAAGCAGGTAAAATTACCCAAAAACTCAGGAGAAATAGTAGAAGCTCAATTCAAAGAAAATCAGGGCTAGACCAGAAACCTGGCAACCCTAACAAATTCAATAGCAGGACCTCGCTATAGTCTTTTCTTTCAGTTTCACTCCAGACTTCCAGCCACAACTAACAGGTTGGTTGAAGCATTTTGGTCCCTGTATTGAAGAAAAGATATACCAGCATTAAGGCAGTCTAGAGAAGGTTCACGGGGTTCATCCTGGTGTGGAGGGATTGTTTTTATGAGGAGGTTAGGCCTGCACTCATTAGTTTAGAAGAATGTAAGTGAACTTTATTGAAAATACAACATATTTAGGAGACTTGACAGAAAAAATGCAGAAAGGTTGTTTCCCCTTGTCCGAGGGTCTGGGAGGGTGTAATCTCAGTAAGGAGTCCATCAGGCGGCCATTGAATCCATTGAGTCTGCTCAGCCATTCATTCAGATTATGGCTGATTCGATAATCTTCAACTCCACTTTCCTGCCTTATCTCCTTAATCCTTGATGGCCTTAATGATTAAAAATCTGAATATCTCAGCCTTGAATAGACTTAATGACCCAGCCTTGACAGCACTCTTGTAGTAAAAAATTCCATAAATTCACTACCCTTTGAGAGAAAGTGGTCTTCTCCATCTCTGTTTTATATGTGTGATTCCTTATTCTGAGTTGTACCTTCTGGCCCTATCTCCTGAAAAAGGAAACACACAGAGAATCTTGTACATTTCAATAAGGGAAGGATGATGCCAAGTGGCATTGTCATTAATCATGGGGACTTGGTTTGAATCCTACCTTAGCAGATGGTGGAATATGAACACAATAAAAAAATCTGGAATTAACAGTCTATAGATAACAATGAAATGATTGTCAGGGAAAACCCATCTGGTTTACTAATGTCCTTTAGGGAAGGAAACTGCCAGCCTTACCTGACCTGGCCAACAAGTAATTCCAGATCCACAGCAATGTGGTTGACTCTTAATTAGCTGCTGGGCAATTTGGGATGGACAGTAAATGCTGGCCTGGGCAGCAATGCCCTCAGCCTGTGAATGAATGAAAAATTAATAAAACCTCCCTCAGCAATTTGGTTGACTCTTAAAGTTACGGATGAGCTGACCTAGTCAGTGACACCCACATCTTGTAAATGAATAAAAGAAAAACTATTGCTGGAATGTTGTCAGGTCTCATAGCTTTTGCAGCATCCAGTGCCTCCAATCATTTCTTAATATCATGTGAAATGAGGGTCTAGGCCCGAAACGTCAGCTTTCCTGCTCCCAAGATGCTGTTTGGCTTGCTATGTTCATCCAGCTCCACACCTTGTTATCTGCAATCAATTGAGTTGACTGAAGTCTGATGTGTTTGATCCTGGAGGAGGCTGAGATGTATCATCCACTCGGCACTTCTGTCTGAAGATTGCCGTGAATGCTTCCACTTTTCTTTTGCTCTTCCATCGTTGGGGGTGGTGATATTTGTGGAACCCCCCTCTTCCAATGAGTTATTTAATTGTCCATCACCATTCATGACTGATGTGGCAGGACTGCAGAGCTTAGACCTGATACATTGGTTGTGGGATCACTTAGCTCTGTTTATCACTTGTTGCATATGCTATTTGGTATGCAGGTAGTCCTGCTTGATAACTTCACCAGGTTGAAACCTCATTTTTTGGTATGCCTATTGCTGTTCCTGGCATATCCCCCTGACCTCTCCATTTAACTAGGGTTGCCTAGCTTGACAGTTGTAGTTGAGAGTGGGATATGCCAGGCCATGAGATTGTGTTGGAGTACAGTTCTGCTGCTGTTGCTGGCCCACTGCACCTCATGGATGTCCCAGTCTTGAGCTGCTAGATCTATGTGAAGTTTGTCCCATTTCAGCAAGGTGACAGTGTCAAACCACATCATGGAGGGTATTATCGATGTGAAGGTGGGACTTTGTCCCCACAAGGACTGTGTGGTGGTCTTTCTTGCCAATACTGTCATGATCAGATGCATCTGTAGCTCGCAAATTGATAAGGATGAGGTCTTTTTCCCTTTTCTTGGCACCTGCTGCAGACCCAGTCCGGCAGCGATGTCCTTTAGGACCCGACCAGTTCAATCAGTAGTGTTGCTGCTGAATCATTCTTGATAGTGGACATTGAAATCTGCCACCCAGAGTATATTTTGCATCCTCAGGGTTCAACATGGAGGAGTACTGATCACCAGCCTAGGGAGGACAGTACATGATAACCAGCCAGAGGTTTCCTTGCCCACATTTTACCCGAAGTCTTGAGGCTTCATGTGGTCCAGAGCCAATGTTACGCACTCCAGTTTGACTTCCTACAAGTGTATACCACTGTAACACCATCTCTGCAGGGTCTGTTCTACCGGTGAGAAACGGCATATCTAGGGATGGTGATGGTGGTGTCTGGGACATAGTCATACTTATGGAATCATACCTTATAGACAATGTCTGGCTGTTGCCTAATTGATCTGTGAGCTCTCCTAATTTTGGCACTGACCTCCCTATATGTAGGTCAGGATGAGGACTTTGCATGGCCAACTGTTTTAGCCATGTTGTTCTAGTGCCAAGGTACACGCCAGGCAGTCTGTCCTATTCATTTCTTTGTTTTGTTTCAGCTGGTTACTCTCAGCTGGAACAGGCTCAGTGATCCATGCTAGAATTGGGACAAGGAAACTCTAGATGTGACAGATGGTGCAGATGACCTTACTTCTGAAGACAGCATCGCACTCTTGCTGCGTCAGTCTCTGCAGATAACTTTCACTCCACCAGTCAAATGTTAGGCCCCACTTGGGAAAGTGTGCTGATTCTTGAGCTCCATTACTCCCATGGTCACCATAAAATTGATGATTTAATCAAAGTGCCCAAAATCCCAAATTTATCTTTTTGATGGAATCAGGTGAATAAACGATACTAAGATAACAAAGTGTGGAGCTGGATGAACATAGCAGGCCAAGCAGCATCTTAGGAGCACAAAAGCTGACATTTCGGGCCCAGACCCTTCATCAGAAAAGGGGGAGGGGGAGAGGATTCTGAAATAAATAGGAAGAGAGGAGGAGGCAAATCAAAGATGGATAGAGGAGAAGATAGGTGGAGAGGACACAGACAAGTTAAAGAGGCGGGGATGGAGCCAGTAGAGTTGAGTGTAGGTAGGGAGGGGATAGGTCAGTCCAGGGAGGACAGACAGGTCAAGGGGGTGGGATGAGGTTAGTAGGTCGGAAATGGGGGTGTGGCTTGAAGTGGGAGGAGGGGATAGGTGAGAGGAAGAACAAGTTAGGGAGGCAGGGACGAGCTGGGCTGATTTCGGGATGCAATGGGGGAGGGGAGATTTTGCAGCTTGTGAAATCCACGTTGATACCGTTGGGCTGCAGGGTTCCCAAGCGGAATATGAGTTGCTGCTCCTGCAATCTTTGAGTGGCATCGTTGTGGGACTGCAGGAAGCCCAGTATGGACATGTCGTCTAAGGAATGGGAGGTGCAGTTGTTTATTACAAACCAAGCATAGGTATTCTGCCAAGTGATCCCCAAGCCTGTGCTTGGTTTCCCCAATGTAGAGGAGGCCACAACGGGTACTGCGGATGCAGTATACCATATTGGCAGATGTGCAGGTGAACATCTGCTTGATGCGGAATGTCTTCTTGGGGCCTGGGATGTGGGTGAGGGAGGAAGTATGGGGGCAAGTGTAGCACTTCCTGTGGTTGCAGGGGAAGGTGCCGGGTGTGGTGGGGTTGGAGGGGAGTGTGAAGCGGACAAGGGATTAACAGAGAGAGTAGTCCCTCCGGAAAGCAGACAAGGGTGGGGATGGAAAAATGTCCTTGGTGATGGGGTTGGATTGCAGATGGCGTGTCAGAGGATGATGCGTTGGATCCGGAGGTTGGTGGGGTGGTATGTCAGAATGAGGGGGATTCTCTTTTGTCAGTTATTGCGGGGATGGGGTGTGAGGGATGAGTTGCGGGAAATGTGGAAAACATGGTCAAGGGCAGTCTTGACCACTGCGGGGGGGATGTTTGAAATGGTTCGCGACTGGTGAGGATTCTCCAGCATCTGCAGTTCCCATTATCTCTGAATAAACAATACTGACAGGTTCTATACTTAACAAGAGTCATTGTTTATTACAACCAAATAGATTATAGTCCCATGTAAACGGAACTACGAACTATTAACATATGACTCTATGAACTGAAACTCTAACCACCTTTTAAAACCCTTACACATACATACAGTACTAGGGAAACACAGTTCTATAGCACCATTCCATGTGATTGATTGGATGTTGCTTTTGTTTCCCAGAACTCTGTTGTCCAATCTCTTTTTCCAAATCATTCTATTTCTTTGCAGTTAGCGCAGGACGATTTGCACATTATAAAGTCTCTTAGTTGCTTGTTAAATACAACAACTTAAAACAACTGGAGGAGAAAATAACTGGCCTTCTTCAGGTATCAGGTACTTTAGCCATAGAAAGAAATAGAGACACAGGACCTGTTCCTTTTGCAGAAGTTCTCGGGAACATTAAATCTCATTTCTCTTCACAGATTCTGCCAGATCTACTGAACTTTTCCAGCAACTTCTGTTTTTGTTTTATTACTTTAGCAGTCTGGAAGATTTTTCCACTATATCTACAGTCAAGCTGTTCACTTTTTCAGGTGCCAATCAGAGATCTGTACTCAGGTTGATGTCTCCAACATTGATAATTGGTCATTTGTACACAGGCCAATCCATTGAGGTCAAATGTCACTCTGCATACACAGCCAGATGCATCTTGACTCTCCTCTCCCATTACATGCAAAGCTCAGCATAAATACAACTCACAATGAACTCCAGTAACAAAAACAGAAAATGCCAGAGAAACATACCAGGTCCAATAGTATCAACAGAGAGAAAAACAATGTCAATATTTCGAGTACAGTGGCCCTTTGTCAGAACTGAAAATAGTTGGGAAAGGGTGGCTGCTACAATATGCAGGAAACCATATTATGAGGAGTAAATGCAGGGAGGGGAGGGGAATGTGTGTCTGGTGGTGGCATTCTGCTGGAGGTGGTAGAATGGTGGCTTCTGATGCTTTGGATATGGAGATTGGAGGGGTGGAAATTGAGGATCTTGCACCATATTGTTGTTGGAGGGGAGGGGAGGAGATGGTTGAGGAAGGAAATACAAGAAATGGATTAGACACAACTGAGGTCCCTTTTTTTAATTCATTCACAGGATGATGGAACTGCCAGCTAGGCCAGCATTTACCAGACATTCCTAATTGCCCAGAAGCTGGAGTCACATATAGACCAGATCAGATAAGGATGGTAGCTTCCTTCCCTAAAGGACATTAGTGAACCAGTTGGGTTTTTTTGCCCAACAATTGACAACAGTTTCATGGTTATCGTTAGGCATTTAATTCCAGGTTTTTATCGGATTCAAATTCTATCATCCACAGTGGCAGGATTCGAACCCAGATCCCAGAAGATTATTCAGGTCTCTGGATTAACTGTCCAGTGATAATACCACCAGGCCTTACCTCCCTATCAACCATGGTGGTAGGGAATTGTCAGTAGAGGAAAATGGTGAAAATTTCTAAGTCCCCCTCTACTACCCCTGGGAAGGTGGCATGATCAGAACCGATGTGATAGAGTCACAGAAATTGGCAGAATAGTCATAGAATCATACAGCATGGAAACAGACCCTTTGGTCCAACCAGTCCATGATATAATCCCAAACTAATGTAGTCCCACTTGCGTTCTCCTGGGCCATATCCCTTTCAACACTTCCTATTCATGTACTTATCTAAATGTCTTTTAAACGTTGTAATTATACCTACATCCAGCACCTCCTCATGTGAACCAGCCACCGTGTAAAAGATTTTAGGTTTTTAATGGATGTTGGTGGCTAGGCTATTCCCAGAAATGGAAACACAGATGTCAAGGAAATGAAGGCAGAAGTCAAAGATAGATCAGGCAAAAGTGAGAGTGGGGTGGAAATTGGATGCAATTCCACATGAAAGATGGAAGCAGCACCTCTCGTGCCAATGATGTATTGAAAAAAGAACTGTACAGAAGGACACAAATAGGATTGGAACCAAGAATGTTCCACATAATCACAAAGCGACAGGCATAACTGGGGCCCATGTCACTATCAACAGACACACGTATGACCTGAAGAAAGTGAGTGGAGTTGAAGGCAAAGTTGTTCAAAGTTAGGATGAGCTCAGCCACACAAAGAAGGGCTGTGAAGAATAGGAACGGTTTAGGCCTTCTCTCAAGGAAGATGTAGACAGTCCTCAAACCATCTTGAAAGAGGATGGATGTGTTGAGGGACTGCATGCCCATGGCGAAGAGGTGGTTGCTGGTGCCGACAAACTAGGAATTTTGAAACTGATGTAAAACATCAGATGAATTGCAAATGTAAGCAGGAAGAGACAGGACAAAGCTAGAGAAAATTGAGTCGAGGAAGAAGTAAGTTCCATGGGGCAGGAACAGAAACAATTGGTCTGCCCTGGCAGTCATGTTTGTGGAATTTGGGAAGAAGGTAGAAATGGGCTATACAGAGTTGGAGTCTATGAGGTAAAAAGTGGTGCAATCCCCAGGTGAGATGAAGCTAGTGACAGTCATGAAAATAACAGCTGTTCAATGAGGTCCAGGAGAAAATAAGAGGAATCCAAGTGCTGGCACTTAGCTTTTTCAAAGTAGAGGTCAGTACATCACACAACACTACCATCTTTATTGGCAGATTTGATGACAGTCGGGGTTGGATATGACAGCATGAAGTGCAGGCAGTTCAGGGGGATATATTCCTTTAACATATGTTAAAATGTGTAAGGGGAGCAGAGAAATTAAGGTGACAATGTCACATTTACAATAGTAAATGAACAGGTCAAGTACAGGTAAGTGACAGACGGCCCCATCTCCATGTCTTCTATTAATTCACCGTCTTCAACCATGTTCTCCGCTGCTTGCTCCCTCGCACACACCTCTCCCACCCCCAACTCCATCAGCAGCATAAATATAACCATTTCTAAGTTAGTTTCAATTCTGACTGTCACTTACTGGGATGAAACACTGACTCTGTTTTTCTCCCTGTGGATGCTTTCAGAATTTCTCCAGCACTTACTGATTTTGTTTCAGACTTGCAGAATTCACAGTTCTTTGTTTTTATACAGAGTTCCAGTAATTTGCTTTTAAAAGTGCAGTAATCCATAGTCCTTGGTTTGAAAAGTCTTCTTCCCATTTTATTCAACACAATCAAGAATAAAAATAATTAAAGATATAGTCTTCACACAAGATAAAGTTAACAGAATCATTTCAGTTATATGTTTTACACTCTGCCCAACATAATTTTCTAATAAAGTTAATTCTGGTCTTTATGCTTGGTTATCTTCTAGTTGTGTTCAGAATTGGCACACCACAAGCAAACAAGGAGCCGGATGCTGCTAAGACTGATAACAAGAGACAATAGGTGCAGAAGTAGGCCATTCGGCCCTTCGAGCCAGCACCACCATTCATTATGATCATGGCTGATCATCCACAATCAGTATCCTGTTCCTGCCTTATCCCCATAACCCTTGATTCCACTATCTTTAAGAGCTCTATCCATCTCTTTCTTGAAAGTATCCAGAGACTAGGCCTCCACTGCCTTCTGGGGCAGCGCATTCCACCATTCCACCACTTTCTGGGTGAAGAAGTTTTTCCTCAACTCTGTTCTAAATGGCCTACCCCTTATTTTTAAACTGTGTCCTCTGGTTCTGTGCTTACCCATCAGCAGAAACATGCTCCCTGCCTCCAGAGTGTCCAATCCCTTAATAATCTTATCTGTCTCAATCAGATCCTCTCTCATCCTTCTAAACTCAAGTGTATACAAGCCCAGTCGCTCCAATCTTTCAACATATGATAGTCCCACCATTCCGGGAATTAACCTCGTGAACCTACGCTGCACTCCCTCCATAGCAAGAACGTCCTTCCTCAAATTTGGAGACCAAAGCTGCACACAATACTCCAGGTGTGGTCTCGCCAGGGCCCTGTACAGCTGCAGAAGGACCTCTTTGCTCCTGTACTCAGTAACGGCCTTGTAAAGCTCCTTACCAGAGCAGTGATCACTATAAGGCCATTAATCCTCTTTCAGTACATGCAACTCTGTTTTTCTGTTATTCTTTTGTCTGTCACACTTAATTAATTGACATCAAATGAGACAGGATGGAGGCAGGGTTAACAGAAGCAGAACTGTGACTCAGTGGTAAAATATCAGTTGAAAAGTTGTTCCAAGGAAGGAAGGCGAATATCCTTTACCAGGGTTAATAAGGTGGTTGTAGGTCTTACAGCATAACAGGTAGTGCTCCTACTTCTGATCTAGAAGCACTAGGTTCAAGTTCCACTCCAGGCCTTGATGGCCAGGAAAGATATGTACAGGCCTACAAATTCTTCCCACATACCATAGGCAGGTGGTAAGAGTTAGAGAGATTCTTTGTCACCCATATAATGGACAGAAAGATAAAGCCTCTACTATTATTATCTATTAATCCAGCCTACAATATACATCTAAAAATGTATGCTGCCACAGCTTCTGTGGCTCTTTTGTGGGTCGGTTGACATGACAGCCAGATTGGATTGGATTGGTACAACAATATTGTACTTGATAATAAAGTGTGGAGCTGGACGAACATAGCAGGCTAGGCAACATCAGAGGAGCAGGAAAGTTTATGTTTTGGTTCAGGACCCTTCCTCAGAAATGGGAAGGGGGAAGGGAGCTCAGAATTAAATACAGAGATGAGGGTTGGGGCTGGGGAAGGTAGGTGGGATGATGATAAGCGAGTGCGCGTAGCGAGTGGTGGGGATTGGTCAGTGAGGTGGGAGGGGCAGATAGGTGGGAGAGAAGATGGACAGGTCAAGCAAATGGGGTGAGAGGGAGGGTTGGACATGGGATGAGGCCAGGGGTGGTGAGATTTTAAAGCTGGTGAATTCCAAGTTTCAACAGAAGGACAAAAAACTGAGTTAATGTATCAAAATGAAGAATCTGAGTGTATTCCCACTTGTTACTATCTTAAAACGATATCTTGATGGGTAGCTCTGAACAATCCTTTTAGCTCTGACATTATGTAATGGAATGGCCTATGGAAATCTAGTAGACACATCCTTGACAAACTTCTGCCCATCTCTCCTCCTCCTGAATATGTGATGGATTGCCATTTCCTCATGAAGACATCACTTAATCTATGTTTCACAGAATGAATCACAGAATCCCTACAGTGTGGAAACAGGCCCTTCGGCCCAACAAATCCACAAAAGTCTCCGAACAGCATCCCACCCAGACTCCCTCCCCCCAACCCACCACCCTATAACCCTGCGTTTCTCATAGCTAATCCACCAAATCTACACATCCCTGGACACTATGGATAAGTTAGTTTGGCCAATCTACCCCACATCTTTAGACTGTGGGAGGAAACCAAAGCACCCACAGGAAACATCAGAGAGGCTCTCTGGTGGGGGGTCTGAGCCCGGGGCGTCGGCTTTTGTGCTCCTGGGATGATGCTTGGCCTGCTGTGTTCATCCAGCCTCACATTCTATTATCTTGGAATTCTCCAGCATCTGCAGTTCCCATTATCTCTCACAATATTCCAAATGTGTTCTGATCACAGCCTTACACAGCCTCAGCAGTGCATCACTGCTGTCGGATGCTAACCCTCTTGTAGTGAATGTTACCATTGCATTTGTCTTCCTAACGGCCAACTGAACCTGCATGGATCCTGAAGAGAATCCTGAACTAGGGCTCTGAAGTCCTTTCGTGCTTCAGAGTTCTGAAGCCTTTCCTCACTTAGAAAAAAGTCTACATCTCCTACCAAAGTGATAAACATACGCTTTCCCACATTGTAATCCAAGGTATTCTTGTATCCTCTTCAGACATTTATCTCAAAGAGCCAGTGATAAAAATGGGCTTCCTCCTCTACCTTAAAAAGCTAAGAAGCTTGTTACAATCAAGTTAAATTATCCCCTTTAGAATTCAGGCACGTTCACTTGTTGCCAATGAGTTACTCTATACACTATGATACAGAGTAACTTTCCAAATAGTCTTAATGATCCAATCTTGGATCAAAATATCAATAGAACTCAAGACTCCAAAAAAGAATTGTCAAAGTTTGGATGGAAATTCTCAAAAACGATTGGACCAATCAATTATAGGAGGGATGTAATAGCACTGGAGAGAATGCAGAGGAAATTTATCAGGATGTTGCCTTGCTGGAGAATTTTACTTATGAAGAGAGATTAGGCAAACTGGGATGGTTTTCCTAAGAGCTGAGGAGATTGAGTGGGGACACGTTTGAGACATATGAAGTTATGAGAGACATAGGAGGTAGACAGGAAGAAAAATTTCCCCTTGATCAATGACCAGGGAAATAGATTTAAGGGAAGGAAACGCAGGGTGTTTGGAGGAGATGTGAGAAAAAATGTTTTCACCCATAGGGTGGTAGAAATCTGAAACTCCCTGCCTCTAAGGGTGCTGGAAAATGGGATTAGAATAGTTAGGTGGTTGTTTTTGATCAGTACTTTCGTGATGGGCTGAAGGTCCTTTCTTGGTGCGGTAGACCTCTGTGATTCTATAACTATTCAGTGAGGTTGCAACAAGAAGGAATCTGACTCCCAAAATCTCACAAATTTCACTACCTTGACAGCATCTTCCAATGCCTAACAATCTCTACCATCTAGAAGAATACTACCACATTCACTTGATAGCCACATAAGCTTCTGGACTTGGAGCAATCGTGCTGTTTCTTCACAATGGCTGGGTTAGATTTCTTATTCTCCCTAGCAGCACTTTGGGTGCATCTAGACCCCAGGGGCTGCAGTGGTTCAAGAAAGCAGCTCACCTCCACCTTTACCAGAGCAGTTAGGATGGACGACAGATTTTCTTTTTATTCATTCACAGGAGGGGGGCATTAATGGCTAGGACAGCATTTGTTGCCCATTCCTAACAGCCCAGTGGGCAGTTAAGAATAGGCCTAGAATTTCATGTAGGCTAGACCAAGTAAGGATGGCAGTTTCCTTCCCTAAGGAAAATTAATTAACTAGATAGGTTTTTCCAAAATCAGCAGTGGTTTCATGGCCATCGGATTTTTAAAACTGAATTTGAATTTCACCATCTGCCGTAGTGGAGTCTGAACCCGGATCCCCAGAATAGTACCTGGGTCACTGGATGAACAGCCCAGTGATAATGTCACTTGGCCATCTGGTCAGTGCTAACCAAATCAGCAATGCTCATATCCCGTAAAAAATTATAAAACTAATGTCACAAGTAATCTTGGATAAGTGCTGAGGCATTACAAATCTGAATCAGTACAGAGATAATTAGATAATTCCCTTATCACTTACACTTAGAAATTACACTACTGTAATTAATGTGATTGATTTTTATACTTTTTTAACTTATGCAACCATTCTCCATTCACCGCATGCTGCTGGAAAACTAACTGTGCTTTTAGTGGATGACATTGCAGCAGTTTCAGTCATCACTTCTGTTTCTTGTGGCTCGCAAAGACTCTTTTAAGATAAATTCTGTTGTTTGGGTGAATAAACTGCTATGCTGTGCTATTAAGTGGACTCCATTTATCAAGTAAATACACTTTGTTGATAAATAGATTGTTCACTGTGAGTTCTGCCATAGGTCTGACCTTAGCTTACTTCATGGAGACTGTATAGTCGATTGAGAGACTGCTAGAATTCAGATGATTTTGAGAGGGAAATGAGGGTTTACAAATTAACATTGCCTCAACCTAACCAGTCTTAGCTCATCTGCTGCTGAAATCCTTTCCTGAATACAGTAGATCAAGAAAGCACTTAATTGGCTGCAAAATACTTTGGGATGTCCTGATATCATGAAAGGTGCAATGTAAATGTAAACCTCTCTTCCTTTCCATTCCCATTCATAACTGAAGTTTAAGATAGGCGTAGCATGGAAAGATTATCAAGGATCCAACTTTAGGTACATTTAAGTCGTCATTGGATAAGCATATGGACGTACATGTTATAGTGTAGGTTAGATGGGCTTCAGATCGGTATGACAGGTCGGCACAACATCGAGGACCAAAGGGCCTGTACTGTGCTGTAATGTTCTATGTCTATGTCCTAAACCCACAGACATGGGGAGAACATATTAATTCCACACAGACAGTCATCCAGGCTAGAACTGAACCCAATGATGCAGCAGTGCTAATCACTGAGCCAGCCTGCCACCCGTTTGACAAGGATCCCTCCTTAGATTCCTGAAACATTGCCTGTAGACTTCTGGCACTATCTCATGTGCACTTAAAATGGCTTTTTTCACCTCCGCATTGTCTCCAAATACCTCATCTGACAGTGTTCCAAATACCTTACTAGGCGAACCTACCAACAGTGTGTGGATCAATAAAACTCACATGGTCACGAGCCATTTCGTTTGTTTAGCTGATTTCTCAAATGAAATTAAAAAGGCTTCTACATCCTTTTCATCAAATTTAGGTAATGTTTGGGCACATTTAAATAGGTCCCCTACCAGTCCTTTGGTTATGTTGGGTTTGCTCATCCTCACTATCCTCCTTACTAAGCCTACATTCAACGTTCACCTCCATCCTTTTAAGTCGACTTTCCTGCCAACTCCTGAAGTTCAAACTCTCACTCTTTCTGTTTTCCTTCTCTCTCTTTTCTTTTTGTTCTGCCAGGGCTATTCTTTCTTTTTGTCTTTCCTCTTTTAATAATAATTCAGACTGTTTCAGCTCCTTTTCATGCTCAAGCTGCTTCATCTGCAATTGAATTCTAGCTATTTCCAAAGATTCCGATGGCATTTCTAACAAATTTAAATGTCAAGCTATTGCTGTAAATATGCAGAACACAGAACAAAGAACAAACAGTGCAGAGCAAGCCCTTCGGCCCTCCTTTTCTCAGAAAGGCAACCCTCATTCCACTTCGTCTGCCAATTCCAACAGTTTTGCCTTGCTCACTTTTTGCAAAGCTCCCAAAGTCACTTCTTCCACCCCTAGAAAGCTCTTAGTGACTGAAACAGCCATTACTACACAAAGCACGCCCTGTTTAAAACAACCAAATTCAACACCTGAAACAAAAGATACTAACACCTACTACTCACCACCTTTGAGTCCAACAACCCCGTTTATTTCCTCCCCTGCTGTTTATTTAGTAATTTTGGAATGTTATTAGTGTCTTCTACTGAGCTGACTGACATAAAGTATTCATTCAGCTCCTCTGATATTTCCTGCTTTCCCATTACCTTTCCCCAGATTCATTCTTGCAGAACGTATGTTTGCTTTGGCCACTCTTCTTTTTTACATACTTAAAGCTTACTGAAGTTTTTAAACAGCATTTTTACCGATGTGCACTTTCAGCTGTCAGTAATTTTTGTACAACACATATTTTGTAATAGTAAACAAGCGATGCAAAGTATTTTTATTTGCTTGAAGGTTTGTGGCTAAATCTTCACATCCAGATTAAGGTTTACAAAAATGAATGGAACACAATCAGCAGCAAGGCTTTAGGGTTGAAAATTGAGAGCTGTAAATGTAGAGTTACTATTCATGGAGGACTCCCTTGCTTTGTTATTTCTTCCAAAGTGCATTAGCTCACACTTATCGGGGTTAAATTTCACTTGTGACTGACGTGCAATCTAATCAATCCGTCTATCTCCTCCTGTTACCTAAGATCTTCTTTCTCAGTATTAATCGCCAAGCCAATCTTCATGTCTATCACAAACTTACTTACCAACTTCCTCACATTTTCTTCAATACCATTTATGTATATCATGAACAATAAGAAACTCAGCACTGATCCTTGTAGAATGCCACTGGACACTGGCCTCTGGTGCCAAAAAAGGGCTTCTACCATCAACCGCGACTTCCCCTACTCAGTGGTCGAGAATGCCCTTGACCGTGTCTCCACCATTTCCTGCAACTCATCCCTCACACCCCCTCCCCAAGATAACAACCAAAACAGAACCCCCTCATCCTCATGTACCCCCCCCACCAACCTCCGGATCCAATGCATCATCCTCCGTCACTTCCACCAACAGCAATCCAGCCCCACCACAAAAGACATTTTTCCCTTCCCACCCTTATCTGCTTTCCAGAGGGACCACTCTCTCCGTGACTCCCTTGTCCGCTCCACACTCCCCTCCATCCCCACCACACCTGGCACTTTTCTCTGCAAACGTAGGAAGTGCTACATTTATCCCTTCACCTTCCCCCTCACCCCCATCCCAGGCCCCTAGAAGACATTCCACATCAAGCAGATGTTTACTTGCACATCTGTTAATGTGGTATGCTGTATTCGCTGTTCCTGTTGTGGCCTCCTCTACAAGCAGGGGCTTGTGAACTGCTTTGTGGAACACCTACACTCAGTTCGCACTAAACAACTGCACCTCCCAGTCGCGAACCATTTCAACTCCCCCTCCCATTCCTCAGACGACATGTCCATCCTGGGCCTCCTGCAGTGCCACAACGATGCCACCTGAAGGTTGCAGGAAAGCACTTCATATTTCACTTGGGAACCCTGCACCCCAATGGTATCAATGTGGACTTCACAAGCTTCAAAATTCAAACCGCATCCCAAAACCAGCCTAGCTTGTCCCTGCCTCCCTAACCTGTCCTTCCTCCCACCTATCCACTCCTCCCACCTCAAGTCCCACACCCATGTCCTACCTACTAGCCTCATCTCGCTCCCTTGACCTATCCCCTCCCTAACTCCCCACCTACTCTCACCTTTATTGGCTCTATCCTCGCCTCTTTGACCTGTCTTTCTCCTCCCCACCTATCTTCCCCTCTATCCATCTTCTTTCCACCTCCCCCTCTCTTCCGATTTATTTCAGAACCCCCTTTCCCTACCCCATTTCCAAAGAAGGGTCTAAGCCCAAAACGTTGACGTTCCTGCTCCTCTGATGCTGCTTGGCTCATCCAGCTCTACTTCTTGTTGTCTCTCTTCTACCATCACCTTCTGTTTCTTACCACTGAGCCAATAACGGACCCATCTGGCCAGGTTAATACGATTCTATGATTCTACCCTGGACTCCTTGTGCTTTTACCTTTTTTTATCAGTATCCCATTCAGGACCTTGTTAAAGGCTTGGTGAAATCCACACAAAGTACGCCAACTGCACAACACTCATCCGCACAATTAGTCACCTCCTTGAAAAATTCAATTTAATTTGTTAAGCATGTCCTCGCTCCAACAATGCCATTCTGTTATCCCGATCAAACCTTGCCTCTCCAGGTGGAGTTTAATTTTCCCTTTCAATAGTTTCCTTAGCACTGATGCATGACTCATTAGCCTATAATTCCCCACCACCCTTCTTGAAAAGAGGAACCTCATTAGCTGTACTCTAGACATCTTGATCTTTAGCCACCGGTGAACTTCCAGAAGACTGAAGGGTGGCTGGTGCTGTTGAACTGTTTAAGAAAAGCAGCAAAGACAAGCCACAGAACTGCGGCCAATGAGCCTGACATCAGTGGTAAGCAAGTTATTGGAGAGGATAGTGAGGTATAGGATCCAGGGAAGCTAGCTATTTGGATTCAAAATTGGCTCAATGGTAAGAAGTAGAGGGTGATGGTTGAAGATTGTTTCTCAGACTGGAGGCTTGTGAATTGTGCTGTGCCACAGGGGTCAGTGCTGGGACCATGTTATATGTTATTTACATAAATGACCTGGATGTGAATGTACAAGACATGATTTGTAAGTTTGTGGACGATATAAAATTAGGAGGTATCAGTGACACCGAGGAAGATTATCAAAAATAACAGAGGGATCTTGATCAGATGGAGAAGTGAGCTCAGAATTGGCAAATGCAATTCAATATAGATAGGTGTAAGGGGTGTTGCACTTGTACAGTAAATGGTAAGGTCCTGAGGAATACTATGGAACAGAGTGACCAAGGAGTACAAGCACACAGTTTGTTGAAAGCAACTTCACAGGTAGACAGAATGGTGAAGAAGGCATTTAGCATGCTGGCCTTCATCATCAAGGCATTAATGTTATGTTACAGTTGTATAAGTTGTTGGCGAGGCTGCACTTGGGGTATTGTATGCAGTTTTGGAAAGTGTGCAAAGAAGAGTTACGAAGATGTTGCCAGGACTAACTAGCCCGAGTTAATGGGAGGGGTTACCTAGGATAGGACTTTATTCCTTGGAACGCAGGTGAATGAGGAGTGACATTATTGAGGTGTAACAAGTTATGAGGAGCACAGACAGGATGCATCCATATAGTTTTTTCATAGGGATGGAGATTGAAAACTAGAGGGCATAGGTTTAAGGTGAGAAGAGATAGATTTAAGAAGGTCCTGGGGGCCAACGTCTCCACGCAGAGAGTGGTGTGTATACGGAATGGGCTGCCAGAGAAAGTGACCGAAGCAGGTATAACAGCAACATTTAAAAAACATTTTGACAGGTACATGGATGAGAAGGGTTTAGAGGGATATGGACTAAATATGGAAAATTAGAACTACTGTGTGGGCACCATGATCAGCATGGACCAGTTTGGGCTAAAGGGCTTGTTTCCACGCTGTTTTACTCAATGATTCTATGAAAGAATGGACTTCATTGGAAATCCTGGTTCAATTCTCATACCTTGGGAGTCTCCTTTCAGCAAGTGCAGACATCAATGTTGAAAGTTAACATCTCTTCCATTGTCAATGCGGCCATCTGAGGGACAGGGCAGTATGGTGGTACAGTGGTTAGCACAGTTGTCTTATTGTGATGGGGAACCCAGGTTTGATTCAAACCTTGGACCTTCTTAAATCTATCCCTTCTCACCTTAAACCTTGATCTGTTTGGAGTGTGCACATTCTCCCCATGTCTCTGTAGGTTTCTGACGGGTGGTCTGGTTTCCTCCCTCGGTCCAAAGTTGTGCAGGTCAGGTGGAGTGGCCGTGCTAAATTGTCCATAGTGTTCAGGGATGTGTAGTTAGGTGCTTTAGCCTTGGGAAATGCAGGATTACAGGTCAAGGGTAGGGGGATGGGTCTGGGTGAGATGCTCTTAGGAAGGTCAGTGTAGACTTGTTGGGCCGAATAGCCTATTTCCATACTGCACGGATTCTATGGAATATTGGATGACAAAGATCTCACAGTTGACAACATGCTCATAGTCTCCAAGGCAGTAATGTTAATTGTCTTTTGGTCAATGTTGAAGTATTTAAACTGCTTAGCAGACCTATCAAATCCCGAAAGAAACATCAGAAGTGATACCTCCAAAAAGTCCTGCAAACCCACTGCCAGGATAAACACTTTAATAACTGTATTCTCACAAGCCGACATCCCAAGTATCAATATACAGGTTACTGTCAATCAGCTCTGTTTGGTGGACTACATTATCTGCTTGACTGTCACAAGACTTTCAGAATGAAATTTCTGCTCTGACAAATATTAACCCTAAGTCAAGAGAAAATGCTTCAAGATGGACTTAAAGCCTCTGTGAGAAAATGCAATATCCTTATCGAGTTAAGGGAATCTCTTACTTTCAAGTGCCCAAACTAGAAGTGTTGTTGAACAGAGAGACCTAGGGATTCAGGTACATAATTCTCAGCATCACCATTTGATAGATTGGTAAAGAAGGTATTTGGCATGATTGCCTTTATTGCTCAAACTATCGAGTATGGGAGATGGGACATCATGTTGCAGTTGTACAGGACAATGGTGAGGCCATTTTTAGAGTACTGGGTACACTTCTGGTTGCCCCGCATAGGAAGGATATTATTAAATTGGAGAGGGTGCAGACAAGATTTACTGGATAGGTTGAGGTATTTTTCACTGGAGCGAAGGAGGTTGAGGATGACCTTATAGAGGTTTATAACATCATGGGAGACATTGATAGGGTGAATAGCAAAAGGTTTTTTGCCTTGGGTAGGGGAGTTCAAAACTAGAGGGCATAATTCTGAAGTAAGAGGACAAAGATCAAAAAGGAATCTGTGAGGGTGGTTTGTATGTGGAATAAACTGCCAGAGGGAATGGTAGATGCAGGTATGGGTACAACACTTGACAGACATTTGGACATGTACACAAATAGGAAAGTTTAGAAAGATGTAGACCAAACACAAGCAAATGGGACTAGCATAGTTTGGGAAACTTGGTCAGTATGGGTAAGTTAGACTGCAGGCTCTGTTTCTGTGCTGTATGACTGTATGACTCTATAAAGAAGAAGCATCTGTGACAGTGCTAACATTTTTGAACATCCAATCCCTCTATCATTGATGCTTAGTAACAGCAATGTGTACCATCTACAAGATACACAGCAGAAATTCACCAAAGATCCTTTGACAATGCGTTCCAAACCCACAACAACTTCCATTATGAAGGGCAAGGGTAGCAGACACATAGGAACACCACCACCTGCAAGTTCCCTGCCGAGCCACATACCATTCTGACTTGGAAATATACTGACGTTCCTTCAGTGTTGCTGAGTCAAAATCCTGGAATTCTCTCCCTACCAGAATAATGACTCTATTACAGGACATGGACTGCAGCCATTCAAGAATGCAGTTCACCGCTAACTTTCTCAAGGGCATACTGGGATGAACAATAAACACTGGCCCATCCAGCTATGTCCTCATCCAATAAGTTAATAAACTTTAAAAAAAAATTTCCAATGGGCCCAGGTGGAGATGACGGGCAAACAGTGAGCAGGGGAGCACATAAAAACCCAAATATCCCAGCTCTTCAGTCAACACCTGCCCTATCTGCAGCAGGGTGTGGTGATCAAGCATTGGGCTGTTTAGTCACTTCAGATACATGACTCCAAAGTGGAAGAAATTCACCCTCGGTCTTGAAGGGGCTGCCTAAGAAAAGCTTAAACATAGCTGGCTCAGTTCAAATTCTGATCAATGCTAATGTGCAGCATGCTGAGACCAGGCAATTCAGAAAGTGAATACTTTCCAGAAAGAATCACAGATCAGGAACAGTGTAGTCACTCATCCTGGGGGCATGAAACCGATTTGATCATAATGAGCTTTCCTGCTCCTAAGGTGCTGCTTGGCCTGCTGCGTCAATCCAGCTCCACACCTTGTTATCTCGGATTCTCCAGCAGCTGCAGTTCCTATTATCTCTGATCACAACCAGCTATGGCTCTGGTTGATGCTTTTTAAAACAAACCTATAAATTTCTGATATAACATAGTGTGGAGCTGACGGAACCCAGCAGGCCAGACAGCATTAGAGGAGCAGAGAAGTTGCTACTTGGGGTTGGGACCCTTCTTCAGAAATTTTTGAATTTCTGATTTTCTGAAGAAGGGTCCCTAACTGAAACGTCAACATTCCTGCTCCTCTGATTCTGCCTGGCCTGCTGTGCTCCTCCAGCTCCACACTATGCTATATCAGAAAGTTCTAGTTGTGATCAGAGATAATGGGAACTGCAGATCCTGGAGAATCCAAGATAACAGAAGTGTGGGGCTGGATGAACACAAGCAGCATCTTAGGAGCACAAAACCTGACGTTTCGGGCCTAGGCCCTTCAACAGAAAAGGGGGATGGGGAGAGGATTCTGAAATAAATAGGGAGAGAGGGGGAGGCGGACCGAAGATGAATAGAGGAGAAGATAGGTGAAGAGGAGAGTATGGGTGTGGAGGTAGGGAGGTGATAGGTCAGTCCGGGGAGGACGGACAGGTCAAGTGGGCAGGATGAGATTAGTAGGTAGGAAATGGAGGTGCAGCTTGAGGTGGGAGGGGGGGATAGGTGAGAGGAAGAACAGGTTAGGCAGGTGGGGACAAGCTGGGCTGGTTTTTTCCGCCATCTACAATCTGACCTCACCACTAAAGACATTTTTCCAACCCCACCCTTGTCTGCCTTCCGGAGAGACCACTGTCTCTGCGACTCCCTTGTCTGCTCCACACTCCCCTCCAACCCCATCACACCCGGCACCTTCCCCTGCAACCGCAGGAAGTGCTACACCTGCCCCCACATCTCCTCCCTCACCCACATCCCAGGCCCCAATATGACTTTCCACATCAAGTAGATGTTCACCTGCACATCCGCCAATGTGGTATACTGTATCCGCTGTACACAGTGTGACTTCCTTTACATTGGGGAAACCAAGCACAGGCTTGGGGACCGCTTGGGAGAACACCTACGCTCGGTTCACAGTAAACAAGTGCATCTCCCAGTCGCGAACCATTTCAATTCCCCCTCCCATTCCTTAGACGACGTCCATCCTGGGCCTCCTGCAGTGCCATAATGATGCCACCCGTAGGTCGCAGGAACAGCAACTCATATTCCGCTTGGGAACTCTGCAGCCCAATGGTATCAATGTGAATTTCACCAGCCTCAAAATCTCCCCTCCCCCCCGTATCCCAAAACCAGCCCAGCTCGTCCCCGCCTCCCTAAACTGTTCTTCCTCTCACCTATTCCCTCCTCCCACCTCAAGCCATTTCCAACCTAATAACCTCATCCCGCCCCCTTGACCTGTCCATCCTCCCCGGACTGACCTATCCCCTCCCTACCTCCACACTCATACTCTCCTCTCCACCTATCTTCTCTATCCATCTTCGGTCCGCCTCCCCCTCTCTCCCTATTTATTTCAGAATCCTCTCCCCATCCCCCCTTTTTGATGAAGGGCCTAGGCCCGAAATGTCAGCTTTTGTGCTCCTAAGATGCTGCTTGGCCTGTTGTGTTCATCCAGACCCACACTTTGTTATCTCAGAAAGTTATAGGTTTGTTTTAAAAGTATCAATCAGAGTAATAGCTGGTTATGTTCAAATTGGTTTCATGCCCCTAGGATGAGTGAGTACACTATTCCCAATCTGTGATTCTTTCTGGAAAGTATTCACTGTGTGACGTTTGACATTGTGACGTTTCTCTGGTTTAAATACCCTGTTTTTACCTAATAGTGCACTAGTAAAATGGTTTAATTAGACAGGCAAAGAATGAAGTACATTGTTTAAGTCAACACTTCCAGGTGATAAACAGAGACATTAAGTGGAGAATAAAAGCAATGTGCAATGATTCTTGTTTAAATGGACACATGCAGTTTCCAATAATGGCTTGTTGCAATTTGAACATGCAAATAACTATGAGCCAGTATGTCACAAATGTCTGCCTACTGTTAATATTATATTAACATTTGTTATTTATGGAGTTCCAATTCTTGTAAACAGACAAAGAAATGATCTTATCAAGACTTGGCACTGAACATCTTGTTCCAAACGCATGTTCACAATACTGAGAAAGGACAACTGGTTTCTCTAGATTGACTGAACAACGGCAGAGTTGAATAAATGCTGCACTCTCTGATGAAGGGTCTAGGCCCGAAACGTCAGCTTTTGTGCTCCTGAGATGCTGCTGGGCCTGTTGTGTTCATCCAGCCTCACATTTCATTATCTTGGATTCTCCAGCATGTGCAGTTCCCATTATCACTTATCATTGAATAAATGCTGCACTGTGGGAGTGCAGCAATCATGTTAAACAATCAAGCAAAGAAACTCCTTTGTGATTTGACACAAAGAAGAACCCAATAGATATGTCCATTTTCTTCTCAATCTAAGTTGCTTCACTTCAATTTGAAATCGGTTTCAATGTACAAAGGTTGAAATGTATGCATTAATGACAATGAATCACTGTATAAAACATAAAGATTTCTTTTTATGAATTCATACAATGAATTTGGGATACTTTCCTAGAATAAAATATTATGGGCAAAACAGGGAACAGACGTTCTTGGATCTGATAATACATAACGAGAAAGATTTAATTAATTAAGCAAATGTAATGTAGCCAAATTTTCAGATGACCACAAAAATAGATGGAAAGGCAAGTTGCAGAAGGGCTACAGTTAACAGAGAGATATCGCTAGGCAAGTTCTCAGCAAAGGTCCCCTGCACCCACACATGAATGAATTCCACGCACACCTCAATGTCAAGTTCTTCTTCTGCTGCCTCCTGTCCATGCCTACTTCTTTGAACTCTAATCCATCTCACCCTCTGATAATCCCTTCTACCGTCTCCAGCAAACTCCTTCCAGGATACCCTTTCCTGGCCTTCTACCCTCCCTTGACATCTTCATCTCCAACTCCCACCATAACATCAATCACCTGAATCTGAACAACCCACTCACTTACTCCAACCATTCCAAAAGAACGTGCAGCCCTCCACTCCAAACTCAATCTCACCATTAAACCTGCCAAAAAGGGGGGGGGGGCACGGTGGTAGTATGGCAAAATGACCTCTACATTGCTGACACCAAATGCCAACCCTCTTGACATCTTCCTACTACTGTCCCTCAATTACAATCTCACCTCCGATCACCAAGCCACCATCACCCAGTCCATCAACAAGCTGATCACCTCAGGAAATCTCCCATCCACAGTCTCCTGCCTGATAGTTCCCCAACCCCTCATCGCCTGTTTCTAACTCATACCCAAGATCCATAAACCTAATTGCTCCAGTCAACACATTGCCTCAATTTGCTCCTGCCCTACCAAGCTCATCTCCTCTTACCTCGACTCCATTCTTTCCCCTTTGGTCCAGGAAATCCCCACCTACATTCGGGACACAACTCTAAGCTTCTACCTTTTCCAAAGCTTTCGATTTCCCAGCCCCCAACACCTCAGTTGCACCATGGATCTACAGGCGCACCTGCATCCACACAAGGATCACTTCACTCGGAACTGGTCCTCCCCCTCAGTAATATTTCCTTTAATCCTCTTCACTTCCTGCAAACAAAGGAGGTGGCAATGGGCATCCACATGGTCCAGAGCTATGCCTGCCTTTTTGTAGGATTTGTGGGACAGTCTCTCTTCAACAACTACACCAACACCATCCCCTACCTCTTTCTCTGCTATACTGATGGCCGTACTCATGCTACCTCATGCTCCTGCAAGGAGCTTGAACAGTTCATTGACTTCGCCAACACCTTCCAAAGTACCCTCAAATTCACCTAAACCATTTCTGAAGCCTTCCTCCCCTTCCTGGACACCTCTGTCTCCATCTCTGGGAACCAACTCACCAATGACAACCATTTCAAACCCACTGATTCCCACAATTACCTCGAATATACCTCCTCTCCCCCACCCTTCTGCAAAATTTCAATCCCATGCTGACAATTCTTCCGCCTCCACCGCATCTGTTCCCAGGATGAGGCATTCTATGCTAAGACTTCCCAGATATCCTCCTACTTCAGGGACCCCTCGTCTTTTGAAGACCATAAAACATATGAGCAGAGATTAGACCATTCAGCCTGTCGGGTTTGCTCCACCATTCAGTCATGGCTGATAAGTTTCTCAAGCCCACTCTCTTGCATTCTCCCTGTAACATTTGATCCCCACGACAATCAAGAATCTATCTACTTCGGTCTTAAGTATACTCAATGACCTGGCCTCCTAGCCTTCTGTTACAATGAATTCCACAGATTCACCACTGACTGGCTGAAGATATTTTTCCTCATTTTTGTTCTAAAGGTGTCCTTCCCTTTATTCTAAAACTGTTCCCACGGGTCCTGTTTTCTTCTGTTAAAGGAAATATCGTCCCAACGTCCACTCTGTCCCGGCCATTCAGTATTCTGTTTCAATTAGGTTCCCCCTCATCCTTCTAAATTCCATCAAGTATAGATCCAAGGTCCTCAAATGTTCCTCATATGTTAGGCCTTTCATTCCAGGGTTTATTCTTGTGAACCTCCTCTGGACTCACTCTAGGGCCAGTACACCCTTCCTGAGGTATGCTGCCCAAAATTGCTCACAACTCTAAATGTGGTCTGATCAGAGCCTTGAAAAATCTCAGAAGTACGTCCCTTTATATTCTAGTTCTCTCAAAATAAATGCCAATATAGTATTGCCTTCCTAATTACTGACTCAACCTACAAGTTTACCCTGAGAGAATCCTGGAATAGGACTCACAAGTCCCTTTGCACTTCAGATTTCTGAATTTTCTCCCAATTTAGAAAATAGTCTATTCTCCCTATCAAAGTGCAAGACCTCACACTTTCTCACATTGTACTGCATCTGCCACATTTTTGCCCACTCTTCTAAACCTGTCTAAATCCTTCTGCATCCTCCTGGCCTCCTCAATAGTACCTGTCCCTCCATCTATCTTTTATCATCTGCAAACCTAGCCAGAATGCCCTCAATTCTTTCATTAGATCATTAATGTTTAAAATCAAAAATTTAGGTCCCAACACTGACTCCCGCAAATCATCATGAGTCACTGGCTGCCATGCTCAGGAGACAGCTAATCTTCCATCAATGATGGTACCATGCCTCTAACATCATGGGCCCTTATCTTACTGAGCAGCCTCCTGTGCAGCACCTTATCAAAGGCCTTCTGGAAGTCCAAGTAGATGACATCCATTGGCTCTCCTTGGTTTAATCTGCTCGTTACCTCCTCAAAGAATGTTAATGGATTTGTCAGGCATATCTCCCCTTGATGAAACCATGCTGACTTTGCCCTATTTTACCATGTACTTTCAAGCATTTAGAAATCTCATCCTTCACAAAGGACTCCATAATTTGACCAATGATCGAGATCAGGGTAATCATTCTGTAATTTCCCAACTTTGTCTTACTCTCTTTTTGAATGGTGGGGGGGGGGGGGGGGGGGGGGGGGGGGGGAAGGTTACATTAGCGATTTTCTAGTGTTTTGGGACCTTCCCTGACTCCAGTGATTCCTGGAAGATCACCACTAACTTCTACACTGTCTCTTCAGCTATCTCATTCAGACTCTGAGGTGTAGTCCATCTGATCTCTCCTGCTAGACTCTTCTCTCAGTCAATTCTGGTCAGCTCCTCCCTCATGCCCCTGTAATTGCCTTTATCCAACTGTACAGGTATTTCTCCTAAAGTTGCGTTCTTGCGCGACCTCGCACTATAGAAAATTGCCACGGAAAATCACACTATAGCAAAATTGCTATAGAAAATCACTATACTGTGCAGTAGAAAGTTCACAATATCCAAACAGTATCCACGGTTCATCAATCATATTACAGCCAATTCGCATTAACAAAACATGCATTATAGCAGAAATACCCGTAATACTATTACATCCGATTCTACTTTCTCCCTCTCAAATTTCAGAGTAAATTCTATCAGACTATGGTCACTGCCTCCTAAGGGTTCCTTCGCCTTAAGCTCCCTTAGCAATGGTGGTGCCACAAACCAGTTGATGCTTCATTCCTGAAAGGTCACCCACCACCGCCCCCTCCCCCAAACCTCTTCCACAACTACCACCAACAACTCCAATGCAGAATATCTGCTCAAAACTGGGGATGGCCACAGGGGACTCCCGCCCATGCCTACCTGTCTTCAATGACTTTCCACCTGTGCAGCCCTCACTTGTGGTATGACCAGTTAACTAAACATGCTATCCATGACATCCTCAGCCTCATGGATGCTCTGCAGTGAATCTGTCCGCAGCTCCAGCCACTCCATGATGTCAATCAGGAGCTGCAGCCAAGGTCTCCTGCCATTGTGAATCTTATTAACTACAGACATTAAACAGGGTACAATTTACTCAATGGAAAGAACTCAAATGGCAGCGCAATATATACCAGTTGCATCCTTTTTTACTGGAGATGGTTTTTACCTCACTCTTGCAGTGCAAATGTTACTTAGAAAAGTTACTAGCAGAAGCCCATTCACCCCTTTTGTGCCTGCTCCACCATTCAATACAATCATGGATGATCTCTGCTCAGGCCTTAACATCATTTTTGTGCCCACTCTCCATAACCATTCAGCCCATTACTAATTAAAAATCTACTGGCTCCTCAAATTTATTCAGTGTCCCAGCATCTAGCACACTCTGGGCTAGTTTATTCCACAGATTCATGACCCCTTGAGAGAAGTAATTACTCCTCATCTCTGTTTTAAATCTGCTACCCATCAAGCTAAAACTATGACTTCTCATTCTAGATTGCCCCACGAGGAAACATTCTCTATCAATCCCTTTCAGCATCTTGTAGACCTCAATTTTGCCTTCTTCGTACTCATCAGCCCAAGCCTGGATGTTGTACAGCCCTTGCTGCATCGTAACATGAACTGCTTCAGCATCTCAGGTATCGCAAATGGCACTGAACATGCTGCAACCATCGGGGCATCTGAGGTTATGATGGAGGGAAGGTCATTGATGAAGCAGCTGAAGATGGTTGGGTTAAGGAGACTATCGTGAGGAATTAGGGTGCTTGTGGTGCAGTAGCAATGTCCATACCTCTGAACCAGAGGACCTATCCTGCTCCAGAAACAGAACTGATTTTTAAAAACCTTGAGGATCGACTGCTGAGATAACAAAATATGGAACTGGATGAACACAGAAGGCCAAGCAGTATCTTAGGAGCACAAACGCTGACGTTTCGGGCCTGGACCCCACTGCTGAGGTAACTGAGCTTCAACAAACACTTTAACCTGGTTCTCTTAGCACTGCACGGGATTCTAGCGACCTTATATTATACCAACAACAAAAATTCACCACGCCTTTGACATTTGCGATTGCAGAAAGCAGTGACATTACCGAGGCGGACGGTTGTTTTCTAAAGAGCAAGAAGGAGGCTGCCCCCCGCCCGGGGTTTGTTTGTTTGTTGTTGTTGTTTGAATCCGGACCCAACCATTACCGTCCCGCGGTGGGGGAGTGGGGACCTAATTTTACAATCTTCTCCGACGCCATTGCTTAGGAGACCCACAGAAAACCCCTCAGTGTGCACTCGGAGAATACCGGCGTTAACGTTTCCCACAGGACGCGGAGAATACCGGCGTTAACGTTTCCCACAGGACGCGCCTCTAGATTTGTTTTCAATCCCAAATCCCAGGCCGACTTCCCGATTGGGCTGCTCCAACCGTCAGTTAGCTTTTGGCGGGAAAGCGCGCGGAAAAAGAAAACCGAAGTGAGAAACCTGGATTGTGGAAGGAAAAAACACGGCGATAGTTGGGTAAAGCATTCGGGATATAGAAAGAAAAGAAAACACGGAATAGAGAGAGAAACGCTGGTTGTAGAGGGCAAAACCCGGGATAAAGAGGAAAAACCCGGCGATGGGGGGGGGGCGGGGACTCGGGATATAGAAAGAAAAGAAAAACCGGAATAGAGAGAGAAACGCGGGATAGTGAAGGAAAAACCCGGGATTGAGTGGGAGAAACCAGGAACAGAGAGTGAGAAATTCAGGATTGTCAGCTAAAAACTCAGCATAGAGAGCGAGGAGACCAGAATAGAGAGAGAGAAAAACCCAGATTAGTACGAAATAACTTGGGATAGAGATGAATAGCCCAGGTTAGAGAGTGAGAACCCCGGGATAAAGAGACAAAACCTAGGACATAGAGTAAATCCCCAAGACAGAAAGTGAGAAACCTGGGATACAGAGTACCGAATGGGCGGAATGGCCTGTTTCCACACTGTAGGGATTGTATGCAAAATAAGAAAACCTTGATAGGAAAGGTAAAGCCAGGTTCAAGAGGAATAACCTGGAATAAAGTGTAAGAATGCCTGGGATATAGAGGAATAACCTGGTACAGAGAGGGGAAAACCTGGGATAGAATGGGATAAATCCAGGATATGGAGTGACAAAGGAAAGAAAGTGAGAAAACCCAAGAAAAAAGAGGAATAGCCCAGGCCGTAGAGAAAAAATCTGGGGTAGAGAGTGTATCAGACTTGAGACAGAGAGGAAACTCCCAGGATAAGGAAGGAAAACTTGGGATATGGAGGCATATCCGAAGGTCGTGTGAAAACTGGAATAGAGAGTGAGAAATTCTGGAATAACCTGGGAAAAATATTTGAGATACTGGGGAATAATGAGGGATAGAGATGGAAAACCTGGGATATAGATGGAAAAACCTTGTCCAGAGAGGGAGAAACCTTGGTTAGAGAGTGTGAGAATCAGGGATATACAGGGAGAAAACCCAAAATATGGAAGAAAAGTCTCATGGTAGAGATGAATAACCCAGGATAGAGAAGAAAACCCTGAGATAGACAGTGAGAGATCCTGGCCATAAAGTGGGAAGTAAACCTGGATATAGAAGAAAAACAGAGGATAGAGTGGCAAAATCTGGGATAGTGAGGTGAAAGACTGGATATAGTAGGAAAAACCCAGAACAAAGAACAAGAAAATCCAGATAGTGAGAAAACCCAGAATGGAGTGAAAAAGCATGCAATGTACAGGGAAAACCCTGAGTAGTGAGGAAATAACCTGAAATAGAGATGGAAAAACATGGGATAGAGAGGGAAAAATTCAATGTACAGGGAAAAATGCAGGATTGAGAGGGAAAACACAGGATTTAGAGGGAAAAGCTGTGATAATGAGGGAAAACTTGAGATAGAGAAAATCCAGGAAAGTGAGAAAATCTGGGATATAAAGAAACAAACCCAGAAATAGCAAAAAAAGGAATAGACTGAGAATTCCCAGGATCAAGGGAGAATAATTGGGATAGAGTGAAAAAATCAGGGAAATAAAGGGAAAAACCTGGGATAGAAAGGGAATAACCCAGTGTAGAGGATGATAAAAATAGGAGAGAGAGAAAGAAAAAAAACTGGGATATAGATTGAGAAAACCAGGATAGAGATTGAGAAAATCTAGGGTAGAAAGGGAATAACCTGGAATAGAGTGAAATAACCAGGATAGAATATAGAAAAGTACAGCACAGTACAGGCCCTTTGGCCCATGATGTTATGCCAAATTTTTACTCTAAACCTAATGCTTATCTAACCTCCACCTCTACCTTGTACTATCTAATAGCCGCTTAAATGCCCCTAATGAGGCTGACTCCACTACCATCTCTGGCAATCCATTCCACGCCCCGACCACTCCGAGTAAAGAACCTACCTCTGACATTTCCCCTACATCTACCTCCACTCACTTTAAAACTGTGTGCCCTTGTAATAGCTACGTACACCCTAGGAAAAAGTCTCTGGCTGTCAACTCTTTATACTTCTGATCATTTTGTACACCTCAAAGATAGAGAGGGGGAAAATCCAGGACTGCATGAGAAAACTGGGGTAAGGGTGGAAAAAACCCAGAAGACAGAGGGAAAAAACAAGCGATCAAGACAGAATATCCCAAGATAGAGCAGGAAAATTCCAAGTTAGGGAGGGAACAACCCTAGGTGGAGAGTGTAAGAAAACCCAGGATAGAGTGAGAACACCCAAGAAAGAGTGATAAAACCTGGTTAGAAAGGATAAAACCTATGATAGAGAAAGAAAAACTCAGGGTAGATTGAGGAACCTTGAAACTCAGAGCAAACACAAAACATACAGAAAAAAACCTGAGATGGAAACAACATAATTGAGCGAAAGACCTCGATAGAGAGAGGAAAATAAAGGGGATAGAGTTAGAAACATAGAATAGAGAGAGAGAATCAGGGTAGAGAGATGAATCTGTTAGAGAAAAACCCAGAATAGAGAATAAAAAGATGGAATAGATAGAGAGATCTGGAGGAAATGGAGAGAGAAGGAGAAACATAGAACATTACAGCACAGTACAGGCACTTGATGTTGTGCCGACCTGTCATACCGATCTGAAGCCCATCTAACCGACACTATTCCATGTACGTCCATATGCTTATCCAATGATGACTTAAATGTACGTAAAGTTGGCGAATCTACTACCATTGCAGGCAAAGCGTTCCAGTCCCTTACTACTCTGAGTATAGAAACTACCTCTGACATCAAACAGAAGAATAAATTGAATCCCAGGTTAGACAGAAAAGTTTTGGAATAGATAGATAGCCAACATATATATGATACATATAGAGAGAAAATGGATTAGAATCCCTACAGTGTAGTAGCAGACCATTTGGCCCATCAAGTCCATATTGTAAGAACAACGGGGAACTCCAGACTAGCATACGCAGAAAGACAACACATATGGACCAGATATTTAATTACACTGCAACCACCCTAACAACCATAAACATAGCTGCATCAGGACATAATACAAACGAGCCACAACACGCTACAGCAACCCAGAATTGCGCAAGGCAGAACAGGAGCATTTATGCGGAGGTTTTAAAAGGAATGGATAACCAAAAAGCACAATCTGCCGTTACCTCTGTGATATACCACAGTAAGAAAACACAACATGGCCAGACACTAGACACCCTACCATACATCAGGGACATATTGTAGATGACCACAAGACTCCTTAGGCCCTAGGTATCAGGGTAACACACAAACTAAAAACCATCCTGTGACAGCTACTGAAGAATATAAAGGACCCTATACCCTCAACCTGTAAAACTAATGTAACATACAACATACCGTGCAAGGACTTTGAGAAACATTACATAGGCCAAACTGGAAGAAAACTGACAATTAGGATCCACAAACACCGAATAGCCACTAAGAGACGCAACCAATTCTCACTGATCTCAATACACATGGACAAAGAAGGACACAAATGCGACTGGGACAACACATCCATAATAACACAAGCCAAACAAAGACATACCCAGAAATTCCTGGAGGCTTGGCATTTCAACTGGAACTCTGTCAACAAACACACTGAACTGGACCCGATGTACAAACCACTGAAGACCAAAACCAGAAGAAATACCAACCACCCTAACCGAGGATATAGAAATAACAAGCAGGATGGACAATGTTACCTAGCAGAGTGATGAAATGTATGCAATCGAACACATTGGCTCAACCAGTAAGTCTGCAACCTCTGAGAAAAACCAAGGATATCGAGACAAAAAAAGGAGAGAGAAAGAAGAACACAGGATGGGGAGAAAAGAAAACCCATGATACAGGGAAAAGTCTGGGATAGAGAGAGAGAAACTCGGGAAAGAGAGGGACAGAAACCCAAAAAAGAGAAAAACCCAAGATAGAGACAGACAAAATCCCAGAATAGATAGAGGGAGACCCAGAATAGATAGAAAACAACTGACATAGAGCAAGAGAAAGTGGAATAGAGAGAGACACAAACTGAATGAAAAGAGAAAGAAACCTGGCATTGAGAGAGGGAGAAATTCAAAATAAATTTAAAAAAATGATAGTCAGAAAGATAATCCTGGGACAGAGAATGAAAAACTCCAGGATAGACAGAAAAAAAATCTCAGGGAAGAGGGTGTGTGCAACCCAGAGTAGAAAGAAAACCTGGGATAGAATGTTAAAACTCAAAATATAGAAAGAGAACTGGAACAATGAGAGAAATTTGGTATACAGAGAAAAAAACCAGTGTAGAGAGAGTGGGAACAAAACCCAGGATAGAAACAGAAACCCAGAATAGAACGAAAATAAAACTTGGTATAGAGAGAAAAACCACGGATACGGCGAAAAAAAAACGTGGGGTATAGAGAGAGAAAAACATCATGGTTAGAAAGAAAAGAAAGGTTAAAGAGAGAAAAAAACAGGATAGAGAGAGGAAAAGCTGGGAGACAGATAGAAACCCAGGATAGAGGGAATGAAGCTCTAGGATTAAGGTAAAATAAAGAGACACATAGTAAAATATTTGTGATTGGGAAAGAAAACCCAGGTTGGAGAGGAGTACCTACAAGTTAGAAAAAAAAGACAAAGATAAAAGCTTGGGATAGAAACCAACGAACCTGTGATGAGGACAGAACAATAGAGAATAATCAGGGCTAAAGAGAGGGAACCCAGGATTGAGAATAAAACCCGGGATAGAAATGGAAAACCAGATATTGGAGTAATGCATTGGTGTAGTAAGAGAGAAGAAACAGGTAGAGATAAAGAGGAAAAAACCCAGAATGAGAAGATAAAATGAGATAGGGAGAAATAGAAACCTAGTGGAGAGGTAGAAATCTGGGCTCGTGAGTGGAAAACCCTGAATAAAAAGAAAAACCCAAGAAAAGGAAATAACCCAACATAGTGAGAGAGATAACCATCTGGGATAGAGAAAAATGACAGATATTCCACTGATGCAGAGAGAAATAGAGTATATACTTTGATAATAATTAAAGAGAGTTTGAAATAAAGCAAGCAGATCAGATCGAGAGATATCATGTTCGGTTGCAAAAGCTATTAAAAAATCATATTTTGATATAAGTTAGTGAGAGAACAGAAACCTAGGTTTGAGGGATCGTGGTTGTGAAGGAGGTAGAGTAGCAGCCAAGAAATGATACCTAATGGGAGAGAAAGAGATACAACATTGGAGATGGTTAGAAAAATAACACCTGGAACTATACATATATAATATCTGTTTTTGTATTTAGAAATACAATAAACTAATTCAATGTAACTTTAGAAAACAAAATTAAAGATATGTTGAGGTCTAAACTAAGGAATGATTTCAGGATTTTACAAAAGCTGGATTTTACTAAATCACAAAAATGAAGAAAGTGAATCATACAGCAAATCTGGATAAATTGGTAGAAAACTTTTGCCTTCTGGAACAGGTAAGCAGATGAGTAGAATGAAGGGTTAACACTGTAGAAAGGTGGGATTCTGAAATGAGCCCTTGTTGTCAGTATTTCCCTCAACAAAGTTACACAAAATGTACACTTAGAAGATCTTATAGAAACACATAACAAGATTATAAATGGAATAGAAGTTGTGTTGCTTAAAATATTGAGAGAATTCTTCCTTTGCAGTAACAGTGGAAAATTAGACATTCATTGCCTGTTTTCATTTTTAAAACATAATAGTTTCACATACTGAAAACTGGACCAGACGAATTAGAATCTGAACAATGAGGCTTGTGATTTGTCATTCAGGGAATGGAACTTGACAGGTGCACAGGTCAGAACAATGAAGAGAGCAAAGAGTTAAAATACTGCACTTGCTGATATTTTTCTCCTTATTTTCTAACCAACCTGTTCAGAGATGTTAGTAGACGCCTGTGCAGCAGGTGGGACTTCAACCTTGGCTTTCTGGCTCAGAGGTACGGACACCATTGCTGCACCACAAAGGCCGTCCTTGGATTATTATATTTTTTTCTTTTTAACCTATTTTTCTAATAAACCTGTTCAGAGATTTGAACCTCAGTCTTCTGGTCTGGAGGTAGGGACATTACCTGCAAGTGCCCTGATTATCCATGATATTCCACAGGTGTGTTGAATCAGTAATCCAGTTTAAGTTACAGGCTGGGGAGTGAGTTATTGTGCCACAGTGGCAGTTTCCCTACTCCTGCATGGAGCGGGGAGTCCTGGATTGAAGTCCCACTTACTCTAGTGATGCTCATAACTGAAATTTCTCACCACTTGCAACATCTTCTAAATCGCTTTGGCACACTTTCCAATGTGTTGACATCCTATAATGTGCCACCCAGAGCCACACACAATATTGTAGCTGAAGCCTAACAAGTTCTGTTAAGCGGATGAGGGTGTCTGTGGAGGGGGACTAGTTGGGCCTGTGGGAGAGGAAGGAGCAGAGGGCTTTTAGGGCATCAAGCACAGGGGATACAAGTGAACAGCAATTGGATGTCCATGGTAAAGATGAGGTTTTGGGGGCCAGGGAATTGAAAGTCCTAGAGGAGGTGGAGGGCGTGCATAGTGTCCCGAAAATAGGTAGGCAGCTCCTGGATCAAGGGGGAAACGACAGAGTCAAGGTACGTGGAGATGAATTCAGTGGGGCAGGAGTATGCCTCTGCCCTCAACCACCCCCCCTACCCACAACAAAAATAAAGACAGAGTACCCTTAGTCCTCACATACCACCCCACCAACCTCCACATCCAGCACATCATCTTCTGCCACCTACAATTTGACACCATATTCAAAGATATTTCCCTCCCCACCCCATCTGTCTTTTGTAGGCACTGCACACTCAGTGACTCCCTCATCTGCTCCAATCTCCCCACCATCCCTACCACTCCAGGCACAATTCCCTGGAAGTGCTACACATGCCATTACACCTCCCCTTTCACTTGCATCCGAAGCCCAAGACAAACTTTCCATATTCAACAGGGGTTCACCTGTACATCCTCTAACCAGCTCTGCTTTATCTGTTGTTCCCGATGTGGCCTCCTCTACATTGGTGGGAGCAAATATAAACTTGGTGACAAATTTGCAGAGCACCTGCACTCCGTATGCTATAATCAAAAACACCTTCCCATTGCTAACCATTTTAACTCCCCTTCCCACTTCCTTGGTGACATTTCCATACCAGCCCTCATCCAGTGCCATTACAATGCCACATGCAAACTGGGGGAACAACACTGCAAATTTTGCCTTGGGAGCCTACAGCCTGATGGCTTAAATAAAGAATTCACCAGTTCCAAAATTTCCCCACCCCTTGCCTCATCCCATGTCCAACTCTCTCTCTCATCCACACCTCCTTGACCTGATATTACCTGTCTATCTCCTTCTCCATCTGTCTGCCCCACTCCTCCCACTGACTAATCCCCACTACCCCTACCTGCATCCACCTATCACCATCCCACCTACTTTCTCCCAGCCCCACCCTTCTTCCCTGTATTTATTTCCTAGCTCCCTTTCCCCTCTCCAGTGTTGATAAAGGGTCTAAGCCTGAAACATTGACTCTCCTACTCCTCTGATTCTGCTTGACCTGCTGTGTTTCTCCAGCTCCACACTGTATTGACTGACTCCAGAATCTGCACCTCCTTGTTCTTGTGCCTTATGGCTCAATGAATAATGCTGAGGACATTATATGCTTTATTAATTCCTCTCTCAATCAGATGGACCATCTGGCATTGACAAAGGCACTGTAAACACAAATGGGAAACAGCCCTGTCAACCTGGCAAAGTATATTACTAATGTCTGGTGGCTTGTGGCAAAATTGGGAGCACTGTCTCACAGACTAGCCAAGCTACTGTCTGACATAGACATACACCCATTGCAGGACACACCCAGCAGGAATGGCAACATAGTGGCATGCAGTTGGGAGGGATTTACCCTATGAGTCCTCAACATTGACTTCAGACCCCATGAAGTCTCATGACATCAGGTCAAAATGGGAAAGTAAACCTCCTGCTGATTATCACATAGAGCTCACCTGTCCTCCCAGCTGATGAGTCAGTAATCCTCCATGGTGAACAGCATTTGGAGCAAGAACTGAATGTGACAAGGGTATATAATATACTCTACCTTTGCTTGCTTTGATTTGAAGGTTACTTTTCATTCCTTCTAAGACTAAAAACTAATTTTCTCAATCACTGTGTTCATATAATAGGGCACTTTGTGCCCAATCAATGTTCTATTTATATTTGTAGAAGTGTAATTATTACTGTAACACAGTAAAATGAGGTTTCATGCTGCAGTGGAAGTATTTACTATGGAATACTATAATAATTCAGTTTCAAAGTAAACCCAATTTCTAACAGTAGGAAATGTGCATTGAAAGAAAAAAGTTTTCTTTTTGTCAATTCATATATCTCACTATTTTCTGAAATGACATAAAAAATGCCTGCATATTCTTTTCCTTTTCAATTTCCGTACTGGTTTTTGGCTCAGTTTTTCCTCATCAGAGCATTCTTCTGCATCTTAGTTTTTTAATCTCCATTTTGTAAACTTGTATTATTTTCTCAATTCCTTCTCTGTATCCCTTTCCCTCTGGTGAATCTCTAGTTTCAGCTTCTTAAATTCTGTTTCTTTTCTTTTTCTTTTTCCTGAATTTCAAGCCTTTTAAGTCCTATTTACTTTTTAAGTTGATTTAGTTCTTGCTCATGTTCAAGTGCTTTATTAGTAGTTAAAATCTAAATAGCCAACATACGGTCATAGCATTTGAGACTGGTAGAAATACAAGGGGGAGTAGGTGCACAAAGTACTGAGTCACTTTAGTTATTGAGTTTTTATCTCAACCTTCTTATTTTGCCGGAATTATCATCTTTAACTCCTTTGCCAATTCTGATACTTTAGCCTTGAAGTCTTGGAAATCAGTCTGGTATACTGTTACCATTTCCAGGATAGTTTTATCAGCTTCCAAAGCTATCTAATTTTATTGTGTGAGAAACCTGGTATCTGTCCTTTTATCCTTTACCAATTAATCTTACTCCATGGCCACACTCCCATTGCCCATGTTCAAAGATTCTGCATTGACATTCCCCTCCACTTCCACCCCCCAAACATTTGTCATGGCCCTGAATGAAACAGTATATAGGTAATGAAGTCCCACTATTTCACAATCTGTCATAGATGCCGAAATGACCAGTTCAATCACCAAGATAGTTAATTTGCCTGACTTTGACTACTAGCTAGGAAAAAAGAAACTCACTCCAGATTTCATCAGTAAATAAAAGAACATACTAAATATAAAAAAAAATCCTTTAACATAGAGTGAATCAAATTATTAATTATTAACTTGCAAATTTAAACTGAATCCCCCTTAAACTCAAATATGCACATATTCATTCACTATTAAGACGGACAAGTCAGAAAACTCTGCAGAAATATCGTGGGTGAAATACATAGTTTAAAAAATTTCTGAAGTGTCCAAATCAAAAATGTGGAATGAGTTGACTTTCTCACTGTACTTTTTGGTTTTTGGCAATGACATCACGTTGTGTCGCCCACAGGGTAATAGAAGATCCTCAGTTAGAGACAACAAAAACTGCATATGCTGGAATCCAAAGTAGATAAACAAGATACACGCTCTCTGATGAAGGGTCTAGGCCCGAAACATCAGCTTTTGTGCTCCTGAGATGCTGCTGGGCCTGCTGTGTTCATCCAGCCTCACATTTTATTATCTTAGATAAACAAGAGGCTGGAAGAACACAGTAAGCCAGGCAGAATCTGGAGGAAAGGAGCAGTCAACGTTTTGGGTATTACCCTTCTTCAAACTGATGATTGCTCCTTTCCAATAGAAGATCCTCATATCAGTACCCAGTCAGTTGGCCATAAGTCTTTGCTTAAGTTAGAAGTTCTTTTCAGAATCCTTTGAGTGCATTTTATTTCTCATTCAGATGAAAACAAGAGAGACCTGTCTTTGTTTGCAGTGTTTCTGGAAGTCTGAGTACAGGTTCCTTCTCAGGTGTGTGACAAACTATAAATTAAAAATGCAAAATCCATGTTGATAGTTTTCAACATGATAGCATCTGGTGCTCGGTTGTCTAACAAAACTATCAAGTCCAGCTTCTCTAAAAGTTAGATGACATTGTAACAGCAAACACTATACAATTCCACTTTTGATCTTTTGAGATATGAAAAGAAAAACATCTCATGCATTCTCTGCAACAAAAGCAGTCATCTAAATTTCTACATATCCCAGTTTATATTCCAAAACTATCCGTTATCTTTCCAATTCTTGTTGTGTATTTATCTTACATATTTCATTAGATGAGTCAATTTTGACTGCAATTTCAAATAGTGATGAATCAAGCAACATAATTTATTGAGATCAAGTGTTGTTATTCAGTTTTTCTTCTGATAAAACATGTGTTTAACCATTGATTAAAAGAATGTTATTTTGACCTCTTCAACGATGGTCCATTTTCTTTCAATGCAGAGATAGATGTATCTATAAGGTAGCGAAGAAATACTTGTTCTATATATTCCAGAAACTTTGTTTGCTCATTTAACAGATCTTGCATGATGAATGTTTATGCCTGACCTTGAGCAATGACTTCTTTCTTCTCATTTTTCCATTGCGGTGTGCTGTGGAATGTACGGGAATTTTATTCTGCTATTTATCTTGGCATTGGTTTCATGGACATAAATCCAGTGACCTAGTTCCTCTGCCTGTAACAGATGTAAAGCTGGATAGGAGCTCATTTCTATAGTTGTGGAGATGGTAGTAAACTTAGAAACAAAGTGAGCAGGAGCAAACCTGTTTGATTGATGTCGACTTCATATTCCCAATATTTTACCTTCCTTTGTTTTATACCAAGGCTTCTAAAGTGCTAGTCCCCTTTGTGCATTATATGAGAGGAAAGATTTGCTTAACATCTGTGAAGGTGTGACTTACTTATTTCTATGAGGTAAGTAAATCCAACTACTAGATCAGTTCATATTGGTTTCTTTTGATATGAACGATGCTGATAACAAATCATTTTCAGTCACTGGGCCTTAGACAGTGGCCATGATCTTTTGTGACTCACCCATGGCAGAAATGGCTAGCACGAGGGGTCATAGTTTTAAGCTGGTTGGTGGAAAGTATAGAGGGGATGTCAGAGGCAGGTTCTTTACGCAGAGAGTTGTGAGAGCATGGAATGCGTTGCCAGCAGCAGTTGTGGAAGCAAGGTCATTGGGGTCATTTAAGAGACTGCTGGACATGTATATGGTCACAGAAATTTGAGGGTGCATACATGAGGATCAATGGTCGGCACAACATTGTGGGCTGAAGGGCCTGTTCTGTGCTGTAGTGTTCTATGTTCTAATAGTGGCATTAGATAAAATGCCTCATCAAAGATTATAGTGGAAAATATAAGCTCATGGTATAGTGAATAATATAATGGCATTAATAGAAATTGGCTACCTAACAGTAAATACAATAGGCTTAAAAATATAATCTTCAGGTTGACAAGATCTAACAAATGGTGTGCAAGAGGGATCAGTGCTGAGACCTCAATTTTTTAAAGTTTACTTAAATGAATTGGATGACGGGATCAAAGATATGAAAGCTACATTTGCTGATTACAGAACAAAAGATTGTAAAGAAAGTGTGAAGAGGACATAAGAAGTATACAAAGGGATTATAAATTGGTTCAGGGCAAATTGAGCATAATGCGGAAAATTGTGAAGCTAACATTTTGGCAGGAAGAATAAAAGAAAGTACCATAGAACATAGAACTCTTACAGCACAGGCATGGACCCTTCGCCCCACAATATTGTGCCGAACATGAAGCCAAATGACACTAATGGCAGAAATGGCTAGCACGAGGGGTCATAGTTTTAAGCTGGTTGGTGGAAAGTATAGAGGGGATGTCAGAGGCAGGTTCTTTACGCAGAGAGTTGTGAGAGCATGGAATGCGTTGCCAGCAGCAGTTGTGGAAGCAAGGTCATTGGGGTCATTTAAGAGACTGCTGGACATGTATATGGTCACAGAAATTTGAGGGTGCATACATGAGGATCAATGGTCGGCACAACATTGTGGGCTGAAGGGCCTGTTCTGTGCTGTAGTGTTCTATGTTCTAATAGTGGCATTAGATAAAATGCCTCATCAAAGATTATAGTGGAAAATATAAGCTCATGGTATAGTGAATAATATAATGGCATTA
The DNA here is from genome assembly GCF_030684315.1 of Stegostoma tigrinum. NCBI lineage: Eukaryota > Metazoa > Chordata > Chondrichthyes > Orectolobiformes > Stegostomatidae > Stegostoma > Stegostoma tigrinum. The sequence continues at coordinate 136,281,171 of NC_081356.1, forward strand.
ATAGAAATTGGCTACCTAACAGTAAATACAATAGGCTTAAAAATATAATCTTCAGGTTGACAAGATCTAACAAATGGTGTGCAAGAGGGATCAGTGCTGAGACCTCAATTTTTTAAAGTTTACTTAAATGAATTGGATGACGGGATCAAAGATATGAAAGCTACATTTGCTGATTACAGAACAAAAGATTGTAAAGAAAGTGTGAAGAGGACATAAGAAGTATACAAAGGGATTATAAATTGGTTCAGGGCAAATTGAGCATAATGCGGAAAATTGTGAAGCCCTTCTGCCTGCCCTTGGACCATATCCCTTCATTCTTTGCATATTTATGTGTTTATCTAAAAGTCCCTCCATTCTTTGCATATTTATGTGTTTATCTAAAAGTCCGTTAAACACCCCAATTGTGTCTGCCTCCACCATCACCCCGGCAGTGTGTTCCAGACTCCTACCACTCTCTGTAAAAAACTTGCTCTTCGCATCTCCTTTGAACTTTCTCCCTGTCACCTTCAGTGCATGCCCCCTAGTATTTGAAAACCTTCCCCTTTAGTGAAAAGGATTTATTTTGTGTTCAGACATGCCTGGATTGCTTTTGATGTATCTAGTAAGGTTTCTTTGAATAACTTAACCTCGTGGTGATAGGTTTGCAATTTAAGCACTTTAAAAATATTATCCCTGGGTCATGGAAGTCTCTGCAAGGCCAGTATTAATCGCCTATCCCTAACTGTCCTGGAGAAGATGATGGTCTTCATGAATTGCTGCAGCCCGTTTGGGTAGCACTCACAGTGTTGTTAGGAAGGAAGTTCCAAGATTTTAATCCAGTGACAGTGAAGAAACAGCAATACAGATCCAAGTCAGAATGTGTATGGCTTTGGGGTGGTACTATCCCCCAGTGACTGCTGTCCTTATCCTTCTGAATGGGAGAGATTTGAAAGGGGCTGTCGAAGGCGCTGCACTCAATATAGTCAAAGGCTCCATCGTACAAGAACCTGTCGTTTTTTTCCCCACAGAGACAGTATTCAGGTTCCCATACATCACATTCTGCTATCTACTAAGCTCTTGTCTCTCAGCTAGCCAGCCTAGAATGCTGGCACTGGTGCTGAGATAGTACAAAGCTGGATACTCTAGCCACAGAGATCCTGAGTGTGCACTACAAGGCCATCAGCAGTATCCCACAGTGAAAATCAAACATCTTCCATCAACCATTCTGAAACCACAAGGGTAACATAATGTTATACTATTATAGAATCTCTACAACGCAGATAGAGGCTATTTGAGCCATCAAGTCTGCCCCAACCCTCCAAAGGACATCCTATCCAGACCCAGCTGGATCAATAAAGCAAATTCAATTCAATTCAGCCACCCACCATAACCCTAGTAATCCCACATTTCTCATGGCTCATCCGCATAACCTACACATCCCTGGACACTTCAGGGCAATTCAGCACACTCAGTCCACCTAACCTGCATATCTTTCGACTTTGGGATGAAATTGGAGCACTTAGCAGAAACCTACAGACACAGGGAGAACATACAAACTCCGCACAGTCATGCAAGGCTGGGATTGAACCCATGTCCATAGCACTGTAAGACAGCAGTTTTAGCCACCTTGAAACCATGCCACCTTAAATAGGACCTGGATTGACAAGGGCACCCACATCGTAGGCAATAAGAGAGTCCACAATAAGCTTAATTAGATGTGTTAAGAAGTAGGTGCAGAAGTAGGCTATTCATTCCATTGAGTCTACTAAACCGTTCAAAGAGGTCATAGTAGATCTGATAGTCCTTTACTTTCCTGCCTTTTCCCTATAATTGTTGACTCCCTTACTGATTAGAAATCTGTCTTTCCAGGCCTTGAATACACATAACACCCCAGCCTCAGCTGCCCTTTGTGGTAAAGAGTTCCAGATTCACTGCCCACAGAGAGTCATGGAGTCATAGAGCACAGGAACAGACCCTTCAGTCCTACTTGTCCATGCCAACTCGACATCCCAACCTGGCCATGTCCCATTTTCCAGCATTTGGGCCCACATTCCTCTAAACCCTCCCTATTCGCATACCCAGCAAGATGCCTTTTAAATGTTCTAATTTTACTCATCACCACTTCATCTGACAGGTCGCTCCTCGTTCCATACTCGCACCACCTTTTGCATGAAAAAGTTAACTGCTCAGACCATAGAGTCATTTAGACAGGAAACAGATAATAGGAACTGCAGATGCTGGAGAATCCAAGATAACAAAGTGTGGTGCTGAATGAACACAGCAGGCCAAGCAACATCTTAGGAGCGGGAAAGCTGATGTTACGGGCCGAGACCCTTCATCAGAAACAGACCCTTTGGTCCAATGTGTCCATGCCGAGTAAGTTCCAAACTAAACTAATACCCCTGCCTGCATTTGATACATATCCTTGACACCTGAAGAGGCTTGAAAAGCTTGTGTTTTCAAATAAACCTGTTGGACTATACTCTGGTGTTGTGCGATTTCTGATCTTGTTCACTCCTGTCGAACACTGGCACCTTCACATCTGAGGAGTCACGAATGGTGCTGGACATTATACAACCATCAGCGAACATCCCCACTCCTGCCCTTATGTTGGAAGGAAGGTCAATGATGAAGCAGCAGAAGATGGTTGGGCCTTGGCCACTACCCTGAGGAGCTCCTGCAGAGATGCCCTCGAGCTGAGATGACTGACTTCCAACAGCCGTGACTGTTCTCCTACGTGTCGGGTATGACTCCAACCACTGTTGTAGGTGCGCACACATTTAGGAAGGGGCTTCCAGGAATTTAACCAGTGGCAGTGTATCCTTGCCGACCACCCTAAAGCAGCATTCACACACTTCCAGGAATCAAGCATACAGCTATCACCAGCCCTACTTCAGAAAAATTATTGAAAGTTATAACTTCTACAACTGACAGAGGGACCCTTTACTTTGCGCAGATCAGTCAGGATAATACTGGATCTAGCTTTGCGAACAGAAGCAGGTAATGCAGCTGTGTGTGCCTTCCTTGCACCCTGAATGTCAAAGGAACTTGACTTTTCCTGAGAACAAATAACTAAAAGTTAACGTGCAGGTATAGTAAGCAATTAAAAAGGCATGTGGTATGTTGGCATTTAGTAAAAGAGGATTTGAGCTGAGGTGTAAAGATGTCTTTCTGCATTTGTATATAATCAGACTTTGCTCCATACACCTGGGGTATTGTTTTCAGTTTTGGCTGCCTAAGGAAAGATATACTTGCCTTAAAGATAGAGAACAACAAATGTTCACTAAACCTATTTTTGGAATTGAGGGATTGTCTTGTGAGGAAAGATAAAATAATTTGGACATATATTCCTCTAAAGTTTAGAAGAATGAGAGGTAATTTCATTCAAATAAAGAACGTTTTATACTGGGATCAACAGCAAGATACAAGAGGGATGTTTCCCTGGTTGTGGAGTCTAGAACCAGGACACATGGACTCAGAATAAGGGATAGGCCATTTAGGATTGAAATGAAGAGAAATGTCTTTACTCTGAGTGTGGACAATGTTTGAAATCCTCCAGAAGGCTGTGGAAGCTTCTTCATAAAGTAATATATTTCTGCATATCAGAGACATCAAGGAAAGTGGGGATATTGCAGACAGTGATAATGGGAACTGCAGATGCTGGAGAATCCAAGATAACAAAGTGTGAAGCTGGATGAACACAGCAGGCCAAGCAGCATCTCAGGAGCACAAAAGTAGATGTTTCGGGCCTAGACCCTTCATCAGAGAGGGGGATGGGGAGAGGGTTCTGGAATAAATAGGGAGAGAGGGGGAGGCGGACCGAAGATGGAGAGAAAAGAAGATAGGTGGAGAGGAGAGTATAGGTGGGGAGGTAGGGAGGGGATACGTCAGTCCAAGGAAGATGGACAGGTCAAGGAGGAGGGATAAGGTTAGTAGGTAGGAAATGGAGGTGTGGCTTGGGGTGAGAGGAGGGGATAGGATAGCTCCGCCGCAGCTCCCAGGATGAGGCATTCCACACCTGCACATCCCAGATGTCCACGTTCTTCAAGGACCGCAACTTTCCCCCCACAGTGGTCGAGAACGCTCTTGACTGCGTCTCCCGCATTTCCCGCAACACTTCCCTCACACCCCGCCCCTGCCACAACCCCTCTAAGAGGATCCCCCTCGTTCTCACATACCACCCCACCAACCTCCGGATACAATGCATCATTCTCCAACACTTTCGCCATCTGCAATCCGACCCCACCAGCCAAGACATTTTTCCATCCCCACCTTTGTCTGCCTTCTAGAAAGAACACTCTCTGCGTGACTGCCATGTCTGCTCCACACTCCCCTCCAACCCCACTGCATCCGGCACCTTCCCCTGCAACCGCAGGAAGTGCTACACTTGCCCCCACACCTCCTCTCTCACCCCCATCCCAGGCTCCAAGATGACTTTCCATATTAAGCAGATGTTCACCTGCACATCTGCCAATGTGGCATACTGTATCCACTGTACCTGGTATGGCTTCCCCTACATTGAGGAAACCAAGCAGAGGCTTGGGGACCGCTTTGCAGAACACCTCCGCTCGGTTCGCAATAAACAACTGCACCTCCCAGTCGCAAACCATTTTAACTCCCCCTCCCATTCCTTAGATGACATGTCCACCATGTGCCTCCTGCAGTGCCACAATGATGCCACCCGAAGTTTGCAGGAACAGCAACTCATATTTGGCTTGGGAACCCTGCAGCCCAATGGTATCAATGTGGACTTCACAAGCTTCAAAATCTCCCCTTCCCCCACTGCATCCCAAAACCAGCCCAGCTCGTCCCCGCCTCCCTAACCTGTTCTTCCTCTCACCTATCCTCTCCTCCCACCTCAAGCCGCACCTCCATTTCCTACCTACCAACCTCATCCTGCCTCCTTGACCTGTCCATCTTCCCTGGACTGACCTATCCCCTCTCTACCTCCCCACCTATACTCCCCTCTCCACTTATCTTCTTTTCTCTCCATCTTCGGTCCACCTCCCCCTCTCTCTCTATTTATTCCAGAACCCTCTCCCCATCCCCCTCTCTGATGAAGGGTCAAGGCCCGCAACGTCAGCTCTGGTGCTCCTGAGATGCTGCTTAGCCTGCTGTGTTCATCCAGCTTCACACTTTGTTATATTGCAGACAGTGTTGAGTAGATCAGCCAGAATCTCATTGAAAAGCAGAGTGAGTTTGAAGGGCTGAATGACCTCCACTTGCTCCTTTCTCTTATGCTTCTACATTCAGCTTGTGTGGGCACAGAAAGTGGCAGCCAATACAACAGCCAATATTTCACAAATGAATTTCTAGCCCAAGGCCAGAGCTAGAACATTTACCTTTATTGACCTTGTGTTAGCTTACAATTTAAATGTCACAATTCTGATATTGCTCAGAGTAATTTCCAGGCATACAATTCAGAATGGAACATTAAAATAAAATAATCTCATTTTGAAATGTCGGTATCAGAATGTGGCTATATTTCATGAACTGAACAATTGCATCAATTCCCGGTATGTTACAGGGAACTTCTGATAAATGTGTCAGAGTGATGTATGCTATTTTTTCGTTCAGACTGTCAGAATTCTGAGAACTCTGTAGAAACTAATCAATCCAATCACCTTTAATCTACTTTTTGATTTGGGTCAATAAATATTCATGTACCAATTTCATATTATGACGAAAATATAACATGCTGTTCTGGAGCTGAGTACATAGAACATAGAACAGCACAGCACAGGCCCTTCAACCCACAATGCTTTGCCAACCTGTTATCCTACTAAGATCAATCTACCCTGCATACACTGCATTTAACTATCCTCCAAGAGTCGCTTAAAAGTCTCTAAAGTATCTGACTCCACTACCACTGCCGGCAGCGCATTCCACACGCCCACCACTCACTGTGTGAAGAACCTACCTCTGACATCTCCCCTATACTGTCTTCCAATCACCTAAAAATTATGTCCCCTCATAATAGTCATTTCCGCCCTGGGAAAATGTCTTTGACTATCCACTCTATCTATGTCTCTCATCAGCTTGTAAACCTCTATCAAGTCACCTCTCATCCTTCTTCATTCCAATGAAAAAAGCCCTAGCACCCTCAACCTTTCCTCATAAGACTTGTGCTCCAGTCCAGGCAGCATCCTGGCAAATCTCCCCTACACCCTCTCTAAAGCTTCCACATCTTTCCTTTCATGAAGCGACCAGAATTGAACAAGTTATTCCAAGTGTGGTCTAACCAGAGTTTTATAGAGCAGTAGCATAACCTCATAGCTCTTAAAATCAATTTTCCTGCCTATGAAAGCCAACACACCATACACCTTCTTTACAACCCTATCAACTTGGGTCGCAGCTTTGAGGGACCTATGGATGTGGACCCCAAGATCCCTCTGTTCCTCCACATTGCCGAGAATCCTACCATTAGCCCTGTATTCTGCATTCAAATTCAACATTCCAAAATGAATCACTTCACACAGTTCTGGGTTAAATTTCATTCGCCATTTGTTTGCCTAGCTCTGCATCCTATCAATGTCCTGTTGCAACCTTCCACAGCCCTGCACGCTGTCCACTTCCCCACCAACCTTCATGTCATCGGCAAACTTACTAACACGCACAAAGATCGTTGCCAAAGGGGCAGCAATCTCTTCCCTTGCTTCCTGTAGTAGCCTTTGGTAGATCCTTTCTGGCCAGGGGCTTATCTGTCTTCATGTTTTTCAAAATTTCTAGCACATCCTCCTAACAACAACCTGTTCAAGCATATCTGCCTGTTTCATGCTGTCCTCACAAAAGCCAAGGTCCTTCTCACTGGTGAATACTGAAGCAAAGTATTCAGTAAGGATCTCCCCTAACTCCTCTGACTCCGCACACAATTTCTCTCCACTATCCCTGACTGGCCCTACCATCACTCTGCCATCCTCTTGTTACTCATATAAGTATAAAACACCTCGAGGTTTTCCTTGATCCTACATGTCAAGGTTTTCTCATACCCCCTTCTAGGTCTCCTAAGTCCATTTTTCAGTTCCTTCCTGGCTACCTGGTAGACCTCTAGACCCCTGACCGATCCTTGCTTCCTCAATCTTAAGTAAGCTTCCTTCTTCCTCTTGAGTAGGTGTTCCACATGTCTTGTCGTCCAAGCTTCCTTCATCTTACCATCCTTTCCTTGCCTCAGTGGGACAAACCGATCCAGTACCTGTAGCAACTACTCCCTAAACAATCTCCATTTATCTGTCGTGCATTTCCCTGAGAACATCTGATCCCAATTGGTGCTCTAGTTCTTACTTGACAGTTCTGTAATTACCCCTCCCCCAGTTAAATACTTTCCCGTCCTGCCTGCTCCCATCCCTCGCCAGGTAACGGTCAGGGAGTTGTGATCACTGTCACCAAAATGCTCTGCCACGGGGAGATCTGACACCTGCCCCGATTTGTTCCCAAACACCAAATCCAATATGGCCTCCCCTGTAATTGACCTGTTTACATATTGAGTCATAAATCCTTCCTGGACACACCTGATAAAATCTGCTCCATCCAAACTATTTGCACTAACGAGGGAAGTTGAAGTCACCCACAACAACAAGCCTATTACTTTTGCACCTTTCCAAAATCTGTCTCCCAATCTGTTCCCCAATGCTTCACCTGATGAAGGGGCTGCGCTACGATAGCTTGTGATTTCAAATAAACCTTTGGACTATAACCTAGGGTCGTGTGACTTCTGCCTTTGTTCACCCAGTCCAACACCTCCACTTCGTAAATAATTTATATTTAGCAATAACAATGGTCTCAATACCAACTCCCAGGAATTCCACTTCAAACTTTCTTCAAGTCTGAAAAATTACCTTTAACCATCACTCTGTTTCCTATCCCTCAGCCAGTTTTGGATTTATATTTCTCATATCCCTTTTATTCAATGACCTATAGCATTAATGATAAGTCAGTTGTATTGTGATGTGTCAGATGCCTTTTGGAAGCCTGCGATCGCCCCATCAACAATTTTCCACTCCTTTCTATTACTTATTCAAAAATGCTCCAGCAAACTAGTTAGACAGTTTTCTCTTAACAAATCCATGCTCACTCTTCTAAATCAACCAAATTTTCCAAGTGACTATTACTTCTACGCCAAATAATTGTTTCTGGAAGTTTCCCATCCGCTGAAGTCAAACTACTTGATGTAAAATTTCTATGCTAATCCACAATTTCACTTTCCTGCCTTTTTCCCACATCTGTTGATTCTCTTATTAAGTAATTGTCTATTTCAGCCTTGAATATACTTAATGACCCAGCCTCAACAGCCATCTAAGGTAAGGAATTCCACCGATTGTCTACTCTCTGAAAGAAAAAAAAAGTCCTTTTCATTTCTGTTTTAAATTTACAATCCCTTATTCTGAAATTATGTCCTTTGGTCCTGGATTCTCCCAAGACGGGAATCAACAATTCCACATCTACTCTTCCAAGCCCACTAAGAATCTTGTATGTTTAAATAAGGTCCCCTCTCATTCTTCTAAATCCCAATCTACTTAACCTTTACTCTGAGAAAAATAGACATAGATCAGCCTCACTGCACATCACCAGATCCAAAATACTTGTTTTCTGGTTGGATCCACAGTGCATTGCTATGGAAAACTGTCCTGAGCACACTCTGAATTCTTCCTCATGCCTACCTCTGCCAGTTTGATTTTCCCTATCTGCATGAAAATTATTATCACCCATGAATAATATACTTCCTTCCTTACAAACTTACTGCTGATTTTTTTTTCTCTGTCCGACAGTATAGCTACTGTAGGGGGCCTATAGACTACTACCTCTAATTATTTCTTCCCTAATTATTTCTTACTTTTACCCATATAGATTCTCTACATAAATAAAAACCAAAAGAACTGCAGATGCTGTAAATCAGCAACAAAAACAAAGTTGCTGGAAAACCTCAGCGGGTCTGGCAGCATCTGTGGAGGAGAAAACAGAGTTAACGTTTCGGCTCTGGTGACCCTTCCTCAGAACTTAGGGTCCGGACCTGAAACGTTAACTCTGTTTTCTCCTCCACCAATGCTGCCAGACCTGCTGAGCTTTTCCAGCAACCTTGTTTTAGATTCTCTACCTTTTAATCCTAGATTAGTTCTTGCAGTTATAATTATTCCATCTCATACAAACAAAACTACCCCCTTCCTGCTTGTCCTTCCGAAAAGTCACATAATCCTGTGTAATTCCCAGCTTTGATCTTGTAATTTTGTCTCCATTGTGGCTATAAGATCATAAACAGTCACTAAACAAAGGAAAGACAATATGGATGCTGAAAATCAGAAATATTAACAGAAATTGCTGTAAAAATTCAGCAGACCTGGCAGCATCTATGGAGAACAAGCAGCATTAATGTTTCAGGTCCAGTGATCCATCTTCAATTGCTGCCAGCCTTGCTGAGTTTCTCCAGCAATTTCCATTAATTTCTATTTGTGCTATTAATTCATTTTTTTATTCCAAATACTGCATGCATTTAAGAGTCATTAATTTCACTTATTTACCTTTGTTTCACCCCTTGATCCTACTTGCATTTTTATGTTTTTACACTCTGTCCCTTCTGTTCTTATTCAGGGCATTATTTCCTACATCCTTATCGAAGAATTTGGGATTTCTTTTTTTGTGGCCTGCCAGTCTTTTGTTCATAATCCTTCTTTGCTTTTTATTTTAGCACTGCCCAACTGAACCTACTGTGTTCAACTAGGTTCTCAACTGTTTTTATTATATGGCACACTTTTTCTTCAAATTTCTAATTTTTTTGTCAGCCACGGAGGTCTGGATTTGTTTGTTTAACCTTACCCCTATGATGGAGTACACCTTTTCTGTACCCAGATCACCTACTCTGATAAAATCAATTCCGTCCATGAACTCTCTGAAATATCATCTTTCTTTGGTATTGCGGTGCGGTCCTTAACCAAATGGCTTTTTTTCCATTTCCGTCTTTTCTGAACACCTTGTTACCAGGAATATCTGCTCTTATTAAAGACAAGTCTGCATTATTGTCACAACATTATCATTCCACAAAGTAGCCTGTGCCTGTAACTCCCTAATCTTACTAATTGCACTCCATGCATTCACAAATACAAGCTTAACCCTGATTTAAACTTTATTACTTTCTTCCCTTGCTATCAAACCTATTAACTTGTTATTCTCTATTTTAGTGATATTTGCTTATCACAACGGTTTGTGCACCCTGATTTGTTCTATAATATCCTCTCCTAGTTCTACACCTACAGTGCTTTTAAAGGTAAAATGAGGATGAAATGGTGGTGTAGTGGTAATGTCATCAGACCAGAGGCCCAAGCAATGCTCTGGGACAGAGGCTCACCGTTACCTTTGACTCCAGGCACACAGCAATGTAGTTGATTCTTAAATACCCACTGAAATGGCTTGCTAGCCACTCAGTTTAAGAGCAATTCAGGATGTCCTTGCCAGTGACACCCATTATCCTACAAAAAAACTCTCATAATGCAAAGGGCGAAGTGCAACTTTTTTTAATCAAAAGGTCGGCTATCACCAGCCTGCTGTTAATAATTAGCCGAAACAATTTTTCACAGGTGTAACTTCTAAGTATTTCTTTACATTCCTTAGAAAATAGCTGAAACTCAGGGGAGAAATAATCTGTTGGAGATTCAGTTGGAGGAAGCAAATCGTTTGGTGAAGCTAACACAGACTAAGGAAAACTGTATGCAAGAAGGTAACACGATTTGTACTGGTACTAGTGCTTCTTTTGTTTGTTTGCAGCTTTACTGGCCCAATTTATTGAAGAAATTGAGTAATCCCTTTCTTGACATTTTCAAAAAACCCACTGAAACAGCTCATGAGAGATTCGTAGCTCAGACATTTGCATCTCTGACATCAGAACTACATTCGATATAGGTCTCCAATAACTATGGTTACAAATGTGAATTACAAGTTCAAACCACATAAAATCGCAGAATATCGTCTCAATAAACTATATACCTGAGTTAGAATGTTAAGGGTTTAATTTGAGTAGCTTCCAAATAGCTACATGAATTACATTATCTGATTGAAATGATTAATGCATGCCTGTTCAATGCAATGCAAGTAGCAAGGTCTCTTTGGTATGTGTCTTGATATACATACTTTTTTTTTGCAGCTTGCTTTATATGCACTGTTAACTTGATGCACTCATAATTAGGGGGACCCAGGATTAATACTTCTGATACAGCTTAAAGCTAGCATGCTGTGTTTAAATCTAGTCAGGAGGTTCATTCTGGCAGGACCATGTCCTATTAGAGCTGAATTTAATAGAAAAGACAGAAGAATTGGAGAGTACTGGCATCCAGGTTTTCAGCACTGCATGACAGATCTTGGTGAAGCAAGTGGAAAAGACGACAGGTATCCTGTTTCCATTAGGACACAGGATGGCCCCAGACACACTGAGAAAAGGCAATGTATCACAGAATCACGGAATTGTTACAGTGTAGAGGGAAACCATTCATCCCATCGTGTTTGCACGACGTCTTCAAACAAACAGCACTACCTAGTTCAAAGCTGTTCAATACACAAATCCTCAGGATTCACTTGGGATTGGGATGTTCCTTTTGTTTCCAAAGTTCTGTGATCTTTTCCTTTATGTTGCTTCACTTTTTCATGGGAAACACAGAACAGCTGGTTCAAAATTATAAAGTTTCTGCCTAATTAATTTAAAGCAACACCTTACAGTAGCTAGTAAGGGAAAACAACTGGCTTTTTTTAGCTTCAAACATTTTACTCGAGAGAGAGAAAGAGATGGAGAGAGACGGATAGATACTACGTAGAATCATCAAATCATACAGTACAGAAGAGGGCCTTCAGCTCATTGAGTCTGTCCTGCCAAAACTATACCAGTACCAGTACTAAACTCACTTTCCTGCACTAGGTATGCTCATCCAAGTACTTTTAAAGGCGGTGAGGTTTCTCACCTCCACTAGTCACAACTCCAAAAACCAATCGGCAACCTGTTGCCAGCCAAACCTTACGGAATCTGGTGATAACTTATCTACAAACAGCTTCCCCCACTACTTGAAAAAGTCAGCAGTATGTACACAACTTCTAGTAAATTTGGGATTCTGTAACTTGCTTTTTAAAAGTACATCAATTCCTTTCAAAATCCTTGCTTTTAGCCTGGTTTCCATTTAAGTATACAAACAATAATGCAGAAGATTAAAGAGGTACGCTCTTTACACTTCTCCTTCAAAATAGTAGTGGTCATAGGTTTGAAAGTTGCTGTCTCAGGTTCCTTAATGAATTGCTGCAGTGAATCATGTAGATGCTTTCACACTGCTTCCACAATCCGTTTGTGGTGGAGTGAGTGATGTTTGCATGTGGTACCAATCCAGTAGGCTAATATTTCCTACATGGTATCAAGTTTCTTGAGTGTTCTAAGAATTCATCCAGGATTCAATTACACTCCTGACTTGTGCTTTCCAGATGGTGAATACACTTTGGGGAGTTAGGAGGTGTGTTGCTCATTGCAGTGCACCCTTTAGGTGGAGGTGTTGAATGTTTGTGGGTGTGATACCAGTTAAACAGGCTGCTTTGCCAAGCTTCTTGAATGTTGTTGGAGTGGCACTCATCCAGGTAAGTAGGGAATATTCCACTACATTCTTAACTTGTGCCTTGTAGATGTTGGACAGACTTTGAGGAATTGGAAGGTGAGTTATTCACTGCAGTATTCCCAGCCTCTGACAGGCTGTTATGGCTATCATATTTATCTGGCTTGTCCAACTGAGTTAGAATCATAGAGTCATACACAACGGGAACAGACCCTTCAGCCCAACCAGTGCATGCCAAACTTAATCCCAAACTAAACTAGTCTCACTTGCCCACACTTGGCCCGTAAACCTCCAAACATTTTTTATTCAAATACCTACCTACCAAATTACCTCTTAAACACTGTAACTGTACCCACATCCATCACTTCCTATGGAAGTTCATTCCACACCCAAACCACTCTCTGTGTGAAAAGGTTGCCCCCCACATCCCTTTTAAATCTTTCTCCTCTCACTATAAAAATATGCCCCCGGTTTTGAATTCCTTCACTCTAGGGAAAAAGACCTTTGCTACTCACCTTATCTATGCCCGTCAGAAGTTTATAAACCTGTATAAGGTCACCCCTGAACGTCTTATACTCCAGTGAAAAAAGTCCCAGCCTATCCACTATCTCATTATAACTCAAACTTGTAGCTTGAGATACTCACCTTCAGAGGATTTGTCCAGATGCAATCCAAGAGCAGGCAACATTCCATTCAGTAGGGCTAGCATCAAACATCAGGGGAACTGGATAATATCAGTTGAGGATCTGCAAAGATCATGATCAAGGATCTGGTCAGTCATGGCTTGGGGCTGATTACTGAAATCAGTGAAAGGTCTGGACAAATGCAGTCCTGAGGTTAAGTCCAATGATTGCTCTGATGGGTGCAAAGAGGACGTGTGCTTGAAGCAGGGAGATCAGCCAAAATGGGTGGCGGAGTCCAGGCTGGAGTTGGATGGCAGAGTAATTTGTGGATGTAGTAACATGAACTGTGAAGTGGGAGAAACTGAAGGTGTATGTAGAGTTAAGTGGAAAAGGATTGAAGAACATGGTAGGATATGAGTAGGTAGTTTACTAGCAGTGTCCTCCACCTGGTATCCACAGGGGGAGCACAGAAGAGAGAGATTGACATAATTAAGTGTAGTGTTGAGGTTCAGGGGTTAAGATGAACTGTGGAGATTAAATTCAATGTATTGGGCCTCCAAATTGAGTGGATGGATGAATGGATGGAAATTAGCTGTTGTGGGAGAGCAATGTAAAAGGCTCTGGAGGGGTGGTTACCTGGTGATTAGGCCGGGCCTAGTGCTCAAAGTGTCCACCATGCTCTGTGTTCTCAACAGTCACTTACCATTGTCTAAATGCATAATATAACTTGAAGGTCATTAGGCCCTCAAGTCTAGTCCAAATAGAATGTAGTGTACCATCCTGGTAAAGTAGTTGGTGCTAAAGAACCTGAAGAAGGAAGCTGTCTTCTGAGGATAAGACTGAGGACATTGAAAATGATAAGACCATCAAACCATAAGATTATTCACCAACTTACAGAGGGTATTTTCTTATTAGAAAAACCAACAAGTTAACAACTGTAGTGAAAGCCAAAGGCTGGGAGACAGAGAGAGAGAGAGCAAAACAACCAACAACAACCAAAAGCTTTTACAAAACACATTCATTGTTTCAAAACTTTAGTCAGAACAGGTGCAAACATTTTCATTTTAGTGCTAACATAATTCGTGTTTGGTTTTCTAGCACCGTTCTGTTCTTGTTTGACCAATTCAACTCCCAATCAATTGCCAGTCAGCCTAGAATATTTTGGTTCTTCTGGAAATAACTAACCAGCAATTATCTTTCCAGACCAATTCCCATAAATGTTAAATCGCGCTTGTAACCCCTCTCCAATGCTATCACATCCTCCCTGTTATATCATGTCTGACCAATTTGACTGAGTTTTTCAAAGATGTGACCAGGTGAAGATAAGGGCAATGATTTTGATGTAGTCTACGTGGACTTCAACAAGGCCTTTGGTAAAGTTGCACATGGGAGATTGACAACAAAGGTAAAAGCCCTTGGGATCCAAGGAAATTTGGCAGTTTGGTTGAGGATCTGGAAAAGCAGAGGGTGATGTTTGAAGGATATTTTTCTGACTGGAACCCTGTGTCCTACAGGGTTCAGTGTTGGAGCCCTTGTTGTTTGTGATTCTCATAAATGATTTAGACTTGAATATTGATCATTGAGTTTTCAGATGATACAAAATTTGATGGAGGGGGTAAACTGTGAGGAGGATAGCCTTCGACTACAAGAGGATATAGACAAGCAGGTAGGGTGAGCTGAACAGCAGCAAATGGAATTCAATCCAGGTGAATGTGAGGTGATGTACTGGGGCAGAACAAACATGAAGGGAGCTTGGAGCAGGAGCCTGTCAGAAAGCTGGTGAGTCAGGGTTTTTGAATCGTTAAAAAGCTTACCTCGAGTGCCGGTGCCTTCCATTTCTGGTTGCAGCAGCAGCACGAGCGGGAGCTTGGAGCAGGAGCCTGTCGGGAAGCCGGTGAGTCACGGTTTTTGAATCGTTAAAAAGCTTACCTCGTGAATAGGCGGAGAGACTCTGAGCCGGAGCCGACACGGGACTGGTGAGTGAGTGAGGTAATATATTTGTGTGGTTGCGTTACCCGAAACACTACCCGAGTAGTGTCTCCCATCCATCCTCCTCCTCCAACCCAAAAAAAGGTTCTGTGTGCCTGATTGGTAAGGTAACAAGTTTATTTTTTATTCTTTTAAGTCTTTGGGAATTTAGAATAATGGGAACGGAGGTCAGGGCAGTTGAATGTTCCTCCTGCAGAATGTGGGAGGTAAGGGTCACCACGAGTGTCCCTGCTGACTACATCTGCGGGAAGTGCACCCAACTCCAGCTCCTTGAAAACCGCGTTAGTGAACTGGAGCTGGAGCTGGATGAACTTCGGATCATTCGGGAGGCAGAGGGGGTTATTGAGAGGAGTTACAGGGAGGTAGTCACTCCTCAAGTACAGGAAAAAGGCAGATGGATTACGGTCAGGGGACGGAAAGGGAACCGGCAGGCAGTGCAGGGATCCCCTGTGGCTATTTCTCTCAACAATAAGTATACTATTTTGGATTCTGTTGGGGGGGACGACTTACCAGGGGAAAGCAGTGGGGCACAGGTCTCTCGCACAGAGTCTGTCCCTACTGCTCAGAAGGGAAGGGGGAAGAGGAGCAGAGCATTAGTCATTGGGGACTCCATAGTTAGGGGGACAGATAGGAGGTTCTGTGGGGACGAGAGAGACTCATGGTTGGTGTGTTGCCTCCCAGGTGCCAGGGTTCGTGATGTCTCTGATCGTGTTTTTGGGATCCTTAAGGGGGAGGGGGAAGCAGCCCCAAGTCGTGTTCCACATTGGCACCAACGACATAGGTAGGAAAAGAGAGGGGGATTTAAGGCAGAAATTCAGGGATCTAGGATGGAAGCTGAGAGCTAGGACGAACAGAGTTGTTGTCTCTGGTTTGTTGCCCGTGCCACGTGCTAGTGAGGCGAGGAATAGGGAGAGAGAGGAGTTGAACACGTGGCTACAGGGATGGTGCAGGAGGGAGGGTTTTGGATTCTTGGATAATTGGGGCTCTTTCTGGGGTAGGTGGGACCTCTACAAGCAAGATGGTCTTCACCTGAACCAGAGGGGTACCAGTATCCTGGGGGGGAAATTTGCTAAGGCTATTCGGGTGGGTTTAAACTAATTCAGCAGGGGGATGGGCACCAAAATTGTAGTTCGAGTATAGAAAAGGTTGAGAGTAGGGTGGTCCGAAATAAAGTTTCAGGGAAGCAAAATGGCACCGGCAAGCAAGAAGTTGATTGAAGTGTGTCTATTTCAATGCCAGGAGCGTCCAGAATAAGGAGGGTGAACTTGCAGCATGGGTTAGTACCTGGGACTTCGATGTTGTGGCCATTTCGGAGACATGGATAGAGCAGGGACAGGAATGGTTTTTGCAGGTTCCGGGATTTAGATGTTTCAGTAAAACAGAGAAGATGGTAAAAGGGGCGGAGGTGTGGCATTGTTGGTCAAGGACAGTATTACAGTTGCAGAAAGGATGTTCGGGGACTCGTCAACTGAGGTAGTATGGGCTGAGGTTAGAAACAGGAAAGGAGAGGTCACCCTGTTGGGAGTTTTCTATAGGCCTCCGAATAGTTCCAGAGATGTAGAGGAAAGGATAGCAAAGATGATTCTCGATAGGAGTGAGAGAGACAGGGTAGTTGTCATGGGGGACTTCAACTTTCCAAATATTGACTGGGAACACTGTAGTTCGAGTACTATAGATGGGTCAGTTTTTGTCCAGAGTGTGCAGGAGGGCTTCCTGACACAGTATGCAGATAGGCCAACAAGGGGCGAAGCCACATTAGATTTGGTACTGGGTAATGAGCCCGGCCAGGTGTTAGATTTGGAAGTAGGTGAGCACTTTGGTGACTGCGATCACAATTCTGTTATGTTTACTTTAGTGATGGAAAGGGATAGGTGTATCCCACTGGGCAAGAGTTATAGCTGGGGGAAAGGCAATTACGATGAGATTAGGCAAGATTTAGGGAGCATAGAATGGGGAAGGAAACTGCAGGGGATGGGCACATTAGAAATGTGGAGCTTATTCAAGGAAAAGCTCCTGTGTGTCCTAGATAAATATGTACCTGTCAGGCAGGGAGGAAGCTGTAGAGTGCGGGAGCCGCGGTTTACGAAGGAGGTGGAATCTCTGGTCAAGAGGAAGAAGGCGGCTTGTGTTAGGATGAGATGTGAAGGCTCAGTTAGGGCACTTGAGGGCTATGAGGTAGCCAGGAAAGACCTAAAGAGAGAGCTCAGAAGAGCCAGGAGGAGACATGAGAAGTTGTTGGCGGATAGGATCAGGGTAAACCCGAAGGCTTTCTATAGGTATTTAAGGAATAAAAGAATGACGAAAGTAAGATTAGGCCCAATCAAGGATAGTAGTGGTAAGTTGTGTGTGGAGTCAGATGAGAGGGGAAGTGCCTAAATGAATATTTTTCAACAGTATTCACTCTAGAAAATGACAATGTTGTCAAGGAGAATACTGAGATACAGGCTACTAGACTAGGTGGGATTGAGGTTCACACGGAAGAGGTATTAGAAATCCTTCAGAAGGTGAAGATAGATAAGTCCCCTGGGTCGGATGGGATTTATCCTTGGATCCTCTGGGAAGCCAGAAAGGAGATTGCCGAGCCTTTGGCATTGATCTTTAACTCGTCATTGTCTACAGGAATAGTGCCAGATGACTGGAGGATAACAAATGTGGTTCCCCTGTTCAAGAAGTGGGGTAGAGACAACCCTAGTAATTATAGACCAGTGAGCCTTACCTCAGTTGTTGATAAAGTGTTGGAAAAGGTTATAAGGGATAGGATTTGTAATCATCTAGAAAAGAATAAATTGATCAGGGATAGTCAGCACGGTTTTGTGAAGGGAAGGTCGTGCCTCACAAACCTTATTGAGTTCTTTGAGAAGGTGACCAAACAGGTAGGTGAGAGTAAATCGGTTGATGTGGTGTATATGGATTTCAGCAAGGTGTTAGATGAGGTTCCCCACAATAGGCTATTGTACAAAATGCAGAGGAATGGAATTGTGGGAGATATAGCAGTTTGGATCGGAAATTGGCTTGCTGAAAGAAGACAGAGGGTGGTAGTTGATGGGAAATGTTCATCCGGGAGACCAGTTACTAGTGGTGTACCGCAAGGGTCGGTGTTGGGTCCACTGCTGTTTGTCATTTTTATAAATGACCTGGATGAGGGCGTAAAAGGATGGGTTAGTAAATTTGCAGACGACACTAAGGTCGGTGGAGTTGTGGATAGTGACGAAGGATGCTGTAGGTTGCAGAGAGACATAGATAAGCTGCAGAGCTAGGCTGAGAGGTGGCAAATGGAGTTTAATGCAGACAAGTGTGAGGTGATGCACTTTGGTAGGAGTAACCGGAAGGCAAAGTACAGGGCTAATGGTAAGATTCTTAGTAGTGTAGATGAGCAGAGAGATCTCGGTGTCCATGTACACAGATCCTTGAAAGTTGCGACCCAGATTGACAGGGCTGTTAAGAAGGCATACAGTGTTTCAGCTTTTATTAATAGAGGGATCGAGTTCCGGAACCAAGAGGTTATGGTGAAGCTGTACAAAACTCTGGTGCGGCCGCACTTGGAGTATTGTGTGCAGTTCTGGTCACCGCATTTATAAGAAGGATGTGGAAACTTTGGAAAGGGTGCAGAGGAGATTTACTAGGACGTTGCCTGATATGGAGGGAAGGTCTTATGAGGAAAGGCTGAGAGACTTGAGGCTGTTTTCATTAGAGAGAAGAAGGTTGAGAGGT
Organism: Stegostoma tigrinum; assembly: GCF_030684315.1. Lineage (NCBI taxonomy): Eukaryota > Metazoa > Chordata > Chondrichthyes > Orectolobiformes > Stegostomatidae > Stegostoma > Stegostoma tigrinum. The sequence continues at coordinate 136,300,042 of NC_081356.1, forward strand.
GACTTAATTGAGACATATAAAATAATCAGAGGGTTAGATAGGGTGGATAGGGAGAGCCTTTTTCCTAGGATGGTGACGGCGAGCACGAGGGGGCACAGCTTTAAATTGAGGGGTGAAAGATATCGGACAGATGTCAGAGCTAGTTTCTTTACTCAGGGAGTAGTGAGGGAATGGAACGCTTTGCCTGCAATGGTAGTAGATTCGCCAACTTTAGGTACATTTAAGTCATCATTGGCCAAACATATGGACGTACATGGAATAGTGTAGGTTAGATGAGCTTGAGATCGGTATGACAGGTCAGCACAACATCGAGGGCCGAAGCGCCTGTACTGTGCTGTAATGTTCTATGTTCTATGATGGACCCTGGAAAGCACCAAGGATCAGAGGAACCTTGATGTGCATGCCCACTGGTCCCTTAAGATATTAGAACAGGTGTTGAAATGTTAACAAGATATATGGTCTACTTGCCTTTATTAGTTGAGATATGTTAGAACAGGAGATTATGCCGGAACTGTGTAAAACATTGGTTAAGCCACAACTAGAGTATTCTGCGCAGTTTCCAAAATCATGAGACATCTGGATGAAGTAGATAGGGAGAAAGTGTTTCTATTCTTTAAAGGATCAAAAATGAGAGGGCAAAAATTTAAAGTGACTTGCGAAAGAAGCAAATACAAGGTAAGAAAAATCTTTTTCATGCAGTTAATGTCTTTTTGACAATATTCATACAGCACGTCACAGCTGCTGTTCAGAGGTGAGGTATTGACCATGTCCAACCAAGGCCATGCTCGCAAAATTCAAATGAGGCTTTCAAAAGGGCATTAGGTGATTACTTGACTGGAAACAATACATAAGGACAGCTAGAAAAGGCAGGAGAATGGCAATAAGTCATAATGCTCGATTAGACAGTATGTGCTTACATGGTGGCCACATGGCTTCCTGCTGCATCGTAGACTTCTGAGATTCTATTACAAAATATGATATGCACCCATTGTCTCCTTGTTTTCCTAAATTATATGAATTCACATGTACTGACTGTGATTATATTTTTCTGCTCAAGGACTTTAAATCTGTGAATATCCTAAACAAACATGCATAAAAGTTTTGATCCTTAATCAAACAAAATATTCAGCCCCGAAACAACACTTCATTTGTGCCAACAACACAACATGTTTTATCTTTTCTGCAGTATTGTGTGTAGTATTGGAAATCTTTCAACCAGCATTGTCTTGGATATTTATATTTTTCAGAATGCAGTTTGCTGCATGGAATGATAGCAGAGCTGCAGGTTACCATTCAGAAACACTATGACGTGAGAGGTAAGGGCTCATTGGCAACTTTGACTGATGAAATTGAATAGGATATGAAAATAACAAAATTTTATTCCTTTCATTTAGAAAATCTTCCTACTCTTTTCTCTCCTGTATCCATTTCCTACCCTTTCCAACAATAACTGGCAGGCTCGTTGACTCGGTGGAGATTGAATAGGAATGGATTTTGAGTCTGGAATTTGAATTGTTACCTCATAGGTGAAATTTAGGTATTCCATATTTTACATTATGTATTTACATTCAGAATAAATTTGTTTTGCTTAAATCAAGTTGTCACCAAGAGTCAAGTGACCCTAAGCTTTGATATTTACAGAACTTGAGTACTGATGAGAAAAGATACATTTTGCCAAACTAGATAATGGCTTTGTTTAGAATTTTGCGAGCATGGCCTTGGTTGGACATGGTCAATAGCTCACCTCTGAACAGCGGCTGTGACATGCTGTATGATTAATCAGACAATCATCAGGAAATTCAGCATACCTAGCATTACACCAACACTGCAATTCACGTATAAACATATGAATCAGAAGTAGACCATTGAGCCCTGTGAGCCTGCTTCGCCATTCAGTTAACTCATGGCTTTTGTTTTATTTATTCAGGGGATGTGTGTGTCTCTGGCTAGGCAAGCATTTATTACTCATCCCTCATAGCCCAGAAGTATCAACCACGTTGCTGTGGGTCTGGAGTCACATGTAGGCCAGACCAGGTTAGGATGGCAGTTTCCTTCCCTAAAGAACATTAGTGAACCAGATGGGTTTTTTTCAACAATCAACAATGGTTTCATAGTTACCATTATCATTCAGATATTAATTGATTCCAAATTCCACTGTCCAACATGGTATGATTTGAATCTGAGTCCCCAGATCATTATCAAGGTCTCTGAATTAATAGTCTAGGCATAATACCACTAGGCCATCACCTCCCACAAGGCTGATCTATTTGTAACCTCAAATCTGTATTCCCACCTACCCTGATAACCTTTCAACACTTTGCTTATCAAGAATCTATCCAACTATGTCTTAACATGCACAGACATCCACTCTCCAGCACCAACACTCAGCAGCAGCAGGGTGTACTATCTACAAAACACACTGCAGAAATTCACCAAAGATCCTCAGACAGCATCTTCAAAACCCACAACCACTTCCATTTAGAAGGACAATGATAGCAGATATATGGAAACATGTTCAAGTTCCTCTTCAAGCCACTGACCATCCTGACTTGGAAATATATCGCTGTTCTTTCACTGCCACTGCATTAAAATCCTTCCAAATGGCATTATGGCTCAACCCACATCAGGTGGACTGTAGCAGTTCAAGAAGACAGCTCACCCCCACCTTCTCAAGAGCAACTAGGGATGGGCAATAATTACTGGCCAGCCAGAGACACCCACATCCCATAAATGAATAAATTAAAGAAAAGGCCATCAAGATGGAATGTTAGCTCTTATTTCAAGGGAAATGGAGTATAACAGTAGGAAAGCCTTACTACAAGTGTAAAAGGTATTGTTAAGACCATATCTAGAGTCCTGTGAGCAGTTTTGCTTCCCTTATTAAAGAAAATTTATCATTTCATTGGCGGCCGTTCAGAACAGGTTCATTAAGATGATCTTTGGCATGAAGGGATTGTCTTATGAAGCAAAGGCTAAATAGGTTAGGACTATACTCACTGGAGTTTGAAAGGATGAAAAGTGATCTCAGTGAAGCATATAGGGTGCTTGATGGGATGAGTGGTAAGAATATGTTTCCTCTCCTGGGAGAATGTAAGACCAGATAGCATAGTCTCAAAATAAAGGGGCGTCAATTTAAGACTGAGGTGAGGAGAGATTTCTTGTCTCAAAGGGCTGTGAGTCTTTGGAGCTCCTTGCCACAGAGAACTGTGGGGCAGTGTCCTTGTGTATATTTAAGGCTGAGATAGAGTCTTAATCAGTTGGGGAACCAAGGGTTGTGGGGAAAATTCAAAAAGTAGATGTGACGAATGTTGGATCAGCTATGATCCTATTGAATGACAGAGCAGGCTTGAGGAGCCATTTGGGCTGCTCCTGTTCCTGTTTTGTCTGATCTGAATAACATTTGGGAGGATCATGTCAAAATTGGGTAGACACCAGTGTTGTGAGCTTTGAGAAGATTTGTAGCTCAGGTTGAGGTTCTGGATGTGAGTTTGCTCGCTGAGCTGGAAGGTTAGTTTTTAGACGTTTTGTCACCATTCTAGGTAAGATCATCAGTGAGCCTCCGACGAAGCGCTGGTGTTATGTCCCACTTTCTGTTTATCTGTTTAGGTTTCCTTGGGTGGCTGATGTCACCAATGCAGGAAATGACATCAGCAACCCAAGGAAACCTAAACAGATAAATAGAAAGCGGGACGTAACACCAGTTCTTTGTCGGAGGCTCACTGATGATGTTACCTAGAATGATGACAAAACGTTTGAAAACTAACCTTCCAGCTCAGCGAGCAAACTCACATCCAGAACCAGTGTTGTAGCTGTACTGGAACAACTTGGTTAGAAGCGTGCAAGTTCTGGAGCACAAGATTTCAGTTCTACTGCTGGAATATATTTAGGGTCTTTGCTTATGCATTATCTAATGTCATCAACCATTTCTTGATATCACGTGGAGGGAATCAGTTTGGAATTAGACATCAGAAGGAGGCTGAAATAGATCATCCACTGTCACATCTGATTGAAGATTGTTGCCGGGCATCAGCCTTATCTTTTACACTGATATACCCTGTACACAAAGAGCAGCACAAATACTGGCGAAATTCTGTCGTATTCTAATCATCAGCAAATTGACGGAAGTAGTCGTCGACAGCATTATTAAATGGCACTTAATTGGTGGCAACCTGCTCTTTGATGCTCACTTGTGGTTCTGTGAGGACCACTCGCCTCAAAATTTAATTTTAGCCTTGCTCCAAGTGTGAACGAATGTGCTCCAAAGATGAAATGGGAGTGACAACCTTGACATCAAGGCCAAATTTGACAGAATGTGGCATGAAAGAACACCAGCAAAATTAGAGTGAATGGAAATGAGGGGTAAAGCTGTCTGCTAATTGAAGTTATACCTAATACAATGAAGGTGATTATGATTGTCCATGGTCAGTCATCTTTGCTCTAGGACATCTCTGCAGGAGCTCCTTGGCCTAGTTGTCTTCAGCTGCTTCATCACTGAATTTCCTACCGAAGGTCAGAAGTGGAGATGTTCATTGATAATTGCACTATCAGGAGCAGTAAACTTGTACGGAAGAGGATGTGGTGCCGATTAAATTAACCTGTCCTGGTCAGTGTTTGGGTTATTGGAGCAGCATTAATCCAGGGAAGTGGGGCAGTATTCCATCACAGTCCTGACTTGAGTCTTTGTAGCTGTTGAACACACTTTGTAGAGACAGAAGCTGAGTTACACACCACAGAATTCTTAGCCATTATATTTATATGGCGAGTCCAGATGTGTTTCTAATCAATGGGCATTGCATTGATAGTGGAGGGACTTCAGATGTGGTGATGTCATTGAACATCAATAGGCGTTGGTTAGATTCTCACGTGTTGGAAATGGTCATTACTTGGCACATATAAGCCAAACTTTGATAATTTCCAGGTGTTCTTGTGCTTCAGTATTGGAAGTTGTTGCAAAGGGTGCTGTCCTCTGACCATAGTGTTCCCCTCCAACTTTCTGTACTCTTCTCCATCAGGATTGCTTCATCCTCATGTTGAAGGGATACTTCTGGTTGGATTTCAGCTTCCTCCCTTTTCCAAATACTGAGTTGTCTGTTTTGTTTGTTCAAGTCTGCTAAACACATTGCAAGTATTTGACTGAACATTAAGTCTTGAATGCTCAGGAATTTGCTTGGAACATAAGCCAGCAATGTGCCTTGACCCTATACCTACTGATTGTGTGAATGCATTAAACTGTATAACTGTGATAGACTTTATGTTCAATAAATTATTGAGTTATCAGAGATAATGGGAATTGCAGATGCTGGAGAATCCAAGATAACAAAGTGTGGAGCTAGATGAACACAGCAGGCCCAGCAGCATCTTAGGAGCACAAAAGCTGAGTTTCGGGCCTAGACCCTTCATCAAAAAAGGGTCTAGGCCTGAAACGTCAGCTTTTATCCTCCTAAGATGTTGCTTGGCCTGCTGTGTTCATTCAGCCTCACACTTCGTTAAATTATTGAGCTATGTTCTTTATTACTTCAAATTAGGACTAACATGATGCAGTTTGTAGGCTGCATACTTCTTGAAGCACTGAAGTGAGGATTTGTGATTTTAACGAACATTAATGCCATCTGCAGGAAAATAGAAATACTGCAACTATTATTCACAGCACAGTAGAAAATCAACTTGTGCCAAAAATTAGCCCTGAGCAATCTGCTTCGTACCTCACTGCAATTTGCAGATCAGGCAAAGTACACGTGTGTGAAGCTGGATGAACACAGCAGGCAAGCAGCATCTCAATCCCATTATTTCTGAAGCTTTTGTGCTCCTGAGATGCTGCTTGGCCTGTTGTGTTCATCCAGCTTCATACTTTGTTATCGTGGATTCTCCAGCATCTGCAGTTCCCATTATTTCTAAAGTACACATGTGGCTGGCTCTTACAGTGAGCTGTAAAGTTGAGAATCTGAGGGCAGTAGGGGCAATAACTTGTGATTAAAGCTTGAGAATCTCTTTTGACTCCTCCAAAATGCTGCCAGTATGCATATGCAAAACATGCATGCACAGGACCCCAGCCAGTACTGCAAGTGACATCATTCCATCTCATTCATTCTTTTTTTTGCTATTCACTTGTAGGACATGGGCATCATTGGCTGGCCAGCAATTATCACCTGTCCTTAGTTGTCCTGTTTATTTTGCTTTTTTTGGGGTCTTGTCATTTTTTTTTGCTGACACAGTGTTTGTCAAAGTACAGTTGCACAGAACTTTCCACATGTACAGTGTGAATCTTTGGGGGTGTCAGGAGCCACAGCCTTCAAGTTTTAACTTTTATTATGGTATTACTACTTCAACCTCCCTGAAGTATGAAATACCTCTCAGTCTAAAACATTTATTTTTCAAAAACAATTGAGAGTAACGAAGGAGAAATGTGAAAACCTTTATTCAGGTATAAATTAGTTAGGTCTGTTTACCTTGGGGAAGCAAAGGTTGAGAAGAGATTTAGTCAACAAATTCAATAGAATAAATAGGGAGAAAATGTTTCCATAGGCCAAAGGATGAATAGGAGAAGGCACAGATTTAAGTAATTTGAAAAAGAAGCAATGATGAAATGAGGCCGAACTTTTTCGCACAATGAGTGCTAAGGATCTGGAATATGCTCCCTGACTGTGTGTTGAATATTGGCTTGGTTGAGGCATTTGAAAGGGAACTTGATTATAATCTAAAAAGGAAGAATATGCAGAGTTACAGTGTGAAGTAGAGGGAATGATATGAGGTGAAATGCTCCTGCAGAAAATCACCACAGACTTGATGGACCTGTGGGCTCCTTCTATGTTGTAACCATTCATTGTGATTCAATAAAATTTTATTGAACAAAGCCTTAATGGTGGAACATTAACTCCCACCACTATTGGCACACAGTAGCAGCAGTGTCTACTATCCACAATACGCACTGAAACATTTGCACAAGATTGTGTAGTTAGCATTTTCCAAACCAGTGACATTTCATGTCAAGGCAAGGTGGTTAGATAACAAAGTGTGGGGCTGGATGAACACAGTAGGCCAAGCAGCATCTCAGGAGCACTAAAGCTCATGCTTTGGGCCTAGGTCTAGGCTTTTGTGCTCCTGAGATGCTGCTTGGCCTGCTGTGTTCATCCAGCTCCACACTTTGTTATCTCGGATTCTCCAGCATCTGCAGTTCCCATTATCTCTGATCGCAAGGTGGTTAGACTTCTTTTTGTTGGCAACGGTCATTACCTGGTGCATGCGGAGTGTGCCCAACACTTATCAGCCCAGCCTAAATGTTGTCTGGAATGAGACTAAAGACTGCCTCATTATCTGAAGATTTGCGGGTGACACTGAACACTGAGCCTTTCAAGAAAATCGTAGCTGAACTTCTGCAACAATTCCACCTTCCTGCCCTATATCTTTTGTTTCTATTACTTCCCAAAAATTTGTCAATCTCTGCCTGAATAGCATCTGAACATTCAAATTCCTCCTTGAGATTCTTGACACTGAGTTGATGATGTTCTTGTCATCTTGGTCTGAAGTAACTGACTTCTAATTTTGAACCCGAAATCCCATAATTACAGACTCTTTCACTAGGGTGAATTCCAGAAATATATTTCCACTCTATGCTCTACTTCCTGACTGGTCACCACTTTCATCCCGGCAATCGATCCAGTCAAGGCCTGTTGCATCCCTCTTTAAAGCTCTAACATCTTCTTTAGGTGTGGCAACCAAACTCACACACAGTTCTCTAGATGTGGTTTCATAGAACATGGAACAGTACAGCACAGTACAGTCCCTTCGGCCCTTAAATGTTGTGCCGACCCTGCATACCCTACATTTTGCTATCCTCCATGTGCCGACCCAAGAGTTACTTAAAAATCTCACTGCTGGCAACGCATTCCACACGCCCACCACTCTCTGTGTGAAGAACCTACCTCTGACATCTCCCCTATAACTTCTTCCAGTCACCTTAAAATTATGCCCCCATGTAATAGTCATTTCTGCCCTGGGAAAAAGTCTCTGACTACCCATTCTATATTTGCCTCTCATCAGCTTGTAAACCTCTGTCAAGTCACCTCTCATCCTTCGTCACTCCAATGAAAAAAGCCCTCACTCCCTCAACCTTTCCTCATATGACCTGCCCTCCAGTCCAGGCAGCATCCTGATAAATCTCCTCTGCACCCTCTCTAAAGCTTCCACATCCTTCCTATAATGAGGTGACCAGAACAGAACACAATATTCCAAGTGTGGTTGAACCAGAGTTTTATAGAGCTGCAGCATAACCTCATGGCTCTTAAACTCAATTCTCCTGCCAATGAAAGTCAACACACCACATGCCTTTACAACCCTATCAACTTGGGTCGCAACTTTGAGGGATCTATGAATGTGCACCCCAAGATCCCTCTGTTCCTCCACACTGCTGAGAATCCTGCCATTATTCTGCATTCAAATTAAACCTCTAAAATGAAACATTTCACACTTTTCTGGATTGAATTCCATTTGCCACTTCTTTGCCGAGCTCTGCATTCTGTCAATGTCCCGTTGCAACCTACAACAGCTCTCCACTCTGCCCACAACTCCACCAACCTTGGTGTCATCAGCAAACTTACTAACGCACCCTTTCACTTCTTCATCCAAGTCATTTATAGAAATCACAAAGAACAGAGGTCCCAGAACAGATCCCTGTGGCACACCATGGTCACTGAGGTCCAGGCTGAATACTTTCCATCTACTACAACCCTCTGTCTCCTATTGGACAGCCAGTTTTGTATCCAGACAGCCAAATTTCCCTGAATCCCATGCCTCCTTACTTTTGCTAACATTCAGTCTTAATGCAACCTGACTTTTATAGCCTGATAATCCAGCACCCTTAAAATAAAGCTTGACATAGCTTTTTCATATCTCTTTATGTCATTTGGTGTCAAATTTAGTTTGCATGCTCATTTCAGGAAACTTGTGAATACTTTAAACTACTTCAAAATTGTACGTACAAGAGATAAATGGTTAGCAAAATATTGACGTGAATATTTAAAGGAGAGATAGATAGATTTCATGAGAGATATAATCCACAAAATCTTTTTCGCTACATTCATGACATGAGCATTGAAGGCCAAGCCCATTTTTCACTGCCCAACCCTAATTGTGATGTGTCGGTGGTGGTGAACTGCTTCTTGAACCACTGCACTCCATCTGGCATAGGTAAACCCACAGTGGTGTCAGAGAGTGAGGCCTGAGTTTTTGATCCAGGGATAGCCAAAGAACACTATTATATTTTCAAGTCAAGATTGTGGGATAATGTGTGGCTTAAAGGGGAACTAACCACTGTTATTGTTTATATATATCTGCTGCTCTTGTCTTTCTAGGTTTGTAGATGCCATGGGTTTGGAATGTTCTGTTGAAGGACCTACCATGATGTACTGCAATACATCTTTTAGATCAAAAGCATTCCAACCACTGTTCATCAAAGGGGGAAGGAATGAATGTTGAAGGTTGTAATTGGGATGTCTGCCAAATGAACTACTTTGTCCTGGGTGGTGCTGACCTTCTTGTTGAAGCTGCATTCATCTAGGCAAGTGAAGAGTATTCATTTGCACTCCTGATTGGTGCCTTGTAAATGGTAGAAAGGTGTTGGGAAGAATGGAATTAAATTACATGCCACACTGACAGACCTGAACTACTCATGTAGCCCCACAATTTATGTAATTGATCTAATTCAGTTTCTGGTCAACAGTAACCTCTAGAATGTTGACAATGGGGTTTTAGTTATGGGAATGCCATTGAATTACAGGGGAGATGGGTTTGATCTCTCTTGTTGGAGAAGATCATTGCCTGGTACTGTTGAGCTATTGTTAGTTGCCACTTTGTCAACTCAAGTTTGGTGTTGTCCAAGTCTTGCTACATTTGGACATGAACTGCTTCACTATCTGAGGAGTCACAAGTGGTGCTGAACATTGGGCTATCATTGGTGAACATCCCACTTCTGAACTTTTGATGTAAGGAATGTCATTGATAAAGCGGCTGAAGATAGTTTGATCTGACTCATGACTGAGGAACTCATGCTATGATGTTATGGAACTGATCATCTGCAGATGATTCACTTACAATAACCACAGCCATTTTCCTTTTTGCTATGTATTACGCAAACAGTAGAGAGATTCTTGCTGATTTGCATTAATTCAGTGTTCTTTGGTGCCTCACTGGGTCAAGTGGTGTCTTGATGTCACCTGTGGTCACTCACCTCACCTCTGTGGAGTTTAGCTCTTCTTCTAAATAAATCACAGTCTAGTAGTCTAAATAGTATAAAGTTGAACCTAAGAAAAAGCAGTATGTGAAATATTACTTTGCAACAATGTTATTATCTTGAAGGAGTAACAGAAAGATAGATAAGTACAATAGAGTGCATGTAGTAGGCATGTACTGGCAGAATTCCTTGGAGAAGGCGTCATGTAAGAAAGTGTAAAAGTAAGAGCATTTGCCAGAAAACCTGGGGAAAACTCTCCCCCCCTTTCACTTTTCTGTAAAGGGGTTATTTTGTTCTCCTTAATCGTAAATACCATTAGATATTATGCTGATAATTGAATTGATTAAATGATTATCAGTTGAATTAATATACTTTATAAAAATTCTCTACTTTTACAGATGAAAATGAACACTTTAAAAAGTGTATCCAGGATCTAGAAGCGAAGTTAAAAATAGCTGAACAGGTCAGATCTAGAAAAAGCAACTTTGCACCGGTTTTCATGCTGTGAACTTTTGTTATGAAGCTAGGAAGTGTTCTTTAATTGGTGTACTTGACTGTCAAGTATCTGCTGTACAGATTTCATTCCCAATAATCCAACAGCTAAATATGTAATGCATAGAACTTAACCAGTATCCCTAACTGCCCCCCTCACTTTTTTCACATAGGCATTGTCCCCAGGGAGGCTCTACTTGCTACTGGTACTTTGGTCACATGGATGTTCTTCCTGGTATTTTTACTGTGCCTTGGACCTACGCACGCACACAAAAACAATATAAACAGGAGATAAAAGGCAAAGAAAAAATACATAACCAGGAGATTAGATTGCCTCAGTTGAAACCAGAAACCCAGACTAATGTACTAAAGCTGGTGAAATTTAAATCTGGAGTGATGAGTCTATAAAATGCTTTGATCAAGTTCCAAGCTGCAATTAACTTTTTAACCATGCACTTAAAAGTATTTTGGAACCTCATCCTTCATAACACACTTGAAAATCTTACCAGCAAAAAAGGTCAGGCTAACCAACCTATAGTTTCCTGCTCGGCCCCTAGCTGTTCACAGTCTTTATTAATGATTTTTATATGAGGGCCAATTTCAATATTTACAAGTTTTCAGCTGGTACAAAACTTGGTGGGAATGCCAATTGTGAGGAGATGTAAAGAGGCTTCGAAAGGCTTAGACATGCTGAGTAAGTTGTAAAGAGTGGATGGAAATAATTTGAATAAATGTGAGGTTAACCACTTTGATAAGAGTAATGATGTGTTGATGTCCAAAGAGATCTAAGCATCCTTGTTCAAAAGTCACTGAAATCTAGCGTGCTGGCGCAGCAACAATTTGGAAGGCAAATGGTATGTTAACCCTCATTGCAAGAAGACTTGATCACAGGAGCAAAAAAGTTGTGCTTTAACTGTTTAGGACACAGATGAAACTGCAACCGGACTTTTTTTGTGTAGTTCTGGTTTACTTGCTAAAAGAAGACTTGCCATAGAGGAAGTGCAGTGGAGGTTCAACAGAGACTGTTCTATCAGGCAAGATTGAGAAGACTGGGCCTGTGCTGTCTGGAGTTTCGAAGAATGAGAGGCAATGTCATAAAAAAAAACAGAATTCTTCAAGGGATAGTCAGAGCAGATGCAGGAAGGATGTTTCCCCTTGTTATGGATCCAAAATCAGGTAACTCAATCACAGAATAAAAGACAGGTCATTTAGGTCTAAGATGAGAAGGAACATCTTCACTCAGAGGGTGGTGAATTTTAGAATTCTCCACTCCAGAGTGATGTAGAATCTCAGTCATTAATGTCAAGAGAGATACTAATAGATTTCTGGTCACTAATGACATCAAACAATGTGGGGATATGACATTGAGGTGATCAGCTATGAACTAGATGTTGTCATTGTCAGCAGTCACTTGTTAGCAAGTTTGAAGGTCCACCTAGGAAATTCTTTGTCACTTGTCATAGGTCCTTGTGTGGCTGATGAGCCCAATCCTAGGGTCGCATCTTAGATGACGCATTTGATAGGTGTTTCTCAGAAAAGGAATTGATCTGGTCATTGATTCTTGAGATCAATGGCGTTCCATTCTCAGGCTCTTTTTCTGCACTTCCTCAAGCTGATGGGTGTTCTTGAAGAACTGTGTCCCTTAGTACAGGAGGTTTCACCAAGTTGGTTTCTTCTGAGTAAAGGTCTCCCAGGCATTGATGTCAATGTTGCATTTCTTGAGATTAGTCTTTGAAATGCTTCCATGGTCCTCCTCTTGTTTGAGTGCCTTCCTAGAGCTGAGAAAAGAAGAATTGGCCAATGGAACTCAGGCATCCTACACTCGAGACCAGCCCAATGGAATTGATATTGAATTATCATGGCCCTGATGTTGGTATTATTGACACCTTCAAAGACACTGATGTTAGTACACCTGTACTCCCAGCTGATGCAGAGAATCTATCTCAAACAATGTATAATCTGGAATGGTGAAGCGGGCTGAAGGAACTGAGTGATCTCAGTGTCTCATATTCCCATATTCTTACAGTAGAACACTAACTACTACACAGACTGACTATCTGTCTCAAAAAAACCTTACTAGTTTTCAGTACAGAGCTATTCATTTATATTGCATTTATGGCATAAGGAGAAGCAGAGAAAGGATGTTCAACCAGGATGAGTGAATATTACTCGGACTTTTTTAGCCTGGAAACAAACATAAATATGAAGTGACCTAACTGTTTGAGCTAAATGGTTGTTTTCCAAATTGTAGGTTCTGAGTTTCTGTGTTTATGCACTTCTATATACAGACAAAGTGTTTTATTGGGGGAAATAAGGTGTTCAACAAGGTTCCACATGGTAGACTGGTTAACAAAGTTAGATCACGTGCCATACAGAGAAAACTAGCTATTTGGATACAGAACTGGCTCAAAGTAGGAGACAGAGGATGGTGTAAGAGTGTTGTTTTTGGAGTGAAGGCCTGTGACCAGCAGTATGCCACAAGGATCCACTGCTTTTTGTCATTCATATACCTGATTTGGATGTGAACATAGGAGGTGTGGTTAGTAAGTATGCAGCTGACACCAAAATAGGTGGTGTAGTGGACAGCGAAAGTTACCGCAGTGTACAATGGGACCTTGATAATAAAATGTGAGGCTGGACGAACACAGCAGGCCAAGCAGCATCTCAGGAGCACAAAAGCTGACGTTTCGGGCCTAGACCCTTCATCAGAGAGGGGGATGAGGAGAGGGAACTGGAATAAATAGGGAGAGAGGGGGAGGCGGACCGAAGATGGAGAGAAAAGAAGATAGGTGGAGAGGGTGTAGGTGGGGAGGTAGGGAGGGGATAGGTCAGTCCAGGGAAGACGGACAGGTCAAGGAGGTGGGATGAGGTTAGTAGGTAGCGGGGGGTGCGGCTTGGGGTGGGAGGAAGGGATGGGTGAGAGGAAGAACCGGTTAGGGAGGCAGAGACAGGTTGGACTGGTTTTGGGATGCAGTGGGTGGGGGGGAAGAGCTGGGCTGGTTGTGTGGTGCAGTGGGGGGAGGGGACGAACTGGGCTGGTTGAGGGATGCAGTAGGGGAAGGGGAGATTTTGAAACTGGTGAAGTCCACATTGATACCATATGGCTGCAGGGTTCCCAGGCGGAATATGAGTTGCTGTTCCTGCAACCTTCGGGTGGCATCATTGTGGCAGTGCAGGAGGCCCATGATGGACATGTCATCAAGAGAATGGGAGGGGGAGTGGAAATGGTTTGCGACTGGGAGGTGCAGTTGTTTTTTGCGAACTGAGCGGAGGTGTTCTGCAAAGCTTCCCAAAATCCACAAACCTGCCTGCCCTGGTCGACCCATCGTCTCAGCCTGCTCCTGCCCCACCGAACTCATCTCCACCTATCTGGACTCCATTTTCTCCCCTTTGGTCCAGGAACTCCCCACCTACGTCCGTGACACCACCCACGCCCTCCACCTCCTCCAGGACTTCCAATTCCCTGGCCCCCAACACCTCATATTCACCATGGACGTCCAGTCCCTGTACACCTGCATTCCGCATGGAGATGGCCTCAAGGCCCTCCGCTTCTTCCTGTCCCGCAGGCCCAACCAGTCCCCCTCCACCGACACTCTCATCCGCCTAGCTGAACTCGTCCTCACACTCAACAACTTCTCTTTTGACTCCTCCCACTTCCTACAGACTAAGGGGGTGGCCATGGGCATCCGCATGGGCCCCAGCTATGCCTGCCTCTTTGTAGGTTACGTGGAACAGTCCCTCTTCCGCACCTACACAGGCCCCAAACCCCACCTCTTCCTCCGGTACATTGATGACTGTATCGGCGCCGCCTCTTGCTCCCCAGAGGAGCTCGAACAGTTCATCCACTTCACCAACACCTTCCACCCCAACCTTCAGTTCACCTGGGCCATCTCCAGCACATCCCTCACCTTCCTGGACCTCTCAGTCTCCATCTCAGGCAACCAGCTTGTAACTGATGTCCATTTCAAGCCCACCGACTCCCACAGCTACCTAGAATACACCTCCTCCCACCCACCCTCCTGCAAAAATTCCATCCCCTATTCCCAATTCCTCCGCCTCCGCCGCATCTGCTCCCACGACAAGACATTCCACTCCCGCACATCCCAGATGTCCAAGTTCTTTAAGGACCGCAACTTTCCCCCCACGGTGATCGAGAACGCCCTTGACCGCGTCTCCCGCATTTCCCGCGACACATCCCTCACACCCCGCCCCCGCCACAACCGCCCCAAGAGGATCCCCCTCGTTCTCACACACCACCCTACCAACCTCCGGATACAACGCATTATCCTCCGACACTTCCGCCATTTACAATCCGACCCCACCACCCAAGACATTTTTCCATCCCCTCCCCTGTCTGCTTTCCGGAGAGACCACTCTCTCCGTGACTCCCTTGTTTGCTCCACACTGCCCTCCAACCCCACCACACCCGGCACCTTCCCCTGCAACCGCAGGAAATGCTACACTTGTCCCCACACCTCCTCCCTCACCCCCATCCCAGGCCCCAAGATGACATTCCACATCAAGCAGAGGTTCACCTGCACATCTGCCAATGTGGTATACTGCATCCACTGTACCCGGTGCGGCTTCCTCTACATTTTGGAAACCAAGCGGAGGCTTGGGGACCGCTTTGCAGAACACCTCCGCTCAGTTCGCAAAAAACAACTGCACCTCCCAGTCGCAAACCATTTCCACTCCCCCTTCCATTCTCTTGATGACATGTCCATCATGGGCCTCCTGCAGTGCCACAATGATGCCACCCGAAGGTTGCAGGAACAGCAACTCATATTCCGCCTGGGAACCCTGCAGCCATATGGTATCAATGTGGACTTCACCAGTTTCAAAATCTCCCCTTCCCCTACTGCATCCCTCAACCAGCCCAGTTCGTCCCCTCCCCCCACTGCACCACACAACCAGCCCAGCTCTTCCCCCCCACCCACTGCATCCCAAAACCAGTCCAACCTGTCTCTGCCTCCCTAACCGGTTCTTCCTCTCACCCATCCCTTCCTCCCACCCCAAGCCGCACCCCCCGCTACCTACTAACCTCATCCCACCTCCTTGACCTGTCCGTCTTCCCTGGACTGACCTATCCCCTCCCTACCTCCCCACCTACACTCTCTCCACCTATCTTCTTTACTCTCCATCTTCGGTCCGCCTCCCCCTCTCTCCCTATTTATTCCAGTTCCCTCCCCCCATCCCCCTCTCTGATGAAGGGTCTAGGCCCGAAACGTCAGCTTTTGTGCTCCTGAGATGCTGCTTGGCCTGCTGTGTTCGTCCAGCCTCACATTTTATTATCTTGGAATCTCCAGCATCTGCAGTTCCCATTATCTCTGATACAATGGGACCTTGATCATTTGGGCCGATGGACCGAGGAGTGGCAGATGGAGTTTAATTTAGATAAATGTGAGATGATATATTTTGGAAAGGCAAATCAGAGCAGGACTTAAATACTTAATGGTAAGGTCCTGGGGAGTTTTGCTGAACAGAGACCTTGAAATGCAGGTTCACAGTTCCTTGAAAGTGGAGTTGCAGGTAGACAGGGTAGTGAAGAAGGCATTTAGTGCTCTTGCCTTTATTGGTCAGTGCATTGAGTATTGTAGTTGGGGAGTCATGTTGTGGCTGTACAGGACATTGGTTAGGCCACTTTGGAATACTGTGTCCAATTCTGGTCTCCCTGCTGTAGGAAAGATGTTGTGAAACTTGAAAGTGATCAGAAAAAATTTACAAGGATGTTAAAAACCAAAAGAACTGCGGACTCTGTAAATCAAGAACAAAAACAAAGTTGCTGCAAAAGCTCAGCAGATCTGGCAGCATCCGTGAAGGAGAAAACAGAGTTAACATTTCGGGTCCAGTGACCCTTCCTCGGAATAGATGGAATCTTGATGATCTGAGCAGACACAATGGCTAAAAGAACCTTTTCTGTGTTGAAAACTGTATAGGAACTCTATGTCTCCTTTGCCTCCTCCTAAACTCGTTTGGCTCTTTGCTTAACAAAATCTTATCTATCTCATTCTTAAAATTAACAACTGACCCAACATCTACTACCATCTGTGAGAGAGGATTCCAAACATCTACCACCCTGTGTATGTCGTAGGATTGTAGGATCCAGTTCTGAGGAAGGGTCACCGGACCCGAAATGTTAACTCTGTTTTCTCCTTCACAGATGCTGCTAGACCAGCTGAGCTTTTCCAGCAACTTTGTTTTTGTCCATGTTTACAAGGATGTTGCCGGGATTGGAGAGAGAGGCTGACAGGCAACTTTTTCACGCAGAGTGCGGTGCATGTATGGAATAAGCTGCCAGAGGAAATGGCAAACCGGTTGGGGCTATTTTCCCAGGAGCATCAGAGGCTGAGGGACATGGATATGGTGAATAGCCAAGGTATTTTCCCCAGGTGCTCAATGGACTCCCTAATAAACTCACATTTGACTCTTTTTACTTGTAGGCCATGCTCCTGCAACCTATTTTTAGGGTTTCTTCTCGGTTTCTCAAAAGCTCCTCTTTAGAGAAGCCAGTGACCATCATATCATCTAGATAACACTGGACTCCTGGCAATCCACTTAAAATTTGGTCCGTGGCCCTCTGGA
This sequence comes from Stegostoma tigrinum, assembly GCF_030684315.1. Taxonomy (NCBI): domain Eukaryota; kingdom Metazoa; phylum Chordata; class Chondrichthyes; order Orectolobiformes; family Stegostomatidae; genus Stegostoma; species Stegostoma tigrinum. Next base: position 136,317,341 of record NC_081356.1, read on the forward strand.
ACAAGAGCCAGCACTTACCTGGTGGCAAAAGAGAGTTGCTTATAGCAGAAAAATCCTGTGTATCATTATCATCAACAGCGGCTGAGACTCCTTCCTGACCCCATCTATAAGTAGGCTTGCAACAAGATCAATTTTTTTCTTTCCCCCGTTTTCTTTCTTGATACCAGTCCATTGAATAGGTCTTCTGTGAGTGGAAGTAGGTACAGATCCACACTCAGACCTAGTTGGACTAAGACCTTAAAGTCACCACAAATCCTCAACTTGCCATCTGTTTTTAAGGCCAAAAAGATTAGAGTGGCCCATTCACTGGTGTTCACTATATCTAGTGCTCTTCGATTCTTCAGCCATTCCAGTTCTGCCTCTACTTTAGGCCAGATGGTAAATGGCATAGGCCATTCCTTCAGACTTCTCAGACAAGCTTCAGCTGTATTTTAATTGCCAAGTCCTTTCATTTACCCCAGAGTTCCCTTGAAGACATTTTCATACTTGTCCAGATCTCTTGCAAACTCATGTTTGAGTCTGCGTAAAGTGGCCATTCTATACTCCGGTCCCTTAACTGTGCTGTCACCAGCTCATAGCCCTGCAGTGGCATCACTTGTTCTGCGTATTTCAAGTTTCAATGGTAATGTCCGTAATTTCTCCCTATAACCTGATTCAGGAACCAGAGACACTGCTGCACCTATATCCACTTCCATCTTTCCTGTCTTCCCCTCTAATTTTGGAAGAACCTAGAAATGATCAGTTTCACTGCATATTGATGGAATGTTTCATCAAAACTCTGCTGACTTTGGCCCTGTTGCTTCTTACGGAGACTCAGCTGACTCAATACTACTGTCTGGCTGGTGACATTTGTTTTATGCCTTGTGCTCAAGACTGTTTTGTTTTGACTCCCCTTCTCTTGTTTAGGTGAAAATGGCAATTTCAGCCAATATGATCCATTCGCTTACGTTTTTGGCACTAGGTTTCTTGAGTCCAACACATTGACTCCTTGTGGCTAAACTTGCCACATCAGCAGCATTCTGTGGTTGGTACCACACTCTGCTGAGTTTTTGCTTATGTGTTCACCTGGGCATTGACACCCAGCTGTGCTGTTTTGTTGGCTACGAACTCCATCAAGATAGTGATTTTGAAAGCTGCCTTAAAATCCAGGTCTCTCTTTGTTTGTAGCTTCCATTGAATGGCTTCATGTTCAAGGCCACAATCCATCCAGTCCCGCAAGACATCCTGAAGGAATCTTTTGAATTCACAATGTTCTGCTAGCGTCTTTCAGGTTGCCACAAGTGATTCTCCTTCATGTTGAACCCATTTATATCTGCAGAACCTTCCGTTATCATCAGTGGTTTTAGTGCAAAATTACTATCCAACACTTCACGTTATTCTTTATAGGTCTTCTCTGTTGGTTTCTCTTGTTACCTCAGACTCCTTAGAATCACAAAGGTCACTCTGTTTAACTTCAAGTATGCAGTAAAACATTTGGACACAGAATCCAACCAACTGTCTCTTCTTTAAATAGTCCTGTTGCTACAAATTGACCTGCCGTTTGAGTCTTGTTGGTAGCTGTTTGCAGATGGAGTCCCCTCGGTGAACACTCTTTGCAACAATTTCAGTAAGCTCCTGGCTAATTACCCCTTTTTAAAGCCGTTGGCTACAGCCTGAGTTTCTTCACAACCTCTGCTCTTGACCTGCTAGCCAGTGAGTACCCTTCTTCCTGGCATTGATTGCAGCCCAAGTGCCCTTGTGAGTGCTTCCCTCAACTTTTTGGGCTGTCGCTGAGCAAGTCGACTATGCTATCTCCTGAATCCCACAAAGTTCTGAAAGTTCAGGCTACATTCGATTTCCTCCCTCCTTCTGAAAACAGTGGTTGCACACAATTAACGGGCAATGGCTCAGCCTCATTGAGTCTAATTATAAGCTATAAAAAGACCATGAGGAACGCCTGTAGAAATTTGAATCGGGAACTGTTTATTATACGTTTTTACAGCTAAACAGTGGGACTGAGACTGACCCCAAAGCTCACCCCTCTGGCTCATCTGACCTGCTCTCTTAAAGGGGCAGCACCCTGCACCACCACCACCCCCCCCCCCCCCCCCCCCACCGCCCCCAATTACATACATAACAAACATTTCTCAGTTAGGATGGTGAGTGGCTTGGAGGGGAACTTGCAGGGGGTGGTGTTCCCATGTATGTTGTGGATGGTGCACGCCACTGTTGCTGAGCATCGGTGGAAGAGGGAGTGATTTTTATGAATGTGGCACCAATCAAGTGCACTGCTTTGACTTTTATGGTGTCAAATTCTGAAGAAGGGTCTAGGCCCGAAACGTCAGCCTTTCCTGCTCCTCTGATGCTGCTTGGCCTGCTGTGTTCATCCAGCTCCGCACCTTGTTGTCTTATATTCTCGAGCAACTGCAGCTCCTACGATTTCTAGTGTCAAACTTGATGAGTATTGTGGGAGCTGCACAGAGTTTGGTGCAACAAGAGAAACTAACAGAGAAGACAGGTTCAATGTTCGCACCGCAGCCTCACAGCACCAGGGATCTGGGTTCAATTTCAGCCATGGGTGACTGTCTGTGTGGAGTTTGCTCATTCTCCCCTTGACTGTGTGGGTTTCTTCCCACAGGCTAAAGATACACAGTTGATGTAGTTTGGCCATGCTAAATTGTCTCTAGTGTCCAGGGAATTTACAGGCTGAATAGGTTAGCCCTGAGAAATGCAGGGTTACAGGAATTGGATGTGTCTGCGTGGGATGCTCTTCAGAGGGTTAGTGTGGACTCAGTGGGCTAAATGACACCTGGTTTCACATTATGGGGATTCAATTATTGAACAAAAAGTAGTATAAAAACTGTGTTTAACATTGAATGTCAGACACCTTGCTTTAAAAATGTGCAGTAATCATATCCATAATTTTAGATTTCAAAACATTCCTTTTCTCATTTCAGTCCACGATCAAAAGTACATAAAAATGATAAGCTACATTCTTTATAGGATTGCAGGAAGAGAGGGCTCTGAAAACAAGGACAGTGGCTGGCCCCTAGCAGACATGCCCCTGTCCTATGTCATGTCCATCATCCAGACACTGGTTGTCTTGATCAGGGAATGCCCTTCCTCTAGCTGACAAGTGGAGGAGGAATGGTCCAAGGTGTTCCGGAGGGAACAGCCCCTGCAGAATGCTGACAAGGGAGTGAAGGGGAGTAAAACCAGCTCTTGATAGAGAAACTCAGCGGTGTGGCAAAATTTGTGGAGAGAAAATAGAGTTAATGTTCCAATCCAGTGACCCTTGTTCAGAATACTTTGTGAGAAATTATAACCATGCTGACTGTGGGAGGGGAATATATGACTGGTGGTGGCATCCTGCTGGAGATGTTAGAATGCAGAGGCTGGTGAGGTAAAAAGAGAAGAGTTAGAGTCCCTGTTGCTGTTCTGGAAGTGAGGGAGTGAGGGTAGAAGTGTGAGAAAAGGCTTAGACGCAGCTGACAGCCTGTCTGTCACAGTGGCAGGGAATCCTAGGGTGAGAAAAAAGATGAAGATTTCTGACACCTCCATGTGAAAGGTGGCATCATCAGAACAAATGCAACAGAGATAAAGAAATTTGAAGACTGGAATGGAGTTCTTAGAGAAAGCAGCGTGCTGAGTATATATAGTTGATGTAACTATGGGAGTTGATGTTTTGTAATGGATATCTGTAGCCAGCCTATCCCTGATGGAAACAGTGATGTCAAGGAGGGGAAGGCAGGGGTCAGAGATTGATCAGGTGAAGGTGAGAGCAGGATGGAAGTTGGTAGCAAAATCAATAATTTTTTCCAATTCCAGGTGAGAGAATTTTTCCAATTCTCAGGCCACAGCTGGCCCTAATCATCAATGCATTTCACAACATAAATCTTTATTTATTCATTCCCGGGATGAGGGCGTTGCTGGCTAGACATCACTTATTACCTATCTGTAATTGCCCAGAGGGCAGTTAAGAGGCAAACACATTGCTCTGGGTCTGGTGTCACATGTGGACCAGACCAGGTAAGGATGACAGTTTCCTTCCCGAAAGGACAATAGTGAAGCAGATGGCTTTTTCCAATAATCGGCAATCAATTCAGGGTCATCATTAGACTCTGAATTCCAGATATTTATTGAAATCAAATTCCACCATCTGCCATGGTGGGATTCGAGCACCAGTCCCCAGAACATTATCTGGTCTCTGGATTAACAGCCCAGAGATAATATCATTAGGCCATTATCGCCACCCAATAAGCGAAGAACTAAAATGTAAAGACAAAATTGTCGTATTCCCAGCAGACCATCAGACTCCTGTCTTATTAGAGAGATGACTGTTAGTAATTTAACCTGAGAATTACCATGTCTCAGGTGAGGGATGAGGCTGAGAAGGTGGGGCCTTCATAGTGACCTCAGCAGTGCTGGAACTGAACTTCATTGCAAATCAGCCAACCAAACAACTGAGCTAACCAATCCCTACCAGTGTATCAGGGTAGTATGAGAGGGAACAATTACAACAAGCATAACAAATATTGCTAGCCTGCAATGTTGCAAAATTTAACTTCAATCTGAGGCAGTTGCAGCTTCACACCTGATTGGTGTTGTGCCTCAATCAAAGTAATGAGATAGCAGCTTTGGAAATACATCTTGCCTCCAACAGAACCTATTTGAGCAGGTTGTGAAATGCGAATGGCATGGATATAGTGGAAAATATGAGGCTTTTTTCCCCAGGGTTGAGGGGCCATTTACGAGGAGGATACAGGTCCAAGCTGTAAGGGTGGAAGTTTAAAAAAGATGTGCGAGGCAAGTTTTTCACACAAAGGGTGGTGAGTGCCTGGAATGTGTTGCCAGCGGACATAGAAAAGCAGACACAATAGCAGCTTTCAAGAAGCACCTGAACAAATATATGAATAAGAAGGGAATAGAGGGATCCAGATCCTGTAAGTGAAGACAGTTTGAGGACTGAAGGGCAAAATGTGGCAGTGCAGGCTTGGAGGGCTGAAGGGCCTGTTCCTGTGCTGTATTGTTCTTTGTGATCCCTACATTCAAAGAATGATGGATATAGTTTTTGAGCTCAAAGTTTCATCCCAATGTGTTTGCAGGAGCAGAAAGAACATATTGAGAAGCTGTTGTCAGAGATGAAAACAATGGAACAGGAGCACAAGGTGGAATGTGTGAAGATTCAGCAAGACATGAGCAGGAAATGTAAGTATCTGGAGTACAGTTACCAGAGGCAGAAAGGTCAGGATTTGCTACTTCTGTGGTCAACTGCCCAATTATTACAATTGATTTTAATGGGCAAATCAATCAAATGATTGAGCATCAATGATCTATGTTTTTCTGCCGCACCTGTGCATCTCATTTCTAAGTAGATTTAACTTTGCAGTGGCACTTGAAAAGGGGGAAACCTACCTTCTTAACAGTTGCAAACATCCTTAGGCAAAACAGCATTGCTGAGCCTAATAGAGGAAAACCCAGCCACATTATCGGTAAATTATCTTAACACTATAGGTGATAAATTTCTTAATGACTTTAGTATTAAGAATCATTAATAAACATGATTTAAAAAAAACCTTTTAAGACATTTTATGTTTTAAAAACAATCAGTGTTGAGCAGTTTTTTAAAGTATTGATACATGAATGGAGAAGCTTGATCACACAGAAATGAAGTATCGATGGAAAAAGAGATATCGAAGATTATCATGCAACATCAGGGCAGAGTAAAGAATACCACACTTCAAAAGGAAAACAGTATAAGCTAAATTATATGCAAAACAGAGTAGTGATGGTTGGTAAGTAGATTCTGATTGGCCAAGATGTTCTAGTGGAGAATGCACAAGGGAAGTATCACCCAACATATTTATTTAAATTCAAAAATGACAGTCAAAAGTAATTTCTCCAGCCTTTTCAATGAAACTAAAATTTGAGTGGCTCTGTTCTTGGCTACCAGACCAATCAGAGCCAATTTTTCTTCAGTTTCTCTCACTTAATTTTCTACACCATTCTGAGTGAAGAAATTGCTGCTTGTCCGCGTGCAAAATGGCCTAACTTTTTTTAAACTCAAGACTGATATATTTTACATTTGCCCACAATAACAGCACATATAACTGGGCTGAAATTTATTAACATTAGCAGAAACACACGCCAGTGAACACAGTCCTATCTGGAATTGCTGGATAAACTTAACAGGCCTGACAAAATCTGTAGAGAGAAAGCAGAATTAGCATTTCAGGTCCAGTGACCCTTTTTTAGAATTGATTGTAGCTCAGAAAAGATTGGTATATATGCTGAAGATGGGGTGTATGGTGGGGGAGGAAAGGAGAGTAAACAATAGGTAGAGATGAAGCCGAGATGGAGAGAATAACAGTTGGGCAGACAAATGAATGGGTAAATATCATTCTGGGGGAAATCAATAGCTGCTAATGAGAAGCATTAGTAACTGATTAGGGGACGTTTGTGACAGGAGCCTATGTGATGACAAGACCTGGTATGTGGTGGTTGGTTAAGGACATGGTAGAAGGTGCTTATGCCCTAAAATTATTGAACTCGATATTGAGTCCTGAGGGCTGCAGACTCACGTAGCAGAAAATGAAGGTCTGTTCTTCCAGCTCGCGCTGAGCTTCGCTGGAGCACTGCAGCAAGCCCAAGACAGAGATCTTAGCCAGGGAACACAGCAGTATGTTGAAGTGGCAGGCAACAGGAAGCTCAAGATCATTTTTAAGAACAGAATGTAGGTGTTCTGCGATGCGTCATTCTGTCTGTGTCTCACCAATGTAGAGGCAATCCCCATTGTGAACAGCGTACAGATTCCAGACTACATTCCAGACGAAACAGCGATTATATCTGCAGTTCATTCAATGTGTGTCTGGGACCTTGGAGACTGAGGAGGGTAGTGGTAAACAGGTAGATGCATGGGAAGGTGCAGTAGGGGTGTGGGGAGTTCCTGAAAATGGAGGAGGAGTGGACCAGGGTTTACTGGAGTGAACGGTCGCTGCAGATAGCTGACAAGGGAGGGGAACGGAATATATGTTTGGTAATGGCATCTGCTAGAGGTGGCAAAAAGGGCAGCTAATAATTTGTTGGATGTGTATGCTGGTGGGATGATAAGTGAAGAACAGAGGGACCCTATCGGTGTTGTGGAAGGGAAGAAAAAGGGGTGTGGGCCAAAATGCAGAGATGGGTCAGACGTAGCTGAAGGTTTTGTCAACCACGGTGGTGGGGAATCCTAGGTCGAGGAAGAAGGTGGGCATTTCTGAGGTCCCCCTATTGAAGCTGGCATCACCAACAAGGAATGTTTCACTTACCCTAGAAGGAGACAGGTATAACTGGGGCTGATGGGGGTTTCCATGGCCCCCCTTTGACCTGAAGAGAGTGAGAGGAGTTAGAGAAGTTGTTCAAAGTGAGATCGAGCTCATCCAAACAGAGGAGGGTGGTGGTGGTTGGGGATAGTTCAAACCCTTATTCCAGGAAAAAGCATAGACCTCTGAGACCATCCTGATTGGGAATGGACATGTGAAGGGATTGCATATTCAAGGTAAAGAGGAGGCAGCTGGACCCTGTGAACTGGAAATTCTGAAACTGACATAAAGCGTCAGAAGAATTCTGTATGTAAGGGGAAGGGACTAAACAAGGGGAGAAAAAAATCAAGCCAAGGTCGGAAAAGATGAGTTCAGTGGGGCAGGAGCAGGCAGGAACTATGGGTCTGCTCATGCAGTCCTGTTTGTGGATTTTGGGAAGGAAATGGAAATGGCCTGTGTGGGGTTAGGCGACTGTGAGCTTAGAGACAGTCAGGGCAAGATCACCATCTGAAATGATATTAGTGTCTGTTGTGAACACAGTCTTCTGGTATTCAATGGTAGGGTCATGGTCCCGGGGAGGTAGGAGGAGGTATTCGTGAGCTGGCACTTTGACCAATACGCCAAGGACCTACACACAGCCCCATCTGGAATGTAATTAAAAGCAAAGTCCAAATCCTGCAGTCACTTGTGAACTCACTGGTTTGTATGGCCTCTCCCCAGTCTGAATTCACTGGTATGCAGTAAATTGAGTTGAGCCCTTAAATCCAGTCCCATACTGAGAGGTATGAGGCTGATATTTCTGCTGTCTTGTTGTGCCATTAGCACAAACACAAAGCCTGGAAGTTTGTCATACTTGTCAGCAGGCCTTTGCTGAAGGGTTCGCAGTGCAAAAAGTCAAGGGTGACCTCTGACACCAGTCCAGGCCCACTCAGGATGGCCACTGTCACAATCCTCATTAGGGGTTGGGGTGGGGGGAATGATGGGCAATACACCATTTGACATGACTCTTCCTGCCTTATTGTTTTGTCTGCTCTGTTTTCTTCATGGAAGGGGTGAGGCAGAATTTGTGGAAGACGAAAGTGACTGGCACACTTATAGTTGGTTCATGTGAGAAAGTGTCAAATGAGCGAGCAGGCGGCGCAGAAAGAAGCCAGAGTAATGGTATAGCAGGTTGGGTAAAGCAAGCAGGGAAGATGTTGCAGACAGTAGCAAGAGCAGTGGAGCGTGAGCCTTGATGGCACTTGGATGCTGTAGCTATGATAGAGTGAATGTGAGGTGTGGCAGAGAGAATAGTGATGTTTATGCCAGCAGAGTGGGGAAGGACCTTGTTTGTACAGTGTTGAGTCTTTCAGATAGCTGAGACTGCTTTAACATGACTGGCAACCTTAGATTAGATGGCCTGGTCTGGTTTTATGGTCTCAACAGCTAGGCTTGAGGGAAGAGGTTGCCTGGCTAATAACCTCTAGGAAAGGTAATCTTCTGTCTTATTCTGACCTACAGTCTTATTCTGAATTGCAACCTACAGCAATGTGGTTGAATATCAATTGCTGTCTGAAATGTAAACCATTCAGTTGTATTAAACTGATACAAAATCAAAACAAAGGAATGAAACCTGATGTAGTTCCTGTCATCAATCAAGGCTTTAACAATTATGACAACAAAAACCCTTGTCCCTGGAAAGTCCCCTTTATTTTAAGTCATTCATTGGGAGTGTGTGTCACTGGCTAGGCCAGCATTTGTTGATAACCATAGGGAAAAGGTCCTGGGGTGGGGGGAGAGAATTGTTGTTGGTAGGGTTTTAGTTTGGGGAATGGCAGACTGATTGGAGGTACCTGTAACTAGTGATGTGCCACACGGATCACTGCTGGGGCCACTATTATTCTGTGTAAAAAAAAAATCCTGTGTCTCGCAGGAGATAGTGAGGACTGCAGATGCTGGAAGTCAAAGTCAATAAAATGTGGAGCTGGAAAAGCAAAGCAGGTCCAACAGCATCGGAGGAGCAGGAAAGTTGATGTTTCAGGTCTGGACCATTCATCAGGGCTGATGAAAGGCCTAGTCCTGAAACATCAACTTTCCTGCTCCTCAGATGCTGTCTGACCTGTTGTGTTCCTCCAGCTCCACACTTTATCAATCCTACCTCTCTCACATTTCCTTGAACATTGTTTTGTAGCTGTCTACAATCTTTTTCCATTTAAATAATATTCAGCTCCTCTATTCTTCCTGCCAGCAAGCATAATCTCATATTTGCCTTCATTATATTCCATTTGCCAAGTTTTTGCCCACTCACTTAGCCTTTCTATATCCCTCAGTGAGCCCTCCATTGTCTTCCCATCTATATTTGTGTTATCTGCAAACCTGGCTATAGTACACTCAATTTCCTCATCCAAGTCATTAATGTATGTTATAAATAAGAAGGACCCAAAATGTTAACTCTGCTTTCTCTCCACAGATGCTGCTGGACCTGCTGAGCTTTTCCAGCAATTTCTGCTTTGGTTTCTGACTTCTAGCATCCACAGTTCTTTGTGGATTGTTTTTTTTATTCTTCCTGGCCATGTTCAACAAGCATCTGGCACCCAGCACTGATAGTATCAAAGTCTCATACGGTTTGGAGAAAGCTTCTTTTGGAGTCTTCAACATTAACTCTGGAATACATGAAGCGTTATGGCAGCAACTCAAATATGGGCAAGGAAACCTCCTGCTGATTGCCATATACAACCTTCTCTCTTCATATCTCTACTGCTGATATAGGGCATGGATGCAGACTGTACTCAAAGTCTATCACAACAATTTGGATGTGAACATAGGAGGTGTAGTTAGTAAGTTTGCAGATGACACCAAAATTGGTAGCATAGTGGATGGTGAAGAAGGTTATTTGAGTGTTCAACGGGACTAGATCAGATGGGCTAATAGGCCGAGGAGTGGCAGATGGAGCTTAATTTAGATAAATGTGAGGTGCTGCATTTTGAAAAGGCAAATCAACTAAGTTCCTTGAAAGTGGGATCACAAGTCGACAAGATAGTGAAGAAGACATTTGATATGCTTGCCTCATTTGGTCAGTGCACTGAGTACAGGAGTTGGGAGGTCATGTTGCGGTTGTACAGCACATTGGTTAGGCCACTTTTGGAATACTGTCAGAGATAATGGGAACTGCAGATGCTGGAGAATTCCAAGATAATAAAATGTGAGGCTGGATGAACACAGCAGGCCAAGCAGCATCTCAGGAGCACAAAAGCTGACGTTTCGGGCCTAGACCCTTCATCAGAGAGGGGGATGGGGAGAGGGAACTGGAATAAATAGGGAGAGAGGGGGAGGCGGACCGAAGATGGAGAGAAAAGAAGATAGGTGGAGAGAGTATAGGTGGGGAGGTAGGGAGGGGATAGGTCAGTCCAGGGAAGACGGACAGGTCAAGGAGGTGGGATGAGGTTAGTAGGTAGATGGGGGTGCAGCTTGGGGTGGGAGGAAGGGATGGGTGAGAGGAAGAACAGGTTAGGGAGGCAGAGACAGGTTGGACTGGTTTTGGGATGCAGTGGGTTGGGGGGGAAGAGCTGGGCTGGTTGTGTGGTGCAGTGGGGGGAGGGGACGAACTGGGCTGCCTTAGGGATGCAGTAGGGGAAGGGGAGATTTTGAAACTGGTGAAGTCCACATTGATACCATATGGCTGCAGGGTTCCCAGGCGGAATATGAGTTGCTGTTCCTGCAACCTTCGGGTGGCATCATTGTGGCACTGCAGGAGGCCCATGATGGACATGTCATCTAGAGAATGGGAGGGGAAGTGGAAATGGTTTGCGACTGGGAGGTGCAGTTGTTTGTTGCGAACTGAGCGGAGGTGTTCTGCAAAGCGGTCTCCAAGCCTCCGCTTGGTTTCCCCAATGTAGAGGAAGCTGCACCGGGTACAGTGGATGCAGTATACCACATTGGCAGATGTGCAGGTGAACCTCTGCTTAATGCGGAATGTCATCTTGGGGCCTGGGATAGGGGTGAGGGAGGAGGTGTGGGGGCAAGTGTAGCATTTCCTGCGGTTGCAGGGGAAGGTGCCGGGTGTGGTGGGGTTGGAGGGCAGTGTGGAGCAAACAAGGGAGTCACGGAGAGAGTGGTCTCTCCGGAAAGCAGACAGGGGTGGGGATGGAAAAATGTCTTGGGTGGTGGGGTCGGATTGTAAATGGCGGAAGTGTCGGAGGATGATGCATTGTATCGGGAGGTTGGTCGGGTGGTGTGTGAGAACGAGGGGGATCATCTTTGGGCGATTGTGGGGGGGGGCGGGGTGTGAGGGATGTGTTGCGGGAAATACGGGAGACGTGGTCAAGGGCGTTCTCGATCACCGTGGGGGGAAAGTTGCGGTCCTTGAAGAACTTGGACATCTGGGATGTGCGGGAGTGGAATGTCTTATCGTGGGAGCAGATGCGGCAGAGGCGAAGGAATTGGGAATAGGGGATGGAATTTTTGCGGGATGTTGGGTGGGAGGAGGTGTATTCTAGGGAGCTGTGGGAGTCGGTGGGCTTGAAATGGACATCAGTTACAAGCTGGTTGCCTGAGATGGAGACTGAGAGGTCCAGGAAGGTGAGGGATGTGCTGGAGATGGCCCAGGTGAACTGAAGGTTGGGGTGGAAGGTGTTGGTGAAGTGGATGAACTGTTCGAGCTCCTCTGGGGAGCAAGAGGTGGCGCCGATACAGTCATCAATGTACCGGCGGAAGAGATGGGGTTTGGGGCCTGTGTAGGTGCGGAAGAGGGACTGTTCCACGTAACCTACAAAGAGGCAGGCATAGCTGGGGCCCATGCGGGTGCCCATGGCCACCCCCTTAGTCTGTAGGAAGTGGGAGGAGTCAAAAGAGAAGTTGTTGAGGGTGAGGACGAGTTCAGCTAGGTGGATGAGGGTGTCGGTGGAGGGGGACTGGTCGGGCCTGCGGGACAGGAAGAAGCGGAGGGACTTGAGGCCATCTGCATGCGGAATGCAGGTGTATAGGGACTGGACGTCCATGGTGAAGATGAGGTGTTGGGGGCCAGGGAATTGGAAGTGTTGGAGGAGGTGGAGGGCGTGGGTGGTGTCACGGACGTAGGTGGGGAGTTCCTGGACCAAAGGGGAGAAAATGGAGTCCAGATAGGTGGAGATGAGTTTGGTGGGGCAGGAGCAGGCTGCGACGATGGGTCGACCAGGGCAGGCAGGTTTGTGGATTTTGGGAAGGAGATAGAAACGGGCCGCGCGGGGTTGGGGAACAATGAGGTTGGAGGCTGTGGGTGGGAGGTCCCCTGAGGTGATGAGGTGGAATACTGTGTTCAATTCTGGTATCCCTGCTGTTGGAGGGATGTTATGAAACTTGAAAATGTTCAGGAGAGATTAGGCAGGATGTTGCCAGTATGGAAGATCTGAGTTATAAAGAAAGACTGGATAGGCTGGGACTTTTTTCACTGGAGCATGGGAGGTTGAGAGGTGACCTATTAGAAGTTATAAAAAATGAGAAGTATAAATAGAGTTAATGGCAGTTGTCTTTTTCCTAGCATCGGAGATTTCAAGATTTGGGGGCACATGTTTAGGTGAGAAGAGAAACATTTAAAAAAGACATAAGAGGCAAAATTTTTACACAAGCTGGCATAAATTTCCTGAGGATGTGATGCTTAAAAGACATTTGGATAAGTACATGAATAAAGTTTGGAGAGATATGGACAAGGAGGAGGTAGTGGGACTAGTTCAGTTTGGAATTATGTTTGGCATGGACTGGTTGGACCAAATGGTCTGTTTCCATGCTGTAGGACTCTGTGACTCTATTTACAAGGATGTTGCCAGAGATGGACGGTTTGAACTATTGGGAGAAGCTAAATATACTGGGGCTATTTTCCCTGGAGCATCAGAGGTTGTGGGTGACCTTATAGAGGTTTATAAAATCATGAGGGGCATGGACAGGGTGAATAACCAAGGCGTTTTCCTCAGGGTGGGGGAGTCCAGAACTAGAAGGCATAGCTTTAAGGCGAGAGAGGAAATAATGAAAAGGACCTAAAGGACACCTTTTTTACACAGAGGATGATATGTAAATGGAATGAGCTGCCAGAGGAAGTGGTGGAGGTGGGCACGATTACAATATTTAAAAGACATCCAGATGGACATATGAATAGGAAGGGTTTAGAGGGATAGGGGCCAAATGCTGGCAAATGGGACCAGACTAATTTAAGTTATCTAAGCTGAACACGTGGCTACGCAGCTGGTGTAGGAGGGAGGGCTTCAGATATGTTGATAATTGGGATGCCTTCTGGGGAAGGTGGGACCTGTACAAGAAGGACGGGTTGCATCTGAACTGGAAGGGGACCAATGTCCTGGGTGGAAGGTTTGCTCGAGTAGTTCGAGAGGGTTTAAACTAGTATGGCAGGGGGGTGGGAACCTGAGCTGTATACCAGAGGTGAGCGTTGATGCAGGTGAGGCAGTAGCAAGAGGTAGACCAGCTAGTGGGAAGGATTTTCCTGGGAAGGAACCAAGGGATCGGTTAAAGTGTGTTTGCTTTAATGCAAGGAGTATCAGGAATAAAAGTGATGAACTTAGAGCATGGATCAGTACCTGGTGCTATGATGTTGTGGCCATAACAGAGACATGGGTTTCTCATGGGCAGGAATGGTTGCTGGATGTTCCAGGGTTTAGAACATTTAAAAAGAATAGGGAGGGTGGAAAAAGAGGAGGGGGTGTAGCACTACTAATCAGAGAGGGTATCACAGCTACAGAAGCTTCCATTGTCGAGGAAGATCTGCCTACTGAGTCAGTGTGGGTGGAAATTGGGAACAGCAAGGGAGTAGTCACCTCGTTAGGGGTTTACTACAGGCCCCCCAATAGCAGCAGGGAGATTGAAGAAAGCATCGGTCGACAGATTTTGGAAAAGTGTGGACGTAGTAGGGTTGTTGTAATGGGTGACTTTAACTTTCCTAATATTGATTGGAACCTCCTTCGAGCAGAAGATTTGAATGGAGCTGTTTTTGTAAGGTGTGTTCAGGAGGGTTTCCTAAGGCAGTACGTTGACAGGCCAACGAGGGGAGAGGCCATTCTAGACTTGGTGCTTGGAAACGAGCCGGGGCAGGTATCAGATCTTGTGGTGGGAGAGCATTTTGGTGATAGTGACCATAACTGCCTCACATTCTACATAGCTATGGAGAAGGAGAGGATTAGGCAGAATGGGAGGATATTTAATTGGGGAAGAGGAAACTATGATGCGATTAGACATGAGTTAGGAAGCATGGACTGGGAGCAGTTGTTCCATGGTAAGGGAACTATAGACATGTGGAGACGGTTTAAGGAACAGTTGTTGGGAGTGATGAGTAAATATGTCCCTCTGAGACAGGCAAGAAGGGGTAAGATTAAGGAACCTTGGATGACGAGAGCGGTGGAGCTTCTAGTGAAAAGGAAGAAGGTAGCTTACATAAGGTGGAGGAAGCTAGGGTCTAGTTCAGCTAGAGAGGATTACATGCAGGCAAGGAAGGAGCTCAAAAATGGTCTGAGGAGAGCCAGGAGGGGGCACGAGAAAGGCTTGGCAGAAGGAATCCGGGAAAACACAAAGGCATTTTACACTTACGTGAGGAATAAGAGAATGGTCAAAGAAAGAGTAGGGCCGATCAGGGATAGCATAGGGGACTTGTTTGTGGAGCCTGAGGAGGTAGGGGAAGCCCTAAATGAGTTTTTTGCTTCTGTCTTTACGAAAGAAACGAACTTTGTAGTGAATGAAACCTTTGAAGAGCAGGTGTGCATGCTGGAATGGATAGAGATAGACGAAGCTGATGTGCTGAAAATTTTGTCAAACATTAAGATTGACAAGTCGCCAGGCCCGGACCAGATTTGTCCTCGGCTGCTTTGGGAAGCGAGAAATGCAATTGCTTCGCCACTTGCAAAGATCTTTGCATCCTCGCTCTCCACTGGAGTCATACCTGAGGACTGGAGAGAGGCAAATGTAATTCCTCTCTTCAAGAAAGGAAATAGGGAAATCCCCAGCAATTATAGACCAGTAAGTCTCACGTCTGTCGTCTGCAAGGTGTTAGAAAGGATTCTGAGGGATAAGATTTATGACCATCTGGAAGAGCATGGCTTGATCAAATACAGTCAACACGGCTTTGTGAGGGGTAGGTCATGCCTTACAAACCTTATCGAGTTTTTTGAGGATGTGACTAGAAAAGTTGATGAGGGTCGAGCTGTGGATGTGGTGTATATGGACTTCAGTAAGGCATTTGATAAGGTTCCCCATGGTAGGCTCATTCAGAAGGTCAGGAGGAATGGGATACAGGGGAACTTAGCTGCTTGGATACAGAATTGGCTGGCCAACAGAAGACAGCGAGTGGTAGTAGAAGGAAAATACTCTGCCTGGAAGTCAGTGGTGAGTGGAGTTCCACAGGGCTCTGTCCTTGGGCCTCTACTGTTTGTAATTTTTATTAATGACTTGGACGAGGGAATTGAAGGATGGTTCAACAAGTTTGCAGACGACACAAAGGTCGGAGGTGTCGTTGACAGTATAGAGGGCTGTTGTAGGCTGCAGTGGGACATTGACAGGATGCAGAGATGGGCTGAGAGGTGGCAGATGGAGTTCAACCTGGATAAATGCGAGGTGATGCATTTTGGAAGATCGAATTTGAAAGCTGAGTACAGGATTAAGGATAGGATTCTTGGCAGCGTGGAGGAACAGAGGGATCTTGGTGTGCAGATACATAGATCCCTTAAAATGGCCACCCAAGTGGACAGGGTTGTTAAGAAAGCATATGGTGTTTTGGCTTTCATTAACAGGGGGATTGAGTTTAAGAGTCGTGTGATCTTGTTGCAGCTCTATAAAACTTTGGTTAGACCGCACTTGGAATACTGCGTCCAGTTCTGGGCGCCCTATTATAGGAAAGATGTGGATGCTTTGGAGAGGGTTCAGAGGAGGTTTACCAGGATGCTGCCTGGACTGGAGGGCTTATCTTATGAAGAGAGTTTGACTGAGCTCGGTCTCTTTTCATTGGAGAAAAGGAGGAGGAGAGGGTACCTAATTGAGGTATACAAGATAATGAGAGGCATAGATAGAGTTGATAGCCAGAGACTATTTCCCAGGGCAGAAATGGCTAGCACGAGGGGTCATAGTTTTAAGCTGGTTGGTGGAAAGTATAGAGGGGATGTCAGAGGCAGGTTCTTTACGCAGAGAGTTGTGAGAGCATGGAATGCGTTGCCAGCAGCAGTTGTGGAAGCAAGGTCATTGGGGTCATTTAAGAGACTGCTGGACATGTATATGGTCACAGAAATTTGAGGGTGCATACATGAGGATCAATGGTCGGCACAACATTGTGGGCTGAAGGGCCTGTTCTGTGCTGTACTGTTCTATGTTCTATGTTCTAGTCAGCATGAAAGAGTTGGACCAAAGGACCTGGTTCCATGCTGTACAACTCTATGACCACAAGTGACTCAGTGCCACCACAATTGACCAAGCTGACTGAGCCCTAGACATAGCTGCTATGCCTGCAGCAGCTTAATGAGGGAAGGAACAAGGAGAAGCATACTTGACCTCATCTTCACCAATCTGCCTGTTGCAGTGCATCTGTGCATGACAATATCTGTAAGAGTGACCACCAGACAGTCTTTGAGAACACAAAGTCCCATGTTCGCTTTGATGAAAGCCTGGCACTGTGCTAAATCAGTTAGGCTTTGAACAGATCATGCATCTCTAGCTGCACATTAATGTGGGCTATCAGCAACACCAGAATGGTACTCAAATACAATCTGTGACCTCATGGACTGGTATATTTCCCCACTCTACCATTACCCCCCATCAAGCCAGAGGATCAGCCCTGGTTTAGTGAAGAGTGCAAGAGGGCATGCCAGGAGCAGCACCAAGCATACCATAAATAAAGTGTTAACGCGCTACAAATTGCGACTACTAGCCTACCAAACAGCATAAGTACCAAGTGATAGACAGGTCCAAGTGATGCCACAATCAACAAATCTAACCCTAGCTCCTGCCAAATCTATTGTGAATGATGATGGACAATTAAACAACTCACTGGAGGAGAAGGCTCAACAAATATCCCCATCCCCAATGATAAGCAGCTCACTACAGCAGTGCAAAAGATAAGGCTGAAGCATTTGTCAGAGGTTCCGAGCAGATGCTAAATTTCAAGAGATCCCAGCATCACTATTACCAGTATTCAGCCCATTCAATTCACTCCACGTGATATTAAGGAACAGCTGAAGGTGCGGTATACAGTAATGGTTATTGGCTCTGATAATATTCCAGCAATTGTACTTAAATGTTGTGCTCCAGAATTTGTCTTACCCATGGCCAAGCTGTTCCAGTACAGTGACAACAATGGCATCCAGCAATATGGAAAATTGCCCAGGTTTCTTCTGTACTTAAAATGCAGGATACATCCAATCTGACCAATTATTGCATCTCAAATCTATTCTCAATCATCAGTCATCAATCGAAGGTGTCATGAACAGTGGTATCAAGCAGCACTTAGCAATAAATCAATGACTAATTCTTAAACGATGTGACGGGGTGGATGCAGAAAGAATGTTTCCCCTGTTGGGAGTGGGGGGTTGTGGGGGCGTGGGTGGTTGTGGATTCTAGATACTCAATCTCAGAATAAGGGGAAAGCTGTTTTGCATCGTGATAAGGAGGAATTTCTTCACTTAGAATATTTGGAATTCTCTACCCCAAAGAGCTGTGGAAACTGACCAAAAACGTTGAGTAAGATAGTGGATAGCAAGAAGCTTTTTCACAGAGTGAGGGACTCAATTACTAGGGGTCATGAGTTCAAAGTGAGAGGAGGAAAGTTTAAGGGAGATATGCGTAGAAAGTTCTTTACACAGAGGGTGGTGGGTGCCTGGAACGCATTGCCAGTGGAGGTGGTAGATGCAGACACATTAGCGTCTTTTAAGGTACTCCTGAGATGCTGCTTGGCCTGCTGTGTTCATCCAGCTCCACACTTTGTTATCTTGGATTCTTCAGCATCTGCAGTTCCCATTATCACAGGAACATGGATGGGCAGGGAGCAAATGGACACAGACCCTTAGAAAGTAGATGACTGGTTAGACAGAGGATCTCGATCGGCGCAGGTTTGGAGGGCCGAAAAGCCTGTTCCTTTGCTGTAATTTTCTTTGTTCTAAGTTTGAAATATAGATCAGTAGATTTCTACTTATTAAAGACATTGAGAAATATGGCAATTATGTAGGAAAATAACATTGAAGTGGAAGATTAGCCATGATCTAGTTGAATGGCAGAAAAGAATCAATGGACAAATGACCTATTCCTGCTCCTATGTCCTTTGTTTCTATGTTCCTCACTTTAGAGTAGGAAAGTAGCATTGAGATAGATTATCAGCTGTGGTCCAGAATGGCTCAGGAGACTTGAGAGACTGATATACTTCCACTGCAATACTATTTAGTTCTTTGCGTTCTCACAAAAGAAATTATGAAACCTTTCCGGGCAACTTTTCTTGAGGTCGGTGCTTCTACGGTGGCTTCACTATTGATTGAAAATTATTGATAATTAAATTTGAAATCACTTTAGACTCTACTAAGGTTCAATGTTGATTCCATATTACAATTCTGAGTGTAATTGATCATTAATACAGTGTAGCAGTTAAGCAACAGTTTTCAAGGAACAGTTGAAAAATACATTTTTCCATTGATCTTGGTCTGAAATGTCTTCACCATTCTTCAAACCATTTACTCAACAATGTTTCCACACTTGTCAGATCTCCTTTTGATCCCTTCTGTGCTAAAACACTCTTTGTTTTACAGTTTTTATAGTTAATGAAACTAAAATAAAGATTAATCTAAACCTATAAATATTATTGGTTAGGTTATAATTTATTGAATTTTATATTACCTTTGCTAACTCTATTTTTGTGGTATCAATATTTGTCAGTTGAAATAAAGGAGACAGAGCTCAAGGAAATTATTGACAAAAAGGAAACTGAGATTCAACTCCTAAATAGGCAGTTATGTTCTCAGGAGAGGGAGAAACAAAATGAGATCATCAAATTGCAGATGGAGGTAAGGACAGTTATTGTGTAAAAAGGCAGTTTTCTTTAGAGGGTTAAACCAACCTTTGAAGAAGGTAAGGAGGTATCATGGGGCTCAGGCTTTCCTAATAGTTTGGTAAAATGAGTTGCTGAGCTTTAAAATTAGAAGATGTCTCAGCAATGTCATACACTAACACAATGCTGGATTCCATATGTATGCTGACAAAACCTAGCTTTACTTCACCACCACTACCTTTGACTTCACCACTGTCTTTGATTTTTCATTTCAATGGACATGCAGTACCGAAGGAGCAGAAATACCTTCCAACTCAGCACTTAAGATTGAAGCCATTGACCCCGTGCTGTAGCTACCAAATCTATTCCTCTCCCAGGCCGTTGTCTGAGACTTAAGGATACGCTTCACAACCTTCAGTTTGAATCGCTCCTATATCCCTTAATATAGTTAATGGCTGAGCCATATAATTTGAAGATAAAGGGGTTACCTTTGCTTTTTACATCTACCGTATTCATTTCTCCTAGACTCACAGCATTCACTTCTCCTACACTCACACTCCCAAGAAGAACTTGCTACTCTCCTGGAACTGTACCAACCCATCCTTGATGCCCATGCCATCTTTAAAAGACCACTGCTCACATGGATGGCCACTGGCATTCCAAAGTTGCCATGCTCAGTGATGGGCAGTCCTTCCAAAGATGTTGGTGAAGGGGAAAAAGGTGCTTCGTTTATCTGACAAGGACCCAGAAGTCCTAGTGGAGGAACTGGTCCGGGACGGGTTATCCTCTTCCCAGAAAACCAGCAGAGGAAAACAACCCCACAATGTGGTCCAAGGTAATCACCAGGCCATTGTCATGTCTATGGTTCAGAGGAACTGTAAAATCAGTAACCACAAACATTCACTTCCTCTACCACAGACCTTCAGATGTATGAATCCAGAAGACCATAAGACATAGGAGTGGAAGTAAGGCCATTCGGCCCATCAAGCCCACTCTACTATTTAAATCATGGCTGATGGGCATTTCAACACCACTTCCCTGCACTCTCCCCATAGCCCTTGATTCCTTCTGAGATCAAGAATTTGTCGATCTCTGCCTTGAAGGCATCCAACGTCCCAGCCTCCACTGCACTCTGCGGCAATGAATTCCACAAGCCCACCACTCTCTGGCTGAAGAAATGTCTCATTTCAGTTTTAAATTTACACCCTCTAATTGTAAGGCTGTGCCCACGGGTCCTAGTCTCCCTGCCTAATGGAAACAACTTCCCAGCATCCACCCCTTCTAAACCATACATTATCTTGTAAGATTCTATTAGATCTCCCCTCAACCTTCTAAACTCTAATGAGTACAATCCCAGGATCCTTAGCCGTTCATCATACGCTAAACCTATCATTCCAGGGATCATCCGTGTGAATCTCCGCTGGACACGTTCCAGGGCTAGTATGTCCTTACTGAGTTGTGGGGCCCAAAATTGGACACAGTATTCTAAATGGGGCCTAACTAGAGCCTTATAAAGCCTCAGAAGCGCATCGCTGCTTTTATATTCCAACCCTCTTGAGATAAACGACAACATTACATTCGCTTTCTTAATTACGGACTCTACCTGCAAGTTAACCTTTAGAGAATCCTGGACCAACACTCCCAGATCCCTTTGCACTTGTGATTTGTGAATTTTCTCACCATTTAGAAAATAGTCCATGCCTGTATTCTTTTTTCCAAAGTGCAAAACCTCACATTTACTCACATTGAATTTCATCAGCCATTTCCTGGACCACTCTCCTAAACTGTCTAAATCTTTCTGCAGCTTCCCCACCTTCTCAGTACTACCTGCCTGTCCACCTATCTTCGTATCATCGACAAACATCACCAGAATACCCCCAGTGCCTTCATCCAGATCATTAATATATAAGGTGAACAGCTGTGGCCCCAACACTGAATCCTGAAGGACACCCAACGACCACTTCCACCTAACAAATACATGGGAACACTAGAACCTTCAAGTTCCATGCTAAGCCACTCAGCATCCTGACTTAGAAATAGAGGTATATTTCTCTCAATTTAGTCATACTGAGGAGGCAGCTCATCACCATTTTTCTTGGGGGCAGCTTTGTTTTTTCTATTCATTTAAAGGATGTGGGCATCACTGGCTGGCCAGCATTTCTTGCCCATCCCCAGTTGCCCTTGATAAGGTAGTGGTGAGCTGCTTTCTTGAACTACTGCAATCCACCTGCTGTAGGTTGACCTACTATGCCCCCAGGGAGGGAATTCCAGGATTTTGAACCAGTGACAGTGAAGGAACAGACATATATTTCCAAGTCAGGATGGTGAGTGACTTGGAGGGGAACTTGCAGGGGGTTGTGCTCCCATGTATCTGATGCCCTTGTCCTTCTAGATGGAAGTGGTTGTGGGTTTGGAAGCTGCTGTCTGAAGATATTTGGTGAATTTTTGCAGTGCATCTTATAGATATTACATGCTGCTGCGACTGAGCGTCAGAGGTGGAGGGAGTGGATGCTTGTGGATGTGGTGCCAATCAAGTGTTTGCTTTGTCCTGGATGGTGTCGAGCTTCTTGAGTGTTGTTGGGGCTGCCCCCATCCAGGCAAGTGGGGAGTATTCCACCACACTCCTGACTTGTGCCTTGTAGTTGGTGCACAGGCTTTGGGGAGTCAGGAAATGAGTTACTTGCCGCAGTATTCCCAGCTTCTGGTCTGCTCTTGTACCCACTGTGTTTATGTGGTGCGTCCAGTTAAGTTTCTGGTCAATGATAATCCCTAGGATGTTGATAATCGGGAATCAGTGATGGTAACATCATTAAATTTCAAGGTGAAGTGGTTAGATTGTCTCTTATTGGTGATAGCCTGGCATTTGTGTGGCATGAATGTCACTTACCATATATCACCCTAAGCCTGCATATTGGCCAGATCTTGTTTCAGTTAAACACAGACTGCTTCAGTACTTGAAGAATCATGAATGGTGCTGAACATCGTGCAATCATTGGCAAACATCCCCACTTCTGACCTTATGATGGAGGGAAGGTCATTGATGAAGCAGCTGAAGCTGGTTGGGCCTTGGACACTACTGAGGAACTCCTGCAGAGATGCCCTGGAGCTGAGATGGTTGACCTCTAACAACCACGACCATTTTCCTATGTGCCCGGTATGACTCCAATCACTGGAGCATTTGCCCCCTGATACCCATTGATTCCAATTTTGCTCTGGCTCCTTGATGCCACCCTTTGATGTCAACAGCTGTCACTCTCACCTCACCTCTGGAATTCAGCTGCTTTGTCCATGTTTGAACCAAAGCTGTAATGAGGTCTGGAACTGAGTGGCCCTGATAGAACTCAAACTGGGCATCACTGAGCAGATTATTGCTGAGCAGATGCTGCTTGACAGCTCTGTGACTGACACCTTCCATCACTTAACTGACGGTCGAGAGGAGACTGATGGGGTGGTATCGGCCGGGTTGGACTTGTTCTGCTTTCTGTGTACACTATATAGTTGGGCAATTTTCCACATTGCCTGGTAGATACTTGTGTTATAATTGTACTGGAACAGCTAGACTAGGAGAGTGGCCAGTTCTGGAGAACACGTCTTGGTAGTATTGCTGGAAGGTTTTTGGGATGCGTAGCCTTTAGAGTATCCACCGTCTCCACCCATTTCTTGATATCACATGGAGTGCTCAATGGAGCAATCATTCTTTTTAAATCATTCACAGGATGCATTATTGCCAGGTAGCATTCATTGCCCATCCCTAATTGCTCAGAGGGCAGTTAAGAGTCAGCCACACTGCTGTGGGTCTGGAATCACATATAGGCCAGACCACATAAGGATGGCAGTATGCATACCTAAAGGTCATTAGTGAACCAGATGGTTTTTCCGACAACCAGCAATGGATTCATAGTCATCATTAGATTCTTATTTCCAAATTTTTTAAAAATTGAATTCAAATTTTACCATATGTCTTGGTAGGATTTAAACCCAGGTTCCCAGAACATTATCCTAGAACATTGGATGGCATGGTGGCTCAGCAGCTAGCACAGCTACCTCACAGCACCTGGGTCCTGGGTTCGACTCCACCCTCGGGTGACTGACTGTGTAGAGTTTGCATGTTCTCCCCATGACTGTGTGGGTTTCCTCTGGATGCTCCAGTTTCCTTCCACAGTCCAAAGATGTGCAGGCTAGGTGGCTTGGACATGCTAAATTAACTGTAGCATTCAGGGATATGTAGATTGGATGGGTTATAGGGAGATGGGTCTGGATGGATGCTCTGAGGTTGGTGTGGACTTGTTGGGCTGGAGGGCCTGTTTCCACACTGTAGAAATTCTGTGAGTTCTATTGTCTGGATCTCTAGATTAACATCCAGTGATGATACCACTAGGCCCTGTGCTTCTTTGCCTACCTCAGCATCCTGGGACAGAACCCATCAGGCAGTGGGGAACTGTCTGCTTTAATGTTTTTTCAAGAATCTAACACCTGCTCCTTCTTGGTATTGACATATCCTAGGAGTTTCAAACTTAATCATAAGTAACTCCAAAACTCACTACATTGAGTACCTGACTTGGAATATTTATACCAATTCTGACTGCTGTGTAAATGCTTCAAATATGTATCTTCTTGGCATTTCCAGGAATTTTCATTTTTAACTGCTTTGTCAATGCTGTTAGTATAGCCTTGATTACATCTAGTAAACCATTCAGGGAAACATCTTTTATCTTTTAAAAAAAGTTTCAAATGCTTCCAGTACCATAGTAGATTTATAATATGATAAACCTGGCACCTGTCATTTATTATTTGGGGAGGCAATAGCCTACTGGTATTATCGCTGGACTGATAATCCAGAGACCCAGATAACATTCTGGGGACCTAAGTTCAACCCCTGCCACGACAGATGGTGGAATTTGAATTTAATAAAAATATATCTGGAATTAAGAATCTAATGACGACTATGAGCCCATTGTTGATTGTCAAGAAAAACCCATCTGGTTCACTGTCCTTCAGGGAAGAAAGTGTGCCACCCTCACATGGTATGGCCAACATGTGACTCTAGACCCACAGTAATGTGGTTGACTCTAAAAAACTGTCCACTGGGTAATTAGGGATGGGTAATGAATGCTGCCTGGTTCAGCAATGCCCTCATCCCATGAATGAATGAATGAAATAATTATTAATACTCCACATCCAACCTCATGCTTTTTCATCCAGATATTCTACACTGAGCCTCCAAAATTTGTTACAATTCTGACGGGAATGGGCTGTCCATCAATCATGACTCCATCAGCCCCACCAACAATGCAAGCACCAAAAGCGCCAATTTGTGTTTCTTTGTTACCGTTGTCTAAAGCAAAAGAGACTTGTGGCAGACTTCTTTAATGAATTAACAGTAATCTTATTTATTGCAAACAAATATATTTTAGAGAAGTAACAAAACTTGTTACCAACTAAACTACTATGAGATTTAAACTATGGACTACTTAATTCACATACATCTCACAGACCGTGCAGGACACAGCTCTGCAGAAGTGATATGGAAAACATAGAACATAGAACATAACAGCACAGTACAGGCCCTTTGGCCCTCGATGTTGTGCTGACCTGTCATACCGATCTCAAGCCCATCTAACCTACACTATTCCATGTACGTCCATATGCTTATCCAATGACAACTTAACTGTGCCTAAAGTTGGCGAATCTACTACCGTTGCAGGCAAAGCGTTCCATTCCCTTACTACTCTCTGAGTAAAGAAACTACCTCTGACATCTGTCCTATATCTTTCACCCTTCAATTTAAAGCTATGCCCCCTCGTGTTCGCCGTCACCATCCTAGGAAAAAGGCTCTCCCTATCTACCCTATCTAACCCTCTGTTTATTTTATATGTTTCAATTAAGTCACCTCTCAACCTTCTTCTCTCTAATGAAAACAGCCTCAAGTCCCTCAGCCTTTCCTCGTAAGACCTTCCCTCCATACCAGGCAATATCCGAGTAAATCTCCTCTGCACCCATATCAAAGCTTCCACATCCTTCTTATAATGCAGTGACCAGAACTGTACACAATATTCCAAGTGCGGCCACACCAGAGTTTTGTACAGCTGTAGCATAACCTCTTGGTTCTGGAACTCGATCCCTCTATTAATAAAAGCTGAAACACTGTATGCCTTCTTAACAGCCCTGTCAACCTGGGTGGCAACTTTCAAGGATCTGTGTACATGGACACCGAGATCTCTCTGCTCATCTACACTACTAAGAATCTTACCATTAGCCCTGTACTTTGCCTTCTGGTTACTCGTACCAAAGTGCATCACCTCACACTTGTCTGCATTAAACTCCATTTGCCACCTCTCAGCCCAGCTCTGCAGCTTATCAATGTCTCTCTGCAACCTACAGCATCCTTCGTCACTATCCACAACTCCACCGACCTTAGTGTCGTCTGCAAATTTACTAACCCATCCTTCTACGCCCTCATCCAGGTCACTTATAAAAATGACAAACAGCAGTGGACCCAACACCGACCCTTGCGGTACACCACTAGTAACTGGTCTCCAGGATGAACATTTCCCATCAACTACCACCCTCTGTCTTCTTTCAGCAAGCCAATTTCCGATCCAAACTGCTATATCTCCCACAATTCCATTCCTCCGCATTTTGTACACTAGCCTATTGTGGGGAACCTTATCGAACGCCTTGCTGAAATCCATATACACCACATCAACCGGTTTACTCTCATCTACCTGTTTGGTCACCTTCTCAAAGAACTCAATAAGGTTTGTGAGGCACGATCTTCCCTTCACAAAACCGTGCTGACTATCCCTAATCAATTTATTAGAACATAGAACAGTACAGCACAGAACAGGCCCTTCAGCCCACAATGTTGTGCCGACCATTGATCCTCATGTATGCACCCTCAAATTTCTGTGACCATATACATGTCCAGCAGTCTCTTAAATGACCCCAATGACCTTGCTTCCACAACTGCTGCTGGCAACGCATTCCATGCTCTCACAACTCTCTGCGTAAAGAACCTGCCTCTGACATCCCCTCTATACTTTCCACCAACCAGCTTAAAACTATGACCCCTCGTGCTAGCCATTTCTGCCCTGGGAAATAGTCTCTGGCTATCAACTCTATCTATGCCTCTCATTATCTTGTATACCTCAATTAGGTCCCCTCTCCTCCTCCTTTTCTCCAATGAAAAGAGACCGAGCTCAGTCAACCTCTCTTCATAAGATAAGCCCTCCAGTCCAGGCAGCATCCTGGTAAACCTCCTCTGAACCCTCTCCAAAGCATCCACATCTTTCCTATAATAGGGCGCCCAGAACTGGACGCAGTATTCCAAGTGCGGTCTAACCAAAGTTTTATAGAGCTGCAACAAGATCTCACGACTCTTAAACTCAATCCCCCTGTTAATGAAAGCCAAAACACCATATGCTTTCTTAACAACCCTGTCCACTTGGGTGGCCATTTTAAGGGATCTATGTATCTGCACACCAAGATCCCTCTGTTCCTCCACGCTGCCAAGAATCCTATCCTTAATCCTGTACTCAGCTTTCAAATTCGACCTTCTAAAATGCATCACCTCGCATTTATCCAGGTTGAACTCCATCTGCCACCTCTCGGCCCATCTCTGCATCCTGTCAATGTCCCGCTGCAGCCTACAACAGCCCTCTACACTGTCAACGACACCTCCGACCTTTGTGTCGTCTGCAAACTTGCTGACCCATCCTTCAATTCCCTCGTCCAAGTCATTAATAAAAATTACAAACAGTAGAGGCCCAAGGACAGAGCCCTGTGGAACACCACTCACCACTGACTTCCAGGCAGAATATTTTCCTTCTACTACCACTCGCTGTCTTCTGTTGGCCAGCCAATTCTGTATCCAAGCAGCTAAGTTCCCCTGTATCCCATTCCTCCTGACCTTCTGAATGAGCCTACCATGGGGAACCTTATCAAATGCCTTACTGAAGTCCATATACACCACATCCACAGCTCGACCCTCATCAACCTTTCTAGTCACATCCTCAAAAAACTCGATAAGGTTTGTAAGGCATGACCTACCCCTCACAAAGCCGTGTTGACTGTATTTGATCAAGCCATGCTCTTCCAGATGGTCATAAATCTTATCCCTCAGAATCCTTTCTAACACCTTGCAGACGACAGACGTGAGACTTACCGGTCTATAATTGCCGGGGATTTCCCTATTTCCTTTCTTGAAGAGAGGAATTACATTTGCCTCTCTCCAGTCCTCAGGTACGACTCCAGTGGAGAGCGAGGATGCAAAGATCTTCACAAGTGGCAAAGTAATTGCATTTCTTGCTTCCCAAAGCAGCCGAGGACAAATCTGGTCCGGGCCTGGCGACTTGTCAATCTTAATGTTTGACAAAATTTTCAGCACATCAGCTTCCTCTATCTCTATCCATTCCAGCATGCACACCTGCTCTTCAAAGGTTTCATTCACTACAAAGTTCGTTTCTTTCGTAAAGACAGAAGCAAAAAACTCATTTAGGGCTTCCCCTACCTCCTCAGGCTCCACACACAAGTTCCCTATGTTATCCCTGATTGGCCCTACTCGTTCTTTGACCATTCTCTTATTCCTCACGTAAGTGTAAAATGCCTTTGTGTTTCCTTCTGCCAAGCCTTTCTTGTGCCCCCTCCTGGCTCTCCTCAGACCATTTTTGAGCTCCTTCCTTGCCTGCATGTAATCCTCTCTAGCTGAACTTGACCCTAGCTTCCTCCACCTTATGTAAGCTACCTTCTTCCTTTTCACTAGAAGCTCCACCGCTCTCGTCATCCAAGGTTCCTTTATCTTACCCCTTCTTGCCTGTCTCAGAGGGACATATTTATTTCTTTTCTAGATGATCATAAATTATAAATTATAAATCCTATCCCTTATAGCCTTTTCCAACACTTTACCAACAACGGAGGTAAGGCTCAGACAAAATGGGAATAACAACCAGCACCATTATGGATCTGAAAGGGTTAACGTCTCACAGTTCCCTCTTATTAACTGTCAATGAGTATGGAGTATGAAAGACCATTGGATTGGATGAAAATCAATTAGGTCCAGTCGTTGGATTGGGTTAACAATTCAACTTTCAACATTTATAAAGCAACCTATAAAGACATAGTAATTTATGGAACTTAATCTGATTTCCAATAACTTCTCTGAGCTATTTTCTACAGCTGGCTTTCTTTAATGACTTTCGTTTGCTCACTGAGAAATTTCCCTCCTGCTAGTTTTCTTCCAAATGCCAAAAGTCTCAGGTCTGTGACAAAAATTTTTAAAAAAGAGGTTGTTGCTAAGTGATGGCAGCATAGATCTTTGGATTTATCTTCAAGTTTGTTTGTCAAGATATTAAGACTATGAAAGTATCTTTTTAAATGTTTTGAGTTGTCTCCTTTACCAAAATTATTTGCTTTTCCTGTAAACAGCAATTAACCACAAGTGTCCTTCACATTTTCTAAGAGATCAAATGATCAACCCAGTAATGTTAAAGCAGTTCTATTTTCAATTCTCCTAATCCAAAATTATCTATGTGGTTGAATTTGCCTTTCTAACTCTAGTGTTGGGAATGGTAGAGTTAATTGTTCTACCTCTCATTGTTGAATAATCTCTTCGTACTACTTGCACTAAGTTAAACTATTTTCAGAATTTCCAGGACATTCCAAACTGCAAGTCTAATACTGCACAATTTATTTTGTTCACTTTTGAATAAACTCTCCCAAAAGGAAAGAAAACCTCAATGCATACCAGAAACACTCTCTCTCACACTGTATTTTAAAAGAAATCACCATGACAACAAAATACTTGCAAGTTAATCATTGAACTGCTTTAGATACACAGACCAAATCCAATTGCCAGTAGTTCAAATCCAAACTGGAAAATAAATAATATTAAAATATATATAAGTTATATGTCTCACAAAACAGTAGGCTTGGACATTTGAGTGTATTTTGGCCTTATTTTTGTCCCCAGTTGTCAATATTTGCAAAGGAGAAAGAAGGAGTGAATTTTAGTAATTTTAGAAATATTGTATTTTAAGGTGATTAAACCCAGTAATAACTTCAATTCATGCAGTTTAACACCAAGCTAGTGAAGATCCAGAGCACTTCAATCAAATCACCACATCAGGATTCTTCTGCACTTCCACAGAATATCTTCAAGAGGGTAAGTTCTGAGACAAAGTTCATTCAACCCAATGAGTAGAACTTTGACATGTCAAACTTATATCAATTTGCATGGCCGTCCAACATTCTCTGAGGGTATTGGCCCCATCTCTCCACAACAGCTGCCAACCTGTCCATGGAGGAAGGTGTGCCATTTCAGCCGTGGCTGTACTGCATTGAGGAAATTTGAGTGAACATTTTTTCACCCAGAAAATGGTGGGTTTCTGGAACTCACTGCCTTGAAGGGTGGTAGAGGCAAAAACTCCCAACACAATTAAAAATATTTGGAAGTGCACTTGAAACATCCTGGCTTACAAGGTTTCGAGGCAAGTGCTGGGAAATGTAATTAGATTAGACCATAAGACATAGGAGCGGAAGTAAGGCCATTCGGCCCATCAAGACCACGCTGCCATTTAACTCATGGCTGATGGGCATTTCAACACCACTTCCCTGCACTCTCCCCATAGCCCTTGATTCCTTCTGAAATCAAGCATTTGTCGATCACTGCCTTGAAGGCATCCAACGTCCCGGCCTCCACTGCACTCCGTGGCAATGAATTTCACAAGCCCACCACTCTCTGGCTGAAGAAATATCGTCTCATTTCAGTTTTAAATTTACACACTCTAATTTTAAGGCTGTGCCCACGGGTCCTAGTCTCCCCGCCTAATGGAAACAACTTCCTAGTGCCCACCCCTTCTAAACCATACATTATCTTGTAAGTTTCTATTAGATCTCCCCTCAACCTTATAAACTCTAATGAGTACAATCCCAGGATCCTTAGCCGTTCATCATACGTTAATCCTACCATTCCAGGGATCATCCATGTGAATATCCGCTGGACAGGGTCTAGGGCTAGTATGTCCTTCCTGAGGTGTGGGGCCCAAAATTGGACACAGTGTTCTAAATAGATAGATGCTTGATGACTGGCGTGGACATAATAGTTTGAAGGGCCTTTTCCTGCTACACAGAGGTTTATGAACCTTTGGAATTCTCCACCCCAGAAAGCCATGGAAGCTCAGTCCTTGGGTGCATTCAAGATCAATTTCTGATTTCCAATGATGCACAGGGATATGAGTTGGGATAGGTAAAAGGCATTGAAGTGCTTGATCGGCCAAGATCGTATTAAATGAAAGGGCAGGTTTGATGGGCTGAATAGCCTACTTCTGTTCCAATGCTAGGCACACCATTGAGAAAGATGCGTTAATTCAGTTATCTGAAGGTTTACAATTGATGATGAAGTAGTATTGGCTGAATCTGCATGTTAACCTTAAGAGAATCCTGAACTAGGACTCCTAAGTTCATTTATGCGTCAGATTTCTGAAGCCTTTCCTGTTTTTTTTGAGAACATTACAGCACAGTACAGGCCCTTCAGCCCTCGATGTTGTGCCAACCTGTCACACCGATCTCAAGCCCATCTAACCTACACTATTCCATGTACGTCCATATGCTTATCCAATGACAACTTAAATTTGCCTAAAGTTGGCGAATCTACTACCGTTGCAGGCAAAGCGTTCCATTCCCTTACTACTCTCTGAGTAAAGAAACTACCTCTGACATCTGTCCGATATCTTTCACCCCTCAATTTAAAGCTGTGCCCCCTCATGCTCACTGTCACCATCCTAGGAAAAAGGCTCTCCCTATCTACCCTATCTAACCCTCTGATTATTTTATATGTTTCAATTAAGCCACCTCTCAACCTTCTTCTCTCTAATGAAAACAGCCTCAAGTCCCTCAGCCTTTCCTCGTAAGACCTTCCCTCCATTCCAGGCAACATCCTAGTAAACCTCCTCTGCACCCTTTCCAAAACTTCCACATCCTTCTTATAATGCGGTGACCAGAACTGGACACAATACTCCAAGTGCGGCCGCACCAGAGTTTTGTACAGCTGTAGCATAACCTCTTGGTTCCGGAACTCGATCCCTCTATTAATAAAAGCTAAAACGCTGTATGCCTTCTTAACAGCCCTGTCAACCCGGGTGGCAACTTTCAAGGATCTGTGTACATGGACACCGAGATCTCTCTGCTCATCTACACTACTAAGAATCTTACCATTAGCCCTGTACTTTGCCTTCTGCTTACTCGTACCAAAGTGCATCACCTCACACTTGTCTGCATTAAACTCCATTTGCCACCTCTCAGCCCAGCTCTGCAGCTTATCAATGTCTCTCTGCAACCTACAGCATCCTTCGTCACTATCCACAATTCCACCGACCTTAGTGTCGTCTGCAAATTTACTAACCCATCCTTCTACGCCCTCAGTGATAATGGGAACTGCAGATGCTGGAGAATTCAAGATAATAAAGTGTGAAGCTGGATGAACAAAGCAGGCCACGCAGCATCTCAGGAGCTCTAATGAAGGGTCTAGGCCCGAAACGTCAGCTTTTGTGCTCCTGAGATGCTGCTTGGCCTGCTGTGTTCATCCAGCTTCACACTTTATTATCTTCTACGCCCTCATCCAGGTCATTTATAAAAATGTCAAACAGCAGTGGACCCAACACTGACCCTTGCAGCACACCACTAGTAACTGGTCTCCAGGATGAACATTTCCCATCAACTACCACCCTCTGTCTTCTTTCAGCAAGCCAATTTCTGATCCAAACTGCTATGTCTCTCACAGTTCCATTCCTCCGCATTTTGTACAATAGCCTATTGTGGGGAACCTTATCGAACACTTTGCTGAAATCCATATCCACCACATCAACCAGTTTACTCTCATCTACCTGTTTAGAAAATAATTCATGGCTCTATTCTTTCTACCAAAGTACGTAACCTCACACTTTACCACATTGTACTCCATCTGCCACTTCTTTGCCCACTCTCCTCATTTGTCTAAGTCTTTTTGCAGTCTATATGCTTCCTCAACACAACCTGTCCCTACACCTATCTTTGTGTCATCTGCAAACTTAGCAACAAAACTCCCAGTCCTTCATCCAGATCATTAATGTATAATATGAATAGTTTTGGACCCAACAATAATCCCTGAAGTACTCCACTAGTCACTGGCTGCCATCCATAAAAAAGAGCCTTTGTATGCATATCTGCCTTCTGCTAGTCTACAAAATCCTCCATGCCTTTACCTTGCCCCTAACACAATAACTGTTTACACTTGAAATTGGTATGACATTAGGAACCATATAAGATGGTTGGTGGCTTAGTCATTAGGATTGTGGCCTCACAGTGCCAGGGGCCTATATTCAATTCCAGCCTTGGGTGACTGTCTTTGCACTTTTTCCATGTATTTGTGTGGCTTTCTGCCAGGTGCTCTGGTTTTCTCTCATCAGAGAAAGATGTGCGGGTTAGGTAAATTGGCCAGACTAAAGTACACCGTAGTGTCCAGAGGTGTGCGGGATAGGTGAATTAGCCATGGTAGATCCATGGTTACCAAGAGTGGTGCAGGGGTTCTGGATGGGAAGATCCGTTGCTATGGATTCAAAGTCATAGAGCCATAGAGCTGTACAGCATGGAAACAGATCCTTTGGTCCAATTCATCCATGCCGACCTGATTTCCTAAATTAATCTTGTCCATTTTTCAGCATTTGGCCCCTAACCCTCTAAACCCTTCCTATTTATATGCCCATCCAGATGCCTTTTAAATGTTGTAGGTGTACCAGCATCCACCTCTTCCTCTGACAACTCATTGCGTACACACAACATGCCCTGCATGAAAACGTTGCCCTTTAGGTCCTTCTTTAATCTTACCACTCTCACCTTAAAGTTATGCCCTCCAGTTTTAAACTTTTCCACCTCGGGGAAAATACGTTGTCTTTTTACCCTGTCCATGCCCTTCATGATTTAATAAACGTCAATAATGGAACCCTCAGCTTCTGACGCTCCAGGGAAAGTAGCCCTAGCATAATCAGCCTGTTCCTGTAGCTTAAACCCTCCAAACCTGGCAACATCTTTGTAAATCTTTTCTGAACACTTCTAAGTTTCACAACATCCTTCCTATAGCAGGATTGAGACACTCAAAATCAGGAATCAGGCCACTCACTGAGAGCCACCCTCTATCCAGAATTGAATGCAGTATTCCAAAAGTGGCCTAACCAATATCTTTTACAGCCGCAACATGATCTCCCAACTCCTATGGACAATGCACTGACCAATAAAGGCAAGCATGCCAAACGTCTTGTTCACTATCCTGTCTACCTGCAACTCTACTTTCAAGAAACTATGAACCTGCACTCCAAGGTCTCTTTGTTCAGCAGCATTCCCCAGGACTTTATTATTAAGTGTCTAAGCCCTGCTGTGATTTGGCTTTCCAAAAGGCAGCACCTCACATTTATCTAAATTAAACTCCAAGTGCCACTCTTCAGCCTATTGGCCCATCTGATCAAGATCCTGTTGTACAGTCAGTTAACTTACTTTGCTAGAAAAAATCTGCAGATCCAAAGTAGACAAATTGGAAGAACACAGCAAGCCAAGCAGCCTCTGGAGTAAAGGAATAGTCTATGTTTCAGGTATAACCCTTCTTCAGGACTGGATGCAGGGGTTAGGGGGTGCTGCAGATAAAGAGGAGGGAAGAAGTGAGGTGGAACGGCGGTGATAGGTGGACACTGGTGGTAGGTACAACCTGGTTGGTCGATGGGAGGGATGAATCCAGTCGGTGGCTGGAAGGGAGTGTCAGATGGTGGAATGAAAGACAGGAGGTGGGGATGGAAGGGGAGGCAGGGAAGGGGTGGTCAGGTTATTTGAAATTAGAGAATTCAGTGTTGAGTCCTCTGGGCCGGAGGGTACCCAGTCAGAATGTGCTGTTCTTCAAATTTGCCAAATTTTGAAGGTTTAAAATATACCTGTAGACCTTGAGGATGAGATAGTTGTGAGGACAGGAGCTGAGAAAGGTCACATGGCTGTAGTAGCGGGTTTGTTGCATGGTGTGGTCGAAGATCTTCATTGCTGTTGACTACACCTCCAATTTTGCTGTCACCTGCAAACTTACGAACCATACCTCCTATGCTCACATCCAAATCATTTATGTAAATGATGAAAAGCAGAGGATGCAGCACCAATCCTTGTGGCACACCACTGGTCACAGGCCTCCAGTCTGAAAAGCAACCCTCCACCACCTGCCTTCTACCTTCGAGATAGTTCTGAATCCAACTGGCTGGGCCAAATGATCTCTTTGCATAGTGGTTGGATTCTATAATTCTATACACCAAGGATACTGAGGAAGGTGAGAGTGGAATTTGCAGAGGAACTGGCAATAATTTTTCATGCTCTATTAGCCTTAGAGGCAGTGCAAGTGGACTGGAGGATTGCATATGGTGCACCCCTATTAAAAAAAAGGGTAGAGGTAAGCCCAGTAACTATAAGCCAGACAGTTTAACTTCATTGGGTGGGGAAATTTCGAGAGACAATAATTTAGAGCAAAAATGCTAGCCACATGACAATATGAGTTAATTAAAGAAGAGTGGATTTCTTAAATGTCAGCCTTACTTCTGTGGGGGGCAAATTATTGGAGAGGATTATGAGAGATAGTATTTATGATTATTTCAAAAAACACAGTTTGATTAGAAATAGTCAACATGGCTTTGTGAGGGGCAGGTCATGCTTCACAAGCCTTACTGAATTCTTTGAGGATATGCCAAAACACCCCCTGCTGTGTTCATATATAAGGCTCTGGTCAAACTGCATTTGGAAGATTGTGAGCAGTTTTGGACCTTGTATCTAAGGAAGGATGTGCTGGCGTTGGAGAGTTCCAGAAGTGGTTTACAAGAGTGATCCTGGGTATGAAGGTTTGTCATATGAAGAGTGGTTGACAACTCTGGGTCTGTACTTGAGGGAGTTTGGAAGGAGAGGGCATCTGATTGAAACTTACGGAATACTAAGAGACCTGGCTATAATGGAAATGGAGAAGATGTTTTCATTGCCACAGGAGGCTGGTTCACTCAGTGTATTTAAGACAGGCATAGGTAGGTTTTGATTAGCAATGTGATCAAAGGTTATGGGGAGAAGGCAGGAGAATAGGATTGGTAAACATACCAGCCATGATCAAGTGGCAAAGTGGACTCAATTGGATGAATGACATAATTCTGCTCCTATATGTTATGGCCTTAGCAGAAAGTGTTGATGAGGGAAATGCTGTTGGTGTGATGAACATCGGTCTCCAAAATTCACTTGATGGAGTTCCACAGAACAGAATTGTGAACAATGTTATATTTCTTGAAATAAAAAGGATAATAACACATATATACAGAATTGGCTCGTTAACAGGATGATGTTGTAGTGTAATGGATAATGGATGCTCTCTGAGCTGGAGAAGACTTTTCCTACTATTTTCCTCATTAATGATCTAGACCTTGGCATACAGAACATGATTTCAAAATTTGTGGATGATGTGAAACTCGGAAATGTATTTAACCTGTTTGGGAATAGTGAAGAACTTCGAACAGACATTGCAAATTGATGGACTAGCAGGCAGGTGACAGATGCAATCCAATGTAGAGTAATGTGAGGTAATTCATTTTGAGGGAAGTAACTGGAGAAATGATATAAAAGAAACAAATCTAAAGGTGGCACAGTTGCAAAGAGACATGGCTGTGTGTGCACAAATCATTACAGGGTATTTTGAGATCATGCCAAAAAGGCATTCAGTATCTGCGCTTAACAGGGGCTTAAAATAAAAGAGCAAGATGGATATGTTCAACTTGATTAAGATGTTGGTTTGGCCTAAGGTAGAATATTGCTTCTTCCAGTACTGGATGTAACAGTTTAGAAAGGATGTAAAGACATTGGAGAGAATGCAGAAGAGATTTACGTGAATAGTTCCAAGGATGAGAGATTTTCCTTGGAGTGGAGAAGGGTGAGAGGAAGTTTGAAGAGTGTTCAAAATCATGAGGATCCTGGTCAGGTTGGATACAGGGAAATTTATCAAAGAAACTTATGAAAGAGTTGAGAAGGAGAGGCACAGATTTAAAGTAACTAGCAAAAGAAGCAAGTGTGATATGTGGAAAAATATCCCACTGAGTGGTTAAGCTCTAGAGTGCACTGCCTGAGAGGTTGATAGAGGCAGATTGTATCAATGTATTTGAAAGGATATTGGACTGTTATTTGAAAGGGAACAGCATGAAGGGTTACAGGGAATGGGTAGGAGAATGGCATCTAGTGAAATTCTGATTTAGAAAGTAAATGCAGACAAGATCAGCTTATTGCCTTTCTTCTGCATTTTAAAACTTCTAGACTCTGAGTATCACGGAATCCTTTGCATCCACCCAAGCACATGAGGTCTAAGTTTCATATCTTACCTGGAACACAGCAGTTATAATCATATGATATTTCCTTATGACACCACAGGAATGTTCGTCTTTATTTTGCGCTCAAGCCCTAGATGGAGCTTTAACACAAACCTTATAACAGAACCAGACTGTTGCCAGCTGTGCCACGGCTAACACACTGGCATAAAAGTTTTTTTTTTCATTTGTTTTTAATCATGGTGCCATGAAACAAATTACATGAAACATAGATGTGGGACCGGAGTAGGTAATTTAGTCCTGTGTAGAACATTACAGGACTGATGGTGGCTACTTGGTCCATTTTGCTTTTATTGGCTGTTTTGAGAGATTCCTTGACAACTCATCAATTAATCTTAGATTCTGAGACATTCAGCTCATTAAGTCCATTTCAGCTGTCTATGAAGCAATACATTCAGCCTTGCTGCCCCACTCCATCTTCCTAACCTTGCAGATTTAGTTCTTTGATTTGCACAAACAATTTCCTTTTAAAATAATTCATTATTTCTTTTTCCCTATCTATTGATACCACCCCGCCACCCCTGGAACTTTCTTTGCTATAAGAAGAATAAAACCAGCTTTTTACTTTCTGGGTAAATATGCTATGGACTAAACTATTAAATGAAGAGCTTGTTATGCAAACTATTCACTGCATTACATTCATGTACTCTTTATGTAACTGCACCAAAAGACTCAATCACACTCACCAAACAGGTGAGAATAATCTTGTCCTTGATAGTGATCTCTAAAATTGGTCCCACCAAGGACATTGAATTGACTGGGCCATGCTACCAAATTTGTGTTGCCAGCAACTTGTAATGTTACATGTGAATCACTCATCCAAATTGTTGATATCTGTTCTGAATAGCTGAGGTCAAGCATGAGTCCTTGTTGTACCATTACTGTCATGCCTTCTACGTCAAAAGACGCATTTATTCCCACTCCTGGCTTACTGTATGCTAACCAATTCATCATTCATGCCTGTGTATTACCACCAATCTTATGTGCTTTAATTTTGCACACTAATCTCTTGTGGGGACTTTATCGAAAGATTTTTAAATATCCAAATAACCATACATACTGGTTCTGTCTCATCTACTCAAATAGTATTGCTTCAAATAATTTGAGTAGGTTTGTCAGACATGATTTCAGTTTTGTAAAGTCAACTTGACTTTGTGCAATCCTACTGATATTTTCAAAGTATCTGATTAGCACATCCTTCACAACAAAGTCCAGCACTTTTTCGATCACTGTGTTAGGCTAAGTAGTCTGTAATTCACTTTCCCTCTTTTGCTCACTCTTTTTTCAAATAGTTGGTTTACATTTCCAATCCAATCAGAGGTATTTGGGAGTCATTATCCATGAGTCTCAAAAGCTAACATCCATGTTCAGTGGCATAAGGGAAGGCAAATGGAATATTGGCATTTATTTCAAAGAGATGGAATATACACGAGGAGCTTTTGCAGAAACTATATAAGAAAGCAAAATCCTTGTGTCCTGTGACAACAAAGTGTGGAGCTGGATGAACACAGCAGGCCAAGCAGCATCTCAGGAGCACAAAAGCTGACGTTTCGGGCCTAGACCCTTCATCAGAGAGGGGGATGGGGAGAGTGAACTGGAATAAATAGAGAGAGAGGGGGAGGCGGACTGAAGATGGAGAGAAAACAAGATAGGTAAGGAGGTAGGGAGGGGATAGGTCAGTCCAGGGAAGATGGACAGGTCAAGGAGAAGGGATGAGGTGGTAGGTAGGAAATGGAGGTGCGGCTTGAGGTGGGAGGAAGGGGTGGGTGAGAGGAAGAACAGGTTAGGGAAGCAGTGACAGGCTGGGCTGTTTTTGGGATGCGGTGGGGGAAGGGGATGAGCTGGGCTGGTTTTGGGATGCAGTGGGGGAGGGGAGATTTTGAAGCTGGTGAAGTCCACATTGATTCCATTGGGCTGCAGGGTTCCCAAGCGGAATATGAGTTGCTGTTCCTGCAACCTTCGGGTGGCATCATTGTGGCACTACAGGAGGCTCATGATGGACATGTCATCTGAGGAATGGGAGGGGGAGTGGAAATGGTTTGCGACTGGGAGGTGCAGTTGTTTGTTGCGAACTGAGCGGAGGTGTTCTGCAAAGCGGTCCCCAAGCCTCCGCTTGGTTTCCCCAATGTATAGGAAGCTACACTGGGTACAATGGATACAAAATACCACATTGGCAGATGTGCAGGTGAACATCTGCTTGATATGGA
This sequence comes from Stegostoma tigrinum, assembly GCF_030684315.1. Classification (NCBI taxonomy): domain Eukaryota; kingdom Metazoa; phylum Chordata; class Chondrichthyes; order Orectolobiformes; family Stegostomatidae; genus Stegostoma; species Stegostoma tigrinum. The sequence goes on from NC_081356.1 coordinate 136,356,204, forward strand.
AGGTCCTCACCCTCAACAACTTCTCTTTCGATTCTTCCAACTTTCTATAGACAAAGGGAGTGGCCGTGTGTACCCGCATGGGCCCCAGCTATGCTTGCCTCTTTGTAGGTTACGTAGAACAGTCCCTCTTCCGCACCTACACAGGCCCCAAACCCCACCTCTTCCTCCATTACATTGATGACTGTATCGGCGCCGCCATTTGCTCCCCAGAGGAGCTCAATCAGTGCATCCACTTTACCAACACCTTCCACCCCAACCTCAAGTTTACCTGGGCTATCTCCAGCACATCCCTCACCTTCCTGGACCTCTTTGTCTCCATCTCAGGTAACCAGCTAGAAACTGATGTCCATTTCAAGCCCACTGACTCCCACAGCTACCTAGAATACACCTCCTCCCACCCACCCTCCTGCAAAAATTCCATCTCCTATTCCCAATTCCTCTGCCTCCGCTGCATCTGCTCCCAGGATGAGGCATTCCACTCGCGCACATCCTAGATGTCCACGTTCTTCAAGGACCACAGCTTTCCCCCCGCAGTGGTCGAGAACGCCCTTAACTGTGTTTCCCGCATTTCCCGCAACACATCCCTCACATCCCGCCCCCGCCACAACCGCCCCCAGAGGATACCCCTTGTTCTCACATACCACCCTACCAACCTCTGGATACAACGTATCATCCTCTGACACTTCCGCCATCTACAATCCGACCCCACCACCCACTCTATTTTTCCATCCCCACCCTTGTCTGCTTTCTGGAGAGACCACTCTCTCCGCGACTCCCTTGTCCGCTCCACACTCCCCTCCAACCCCACCACACCTGGCACCTTCCCCTGCAACCGCAGGAAGTGCTACACTTGCCCCCACACCTCCTCCCTCACCCCCATCCCAGGCCCCAAGATGACCTTCCATATCAAGCAGATGTTCACCTGCACATCTCCCAATGTGGTATATTGTATCCATTGCACCTGGTGTAGCTTCCTCTACATTGGGGAAACCAAGCGGAGGCTTGGGGACCGCTTTGCAGAACACCTCCGCTCGGTTCGCAACAAACAACTGCACCTCCCAGTCACGAACCATTTTAACTCCCCATCACATTCCTTAGACAACATGTCCATCATGGGCCTCCTGCAGTGCCACAATGATGCCACCCGAAGGTTGCAGGAACAGCAACTCATATTCCGCTTGGGAACCCTGCAGCCCAATGGTATCAATGTGGACTTCACAAGCTTCAAAATCTCCCCTTCCCCCACTGCATCCCTAAACCAGCCCAGTTCTTCCCCTCCCCCCACTGCATCACAAAACCAGCCCAGCTCATCCCCTCCCTCCACCGCATCCCAAAACCAGCCCAGCCTGTCTCTGCTTCCCTAACCTGTTCTTCCTCTCACCCATCCCTTCCTCCCACCTCAAGCTGCACCTCCATTTCCTACCTACCACCTCATCCCTTCTCCTTGACCTGTCCGTCTTCCCTGGACTGACCTATCCCCTCCCTACCTCCTCACCTATACTCTCCTCTCTACCTATCTTGTTTTCTCTCCATCTTTGGTCTGCCTCCCCCTCTCTCCCTGTTTATTCCAGTTCCCTCTCCCCATCCCCCTCTCTGAAGAAGGGTCGAGGCCCAAAACGTCAGCTTTTGTGCTCCTAAGATGCTGTTTGGCCTGCTTTGTTCATCCAGCTCCACACTTGTCTGCGGTTCCCATTATCTCTTATCCTTGTGACCTGCCTTCACATTGAGAATAACCTCCGTTGTGTTGTGTGACACTATCACCATGCTAAATAGGACAGACTTCAAACAGATCTTGCCACTCAAGCCTGGGTATACAGCACTGTGAGCTGCCAACTGCAGCAAAATTGTACTGCAGCTCAATCTGCAAACTCATGGCCTGGCATATCTCCCACTTAACCATTTCCATCAAGCCAGAGAATCAAGCCTTGTTTATTGGGGATGCAGGAGCACATGCCAGGAGTACCACCAGGCATACCTAAAAATGAGGAGTTAACCTGGTGAATCTACCAAACGGGACTCCCTATCTGCCAAAGAGCAAAAGTAGCAAGTGATAGACAGAGCTAAATGATCCCACATTCAATGGATCAGATCTGAGTTCTGCAGTCCTGCCTCGTCCAGTCATGAATTAAACAACTCAATACAACAGGACGCTATACAAATACCCCATCCTCAATAATAGAAGAGCCCAACACATAAGTGCAAAGGATAAAGCTGAAGCATTCGCAGCAATCTTTGGCCAGAAGTGTTGAGTGGATGATTCACCTCAGTGGTCCCTAGCATCACAAATGCCAGTCTTCAACCATATAGATTCTCAACACGTCAAAACTAGAAATGGTTGGAGGCACTGGATATTGCAAAGGCTATAAGCCCTGACAACATACCAGCAATGAAGGCAGCTCTGAAGACTTGTGCTCCAGAACTGCTGCTCCCCTCGCCAAGCTGTTCCAGGACAACCACAGTTCTGGCATTTAGCTGGTAATGTAGAAAATTGCCAGATATGTCCTGTACGTACAAAGCAGGACAAATCCAACCCGTCAAATTACCGCCCAATCAGTCCACTCTCCAACAACAGAGCTATCAAGCAGCACCTGCTCAGCAATAATCTACTCGGTGATGCCCAGTTTGGGTTCCTTAGCTCCTGATCTCATTACAGCCTTGGTTCAACCATGGACAAAAGAGCTGAATTCCAGAGATGAGGTGTGAGTGACAGCCCTTGATATCAAGTCTGCATTCAATGGAGAGTGTCATCAAGGAGCCCCAGCAAAATTGGACTCAATGGGAATTGGGGGCAAAATCTCAGCTGGTTGGAGTCATACCTGGCACATAGAAACATGGTCATGTTCGTTGGAGGTCAGTCACTTCAGGTCTAGGACATCTGACCATCTTCAGCTGCTTCATCAATGGGCTTTCGTTCCTCATCAGGTCAGAAGTTGGGATTTTTGCTGGTGACTACACAATTCACAATTCCCCAGATACTGAAGCAGTCCATGTTTAAATGCAACAAGATCTGGGGAATATCCAGGCTTTGGCTACAAATAGCTAGTAACATTCATGCTACACTAATGCCAGGCTATGACCATCTCTCATAAGAAACCAACTAACCGCCAACCCTTGACATTCAATGGTCTTACCATCACTGCATCCCCACTATCAACAGACCAGAAAATAAACTGGATTTGCCATATAAATACAGTGGCTATAACAGCAGGTCAGGAGCCAAGAATTCTGCACTGAGTAACTCACCTCCTGATTGCTTGTCCACCATCTACAAGGCATAAGTCAGGAGTGTCTTGAAATATATCCCACTTAACTGGATGATTGCAATTTCAGCAACACTCAAGAAGCTTGACACCTTCGAGACAAAACAGTTCTTTTGATTGGTGCCACATCATAAACATCTGCTCCCTCCACCACCAAAGCTCAGTCATAGCATTGTATACTATCTACAAGACGCACTGCTGAAATTCACCAAAGTTCTTTAGATAACAACGTCCAAATCCATAATTACTCTCATTTAGAAAAACGAGGTCAGTAGATATATGAGTACACCTGACCTTCAAGTCCCCCTCTGAACCACTCACAACCCTGACTTAGAAATATATCACCGTTCCTTCACTATCACTAGGTCAGAATCCTGGAATTCCCTCCATAACTGTGTTACATGTCTATGTACATAGATTTGAGCAATTCTAGAATGTAGCTCACTTCCCAAGGGAATCTAAAGATAGGCAGTAACTGCTGGCATAGCTAGCAATGCTCCCAACCCATGAATGAGATTTTAAAGTAAAGGCATTGATATTTTTGATCAGCCACAAGTGTATTGAATCGTGGGGTTAGTTCAATGGGCTGAATGTACTCCTAAGTCTCATGAGCTGATGCCAACAGCGTAGGTTAAAGTCCCATACTGACTGAGGTTACCATGAGGATCTCTCCTTCTCCACCTTGCCCCTTGCCGGAGGCAAGATGACTTTCAAGTTAAACTACCACCAGTTGTGTCCCTCTATTGAGAGAGCAGTCCTATTGTCCTCTGAAACAATTGCAGCTTTGCCTCCCATGTTCTAGCCTTTCAAACCTGCTCTGCCATTCAGTATGATCACAGCTAATCTTCAGCTTCAACTCTAGTTTCCTACTTGATCCCATAATTTTTTGTTTCCCTCAAAGACCAAAATTTCAATTCTGAATTGATTTAATGCTCAAAGAATTATGCTTCTGGAGTAGACAATTCCAAAGACAAACAAAACCAAAAGAACTGTGGATGCTGTAAATCATTGAGGGAAAGCAGAAGTTGTTAGAAAAGCTCAGCAGGTCTGGCAGCATCTGTGAAGAAAAATCAGTTAACATTTCGGGTCTGGTGACCCTTCCTCAAAACTCTGTTTTTTTTCCCCAAAGATTAATGTAGCCCTTTTAGTAAAGAAATTTCACCTAACCACTGTCTTAAATTTATCATCTCTATATCCTGAAATGAGGCCCTGTTCTTGATTCCTCAGCCAGAAAATAATGTTTCAATACCCACCCCCTCAAGATCCTACAAAATGTTGAATGCTGGAATAAAAATCACCTCTCAGATTTCTAAACTCCAAAGAATATAGGAACAAAAATAGAAGTTGCTGGAAAAACTCAGCAGGTCTGGCTGGATTTGTGAAGAGAAATAAAAGTTAACATTTCGGATGTGGTGAACATTCCTTAGAACAGAGAAGATAGACCTAATTGATACAACCTTTCGTCATAGGATAACCCAATCATACCAAAGACCAATCTCATGATCCTTTGCCGTACAACTTCCTATACAAATGTATTCGTTTTGAGAAATGAAGACCAAAACTGGCTATATTATTCCAGGTATTGCCTCACCAAGGCTCTGCATTATAAGATTTCGTATTTTTGTCAACCGATTCCATTGAAATAAAAGCCAACATACAATTTACCTTCCTAATCATTCGCTATACACCTTCATGTTCACCTTGTAGAATTACATCCAAATCATTTAACACAACATTTATAAGTTCGTCAAAATGTTTTTTCTCAACAAGATTCAAGTTCTGTATTACCAAATGACTATTTACAAGTTTTACACCTTTAAAAAATATTCTACTTTCCTATTCTTAGAATCAAAGTGAATAACCCCACCCTCATCAACATTATATTCCACCATTTGTCACCTTAGCCTCAATCACAACCTGAGTATATCGCTTTGAATCCTTTTATGTAGCAGTTTGCGTTCCCACTTTCCTTTATATCATCAACAAACTTATGTACACTATTCTCTACCTCGGTGTTAATACAGATTGTAAATAGTACTCAGTGCTAGCTATTGTTTGTTAACTAATCCTCTAGCCATGCTCATCTCTCAACAGTTTTGTGGGAAAGGTGAAGGCATCAACATGTTGGCTGATTTTTTGTCCACAGAAGTTGCAACATTTGCAAGAGGAAAAAAACCGAGAGATTGCAGCACTTCGTCGGACCATTCGCGAACTTGAACAGCAGCAAGATTGCAATCAAGGCTCATACGTTAAACGTCGAAGGTTTTAGTATCAACATATTTTGATGCATAGTCTCTCTGTAGGTGCAATGTTATCACCTTACCTAGAACCCACACTTCTGTTTTTTTGAGGATCTATTCTCATTCTCTATTTGTGGCTCTTGGTGTCTGGTATGGTGTCCTTTGGTTGTTCAACTGAATATTTTTTTAAAAATAGTATTTCTGGTGAAATGTTTAACTGCAATAAAATTCCAACAGTGGAATATCTAATGAGTAGGGTTAAGATGTTTGGTCATTTTTATAGATATACATGAAATTATTGTGTAATTCTTATTGCAATATGCAACCACATTCTGGGAGAATTTTAATGTGCAAGTGCAAATGGGTTTGTATATGGGTAACATGTTCAAACTGAAGAGAACAGATTATCATAGCCCAAATCGGGATGAAATGCAGGTAGGATAGAAAGCAATGGTTGCTATGCAGGGTGTGGATGTCTCTCTTCCCATCTTTAGCCATTTTCATGAGACCAGGATAGAGAGCCTGATCTCCAAAATCCACCATCTCCTACAAAGGAGGCAGTTGATAGCATGTTCCACATGTATAACCCAACATTGTATTAAACACAAGGCCTTTTTTGAAGTGAACTTAAGATGGACAGCAGTGAATTGAGGGGAATGTAGGTTAGGTTATTTCAGTTTTGGATTAGGATTATTCCACAGCACAGCATCGTGGGCCGAAGGGCCTGTACTGTGCTCTACTTTTCTATGTTCTATGTCCGCCGACAGTGTATGCTTTATGGCAAGGAAATAAAGCCACAGTAGTCCCAGAAAACCATAGGGCTGCATTGTCATTAGAGAGACACAAGTGGCAGTGATTTATTCCAAGGGTCACCATGCATCAGGCAAGGGGGTAAGGTGGAGAAAGAAGGTTCTCCATGGTAACATGAGCAGGTACAGGAATTGCATCACACACCAGCTATCCAGCCAACTTGATTAACTGATCTCCAGTGCTTCATGAGAGATTACAGAATTACAACAGAAAAGGAAGGCAATTTGTACATGATGGCATTTCAATCGAAACATTCCCTGCAACATTTTTATACAAAAATAGAAAAAGATTGCAGGTATTATCATGTACATTTTGAATTATCCAAGATACCAGAAAGATAAACCATGCATTTATCAGTTCATTATTCCTATCTAATTTTGCATATCATGTCACGATGCTGGTATTGGACTGGGGTGGACAAGGTCAAAAATCACACAATGTCAGGTTATAATCCAACAGTGATAATGGGAACTGCAGATGCTGGAGGATCCAAGATAATAATTTTACCAGGATGCTGCCTGGACTGGAGGGCTTATCTTATGAAGAGAGGTTGACTGAGCTTGGTCTCTTTTCATTGGAGAAAAGGAGGAGGAGAGGGGACCTAATTGAGGTATACAAGATAATGAGAGGCATAGATAGAGTTGATAGCCAGAGACTATTTCCCAGGGCAGAAATGGCTAGCACGAGGGGTCATAGTTTTAAGCTGGTTGGTGGAAAGTATAGAGGGGATGTCAGAAGCGGGTTCTTTACACAGAGAGTTGTGAGAGCATGGAATGCGTTGCCAGCAGCAGTTGTGGAAGCAAGGTCATTGGGATCATTTAAGAGACTGCTGGACATGCATATGGTCACAGAAATTTGAGGGTGCATACATGAGGATCAATGGTCGGCACAACATTGTGGGCTGAAGGGCCTGTTCTGTGCTGTACTGTTCTATGTTCTATGTTCTAATAAAATGTGAGGCTGGATGAACACAGCAGGCCCAGCAGCATCTCAGGAGCACAAAAGCTGACGTTTCGGGCCTAGACCCTTCATCAGAGAGGGGGATGGGGAGAGGGTTCTGGAATAAATAGGGAGAGAGGGGGAGGCGGACCGAAGATGGAGAGAAAAGAAGATAGGTGGAGAGGAGAGTATAGGTGGGCAGGTAGGGAGGGGATAGGTCAGTCCAGGGAAGACGGACAGGTCAAGGAGAAGGGATGAGGTTAGTAGGTAGGAGATGGAGGTGCGGCTTGGGGTGGGAGGAAGGGATGGGTGAGAGAAAGAACAGGTTAGGGAGGCAGAGACAGGTTGGACTGGTTTTGGGATGCAGTGGGTGGAGGGGAAGAGCTGGGCTGGTTGTGTGGTGCACTGGGGGGAGGGGACGAACTGGGCTGGTTTTGGGATGAGGTGGGGGAAGGGGAGATTTTGAAGCTGGTGAAGTCCACATTGATACCATTGGGCTGGTTCCCAAGCAGAATATGAGTTGCTGTTCCTGCAACCTTCGGGTGGTATCATTGTGGCACTGCAGGAGGCCCATGATGGACATGTCATCTAAAGAATGTGAGGGGGAGTGGAAATGGTTTGCGACTGAGAGGTGCAGTTGTTTATTGCGAACCGAGCGGAGGTGTTCTGCAAAGCGGTCCCCAAGCCTCCGCTTGGTTTCCCCAATGTAGAGGAAGCCACACTGGGTACAGTGGAGGCAGTATACCACATTGGCAGATGTGCAGGTGAACCTCTGCTTATTATATCCTCTACACGGGGGAAACCAGGCGGAGGCTTGGGGACCGCTTTGCAGAACACCTCCGCTTGGTTCGCAATCAACAACTGCAGCTCCCAGTCGCAAACCATTTCAACTCCCCCTCCCATTCCTCAGATGACATGTCCATCATGGGCCTCCTGCAGTGCCACAATGATGCCACCCGAAGATTGCAGGAACAGCAACTCATATTCCGCTTGGGAACCCTGCAGCCCAATGGTATCAATGTGGACTTCACCAGCTTCAAAATCTCCCCTACCCCCACCTCATCCCAAAACCAGCCCAGTTCGTCCTCTCCCCCCACTGCACCACACAACCAGCCCAGCTCTTCCCTTCCACCCACTGCATCCCAAAACCAGTCCAACCTGTCTCTGCCTCCCTAACCTGTTCTTCCTCTCACCCATCCCTTCCTCCCACCCCAAGCCGCACCTCCATCTCCTACCTTATCTCCTCTCCACCTATCTTCTTTTCTCTCCATCTTCAGTCCGCCCCCCCCTCCCTATTTATTCCAGAACCATCACCCCATCTCCCTCTCTGATGAAGGGTCTCGGCCTGAAACGTCAGCTTTTGTGCTCCTGAGATGCTGCTGGGCCTGCTGTGTTCATCCAGCCTCACATTTTATTATCTTATAATCCAACAGGTTTATTTGAAAATGCAAGCATTCAGAGCGCAAACATTACACCTGAGGAAGGAGCTGAACTGCAAAAGCTTGTGTTTTGACCTTATCTTTGCATGTGCACTCCATACATAGTCCTTAAGTCTTGCTGGTGTCTTACTGGTACAAGTATGTGTTGATGTTGCTTACTGTTCACTTGGCTGATTTGATTCACCAGGAAGTGTTACTACTGTCTCATTTTTTGTTTTTGTGGTTACCCATTGTTGTTTCATTTATGTTGCATTGCTGTGGACCTCTGGGTCTGTTAGTTCATACATGATCTGTGTAGGTGGTAAATTCACTTCTTCCTAATCAGCTGCCTGCATTTGGGGAACCACTTCGAAAATTGCGCATATATACCTGTGCTTTTTATTATTCGTGCATAAGACATTTAACGAGATACTGCCTAATCTGAAAATCCTTAACCCCACATTCCTGCTTTATATTCATAATGCTTAAATTGCTTGTTGATTAATAGACTGTCTACTCAACCTTGAATGTACTGTGTTATAGCCATCCGTAGTAAAGAATTTCACAGATTCATTACCACCCCAGAGAAGACATTCTTCCTTGTCTGTTATAAATGAATGACCCCATTTTCTAAGATTATACCTTCTGGTCCTAAACTCTTCAAAAAGAGGAAACTTTCCACATCTACCCTGTCAAGCCTCCTAAGCATGTTTCAATACCTTTAGCTTTCATTCTTCTGAATTACAATGAGTACAGGGCCAATCTACTAAAACTCACCTCATAATACAGTCCCTCCATATCTGGTTGAGTGAGTCTTCTCTGCGCTGTCTCTGATGCCAGTATATCTTTCCATAGATTGGAGGCCCAAAGGTTTGCACAGTATTCACAGATATCGTCTGACAAATGGCTTGTGGAGTTTTAGCAAATGCTTTATAGTCTGTTCCCTTTGAAATAAAGATCAAAATTCCATTGTTGCCTGCCTCTTTGTAGGATTTGTGGAACAATCCCTCCTCTACAACTAACACCAGCACTCTTCCACACCGGCACCACCCATCACCTCTTACTCTGTTATATTGAAGACTACATCGTGCTGCCTCATGCTCTCATGAGGAACTCGACTTCATCAACTTTGCCAACACTTTTCACTCGGCCCTCAAATTAAACACCACACTAAGGGCCTAAAAGCCCTCCACTTCTTCATCTTCTCTAGCCCAACCAGTCCCCTTCCTCTCACACTCTCATTCGCTTGGCAGAACTGGCCCTCACCCTCAGCAATTTTCCTTTGATTTCTCCCACATCCTGAAAACTAAAGGGCAGCCATGGGCACCCACATGGGCCTGAGCTGTGCCTGCCTGTTTGTGGGATTTGTGGAACAATCCCTCTTCCACAACTACACCGGCATCATCCCCTACCTCTTTCTCTGCTATATTAATGATTGCATCCATGCTGCCTTGTGCTCCCGTAAGGAGCTTAAGCAGTCCATTAACTTTGCCAACACCTTCCACCCCACACTTTAATTCACCTGGAACATTTCTAACATCTTCTTCCTCTTCCTGGACCTCTGTCTCCATCTCCAGAAATCAACTCACCACTGACATCTATTTCAAATCCATGATTCCCACAACTACCTCAACTATATCTCCTCTTACCCACTCTCCTACAAAAATTCTATCTCATACTCTCAATTCTTCTGCCTCAGCCCTATCTGCTCCCAGAATGAAGTGTTTTACTCCAGGACATCCCAGATAGCTTCCTACTCTAGGGACCATAATTTCCCCTCCTCTGTAATTAAGGATGCCCTGAACCACATCTTTTCCATCTCCCGCAATTCTGCCCTCAAACCCTCTCCTCCAACAACAATGAGGATAGAGTCCCCTTTGTTCTCACGTACCACCCCACCAACTTCCAAATCCAATGCATCGCCCTCCGTCACTTCTGCCACCTACAATCAGACCCCACCACCAAAGAAACATTTCCCTCCCCATGCCTGTCTGCTTTCCACAGGGACCATTCATTCCATAACCTTGTCAGCTCTATGCGCCCCAGTTTCTCCACTACATCCAGTACCTTTCCCTGCAACTGCAAGAGGTGCAGCACTGTCCCTCCATCTCTCCCCTCACCTCCATCCTAGGCCCCACACAATCCCTCCAAATCCAGCAGAGTTTCACCTCCACTTCATCCAATCTGATCTGTTGTATCCATTGCTCCCAATGTGGTCTCCGCGATATCGGGGAGACCAAATGCAGACTCAGGAACCAGTTCACAGAGGATCTGTGCCCTGCATGCACCAACCAACCCAATGCTATGGTTGCCATCCATTTTAATGCCCTCCCAGTCCCCTGGTGACATGTCCATCCTTCGCCTCTTCCACTGCCAGAGTGAGACCAAACATAAACTGGAGAAACAACACCTGATATTTCTGAAGAAGAGTCTCGACCCGAAATGTTAAATTTTAACTACTCCTCTGATGCTGCTTGGCCTGCTGTGTTCATCCAGCTTCACACCATGTTATCTCAGATTCTCCAGCATCGGCAGTTCCTACTATCTCTGTAACCTGATATTTCCCCTTGGGAGCTTATAGCCCAATGGCCTCAATATTGACTTCACCAGTTTCAAAATCCCTCCGCCCACAGCCTTATTCCCATGCCCAGCCCTCCCCCTTCCTGACCTGACCTAATCCATCCATCTTCCTACTCAGCTATCTACTCCACCCTTCCCACTGACTAATGACAATAACCCCGTTTCTGCATCCACCTATCACCATCCCACCTACTCTCCTGCTATCCCAAACTCCTCCTCTATTTACATCTGGACTCCCTTCCTCCTCCCCAGTCCAGATGAAGGGTTTTGGCCCAAAACATTGACTTTACTGCTCCTCGGATGCTGTCTGACATGCTGTGCTTTTCCAGCTTCACATCAATTGACCTTGGCTTCCAGCATTTGCAGTCTTTACTGTCTCCAATGTTCCAATATTCCCAACATATTCCCCTGTATCAACCCTGTTTGATACCAACTTCAAAACTCTAGTAAAGTTATCAGGCACAATTTCCCCTTCAAAAAACCTTCCTGACTCCAACTGATCATTTTACGTGTTTCTAAATGCTCTGCTATTACATTCTTTATAATACACTCTAATATTGTCCCAATAACAGATGTTAAGTTATTAACTAAAAACTGAAACAACTGTGGATGCTTTAAGTGGGGAACAAAAACAAGTTGCTGGACAAGCTCAGCAGGTCTGGCAACATCTATGAAGGAAACATCAGAGTTAGTGTTTTGGGTCCAGCGATCCTTCCTCAGAATGAGGTTCTGAGGAAGGGTCACTGGATCTGAAACGTTAAATCTGATTTTTTTCTTCACAGATGCTGCCAGACCTGCTGAGCTTGTCCAGCAACTTCTGTTTTTGTGGCCTATAGTTAGCTTTTATGGCTTCTTCCCTTCTTAAGTTGATATATGGCATTGACAGTTTTCAAAACTTTCCAAACATTTCCAAAATCTATGGATTCCTGGAAGATTACTATCAGTGCATCCCTTATCTCTGTAGCTACGTCCTTTAACATCCAAAGATGTGTTGCATCAGGTCCAGGGAACATACTGGTCTTTAGTTTCATTTGTTTCCCTCACCCTTTCCCTCTAGTGATAATTATTGCATTTCTTTCCTCTTTTTATCCCTTTATTTTGGAATGTTATTAATGGATTCTTATGAAGTCTGATTCAAAGTGTTTATCAACTCCTCTGCCATTTCCTCATTCCCCATTTTATTTCCCCAGCCTCATTCTCTAAGGTGCCCATGTTCACTTTGGCTTTCATTTTCCTTATTTATGTGAAGTAACCCTTCCTGTCATCTTTATATTACTCAGAGATAGTAAGAACTGCAGATGCTGGATTCAGAGATAACACAGTGTAGAGCTGGAGGAACACAGCAGGCCAGGCAGCGTCAGGGGAGCAGAAAAGTTCACTTTTGGCCCAGGACTCTTCTTCTTATATTATTTGCACGTCTGCCCTCAAAGTGTATCTTCTCCTTTTCTCCTGTTATTTTGGTTACCTTTTGTTGGTTTTTAAAACTTTCCCAATCCTCTGAATTATCACTAATCTTTGCCACATTATAGATTTTCTGTTTCAGTTGATGCTATCCTTAACTTCCCTGGTTAACCGTGGTTGGCTTATACGCTTCCTTAAATCTTTCTTCATCACTGGCATATATTTTTGCTGTGAACCATGAATTATTTTCTTAAATATCAGACATTGTTTTTCGACTGCCACCATCGCTAAATGCCTTTGATAGTTGACTCCAGCTATGTCTGGCCTTACTCCTTTGTAATTACCCTAATTTAAGATTTGCACAGTTATTTCTGACCCAGAGCCCCTCTCTTAAAATCAATGGGCTGAATGGTCTACTTATGCTTCTTATTTTTATAGCCTAACTCCATTTGTCTTCCTAATCATTTGTTACCTGCCTGTTAGCTTCAGTAACTTATTAACTTATTTGTACATTTATATCTTCCAACATTCTTACCATTTAAGATATAATCTTTGAACCAATTCCTCCTACCATGGGACTGTCTTATGAGGAGAGATAGGTTAGACTGGGCCTGTGTTCATTCACATTTAGAGGAATGAGAGGGGATCCAATTTAAGCACACAAAATTCTATCACTGGGAGGATATTTTTCCTGGTTGGGGAGTCAAAAACCAAGGGTTATAATCTCAGGCTATGAGGTAAACCATTTAGGACTAGATGAGAGAACATTTCTTCACTCAGTGGATAATGAACCTGTAGAATTCTCTACCACAGAAGGCTGTGCGGGACAAGCTACCAGATATATTCAAGATAGAGACTGATAAAGTTTTAGATAATAAAGCTGGCAAGAGAGAGAAAGCAAGAATATGGCTTTGAGTTCAAGGATCAGCCGTAGTCACATTGAATGGTCAAGCATGCATGAAGGGGAAATGGCTTACTCCTCTTTTGGCAGTTATTCCGAGGTTGGGGTGTGAGGGATGAGTTGTGGGAAATGCGGGAGTCACGTTCCACGGCCAGTCCAGTATACCTCCACTGACACCTTCATCCACCCAGCTGAACTTGTCCTCACCCTCAACAACTTCTCTTTTGATGCTTCCCACTTGCTACAGATAAAGGGGCTGGCCATGGGTACCTGCATGGGCCCAAGCTATGCCTGCCTTGTTGTAGGTTACGTGGAACAATCCTTCTTCTGTTCCTACACTGGGCCCCACAATAACCAACAAAAGAGAATCCCCCTCGTCCTCACGTACCACCCCACCAACCTCCGGATACAATGCATCATCCTCTGACACTTCTGCCATCTGCAATCTGACCCCACCACCAAAGACATTTTTCCCTCCCCATCCTTGCCTGCCTTCCGGAAGGACCACTCTCTCCACGACTCCCTTGTCTGCTCCACACTCACCTCCAACTCCACCACACCCGGCACTTTCCCCTGCAACCGCAGAAAGTGCTACACCTGCCCCTACACCTCCTCCCTCACCCACATCCCAGGCCACAAGAAGACTTTCTACATCAAGCAGATGTTCACCTGCACATCTGCTAATGTGGCATACTGTATCTGCTGTACCCAATGTGGCTACCTCTACATTGGGGAAACCAAGCGGAGGATTGGGGACTGCTTCGCAGAACACTTATGCTCAGTTCGCAGTAAACAACTGCACCTCCCAGTTGCAAACCATTTCAACTCCCCCTCCCATTCCTTAGACAACATGTCCATCCTGGGCCTCCTGCAGTGCCACAATGATGCCACCCGAAGTTTGCAGGAACAGCAACTCGTATTCCGCTTGGGAACCCTGCAGCCCAATGGTATCAATGTGGACTTCACAAGCTTCAAAATCTCCCCTTCCCCCACTGCATCCCAAAACCAGCCCAGCTGGTCCCCGCCTCCCTAACCTGTTCTTCCACTCACTTACTCCCTCCTCCCACCTCAAGCCGCACCCCCATTTCCTTCCTACTAACCTCATCCCGCCCCCTTGACCTGTCTGTCCTCCCCGGACTGACCTATTCCCTCCCTACCTCCCCACCTACACTCACCTCTACAGGCTCCATTCCCTCCTCTTTTACCTACCTGTCTGCTCTCCACCTATCTTCGCCTCTATCCATCTTCGATCAGCCTCCCCCTCTCTCCCTATTTATTTCAGAACCGTCTCCCCCTCCCCCTTTTCTGGTGAAGGGTCTAGGCCTGAAACGTCAGCTTTTGTGCCCCTGAGATGCTGCTTGGCCTGCTGTGTTCATCCAGCTCCGCGCTTTGTCCCACTATTGAACAAGATGATTGAGTACTGAAGGGCATAGCTCCAGTGACAGGGCCTATGAGCTGAAAAAGGGGAAATATCATCATATGTGGTCCTCATCAATTTACCTGAAACCAATGTAAGTAGATCCATGGCAATATCAGTAGGATAGCTGCAGCACAGTTCTTGTGGAGGTGGAGTTCTACTCACACATAAAGAATACCCTGCAATGTCTTGTGTGACATGAATGGATGCATTTCTGGCAATGCCAAACTTGGTATCCCTAAGGAAGTGTGGCCCATCAACGGAAGCAAAATTGCATTCAACCACAATTTCTAACTTCATCGGCAGCAGAATCCCGACACTACCATTACTATTAAACCCTGTATCTCAATACTTTGATGTGCTCCTCACAACACTTTGCTGTATTTCCCTCTCCTTTAAGAGTTACCTGAAATTTCTGCACACCTGGCTTAGTTTCCATTGTTGTAAAACAACTATCCATATGTTGAACTGAGCAGTAAAAGACTTTACAAGATTTTCAAAGGTCTTACTGTAAATCTGTCAGTGTTATTGTAAATATATAACACCAATATCAGTTTCCACCTTTCCCTTTTGAACCCTGTCTTTGTCCAAACCCAACTCCCTCCTGGGGAAGAGCAAGCTCTTTTTTATGTTGAACATCCACCACCAGTTTATCTGATCACCAATCAACAAATTACAAACACTTCCACCAAAAAGGTAAAGAAAACAAGAGAGGGGACGAAGCTAAAACAGCATGGGAAAGGGAGTTATGAACACAGCTCTTTGTATCTCTTTTACCCACCACCCAAATCAATAAAATTACAGAATGAACCAAATAATGCAAAGTACTGAGCTAATGGAAAGATTCTTGGTAGTATAGATGAGCAGAGAGATCTCGGTGTCCACGTACACAGATCCTTGAAAGTTGCCACCCAGGTTGACAGGGCTGTTAAGAAGGCATACAGCGTTTTAGCTTTTATTAATAGAGGGATCGAGTTCCGGAACCAAGAGGTTATGGTGAAGCTGTACAAAACTCTGGTGCGGCCGCACTTGGAGTATTGTGTACAGTTCTGGTCACCGCATTATAAGAAGGATGTGGAAGCTTTGGAAAGGGTGCAGAGGAGATTTACTAGGATGTTG
This sequence comes from Stegostoma tigrinum, assembly GCF_030684315.1. NCBI lineage: Eukaryota > Metazoa > Chordata > Chondrichthyes > Orectolobiformes > Stegostomatidae > Stegostoma > Stegostoma tigrinum. The sequence continues at coordinate 136,372,289 of NC_081356.1, forward strand.
CCTGATATGGAGGGAAGGCCTTATGAGGAAAGGCTGAGGGACTTGAGGCTGTTTTCGTTAGAGAGAAGAAGGTTGAGAGGTGACTTAATTGAGACATATAAAATAATCAGAGGGTTAGATAGGGTGAATAGGGAGAGCCTTTTTCCTAGGATGGTGACGGCGAGCACGAAGGGGCATAGCTTTAAACTGTGGGGTGAAAGATATAGGACAGATGTCAGAGGTAGTTTCTTTACTCAGAGAGTAGTAAGGGAATGGAACGCTTTGCCTGCAACGGTAGTCGATTCGCCAACTTTAGGTACATTTAAGTCGTCATTGGACAAGCATATGGACGTACATGGAATAGTGTAGGTTAGATGGGCTTGAGATCGGTATGACAGGTCGGCACAACATCGAGGGCTGAAGGGCCTGTACTGTGCTGTAATATTCTATGTTCTATGTTCTATGTTAATGCACACTGACTATCTGGGGCAGTCTAATGACAACAATCTAAGAGGTGGGGAAACCAAGGAAGAAATTAGATAAAATAGTATTGGAGGGGGAGAGCATGCTTTCCAGCCTGTGATGGTAACCTCTGAAAGCTTCAAGAATATTGGGGGATAGCACATACACCTCTTTCTATGAAACCCAGGCATCACTGCAGTCGCGGAAGGGAGTTGGGTGGTTAGCAATTGCTATCGCTTCATGCCCTGCTCTCTGAACCTTCCTGGTGGCGACCTCATCCAGGCCCAGGCGCAAGTCTAAACCGGACAGCGCGACTCCAGATTGGGTGAAGAACTCAGTTTTTTGTCCAAAAGATCCCAGCTTTTAATTTTTCTTTTTTTAAAAAATATCTGGGAGATTTCTCACACACAACTGATTTTCTTTCCCCATCACCAAATCAGTGACTTTTTTAAAAGCTGTTACCTGCCACCAAACTGAATGATTAAAACAACCAAATAAACAACAATTAACCCACTGCCCACAAGTGACGAAAAAAATCAAGGGAAGGGCTAAATCAAAATGGTGTCAGAGGAAAGAGTGCAGCTCTAACAACAGTCAAGAGGTTTGGCAGAATCCAGGTCAAAGCAACCCGCTAGATTGGCACTATGCTCACAAACATCCTCTCACTGCGCCACTAACACTCAGTAACAGCAATGTACATCATCTAGGGAGCTGATCACCAACGTCAGAAAGAAAGGAGGAGAACGCACCCCCATCTACATCAATGGAGCTGAGATTAAGAGACTGAAGAACATCAAGATCCTCGAAGTGACAATAACTGACAATCTGTCCCCGATTTCCCACGTAGATGCAACAGTGAAGAAGGTACAACAGCACCTCTCCTTCCTCAGGCAGCTCAGGAAATTTGCCAAGTCCATAAGGACCCTCACCACCTTCTACAGATGCCCCGTTGAAAACATACTGTCTGGGTGTATAACGGCCTGGAACGGCAACTGCTCTGCCCAGGAGCGTGAGAAACTACAGAAGGTGGTGTGTACATCCCAGACCATCATAGGAGCCAACCTTCCATCCATGGGCTCCATTTACACGGTTCACTGCCACAGAAAGGCGGCCAACATCATCAAAGACCCATCGCACCCCGGTAATGATCTCCTACAGCCTCTTCCATCAGGCTGAAGGTACAGAATCCTGAACACACACACCAGCAGGTTCAGGAGCAGCTTCTTCCCGGCTGATATCAGACTGATGGATGGGCATCAACCTCAAATAAAGTAACCTGTAGTATAACCTGTCTGCTTCTAAGTCTTTTTGATCTGCACACCCTTTGGTTGCTGTGATCTGCCTGTAGCGCTTGTGAACAAAGCTTTTCACTGTATTTTGGTACACATGACTCATGGAAAATTTTAAACATGTAAAATCAATCAAATCAAATCATCTATTTTTATACTGCAGAAATTCAACAAGCCTCTTAAGACAGCACCTTACGAACCATGATCACTATAATTTGGAAGGACAAAGGCAACAGATACATTAAAATCCCACAGCCTGCAAGTTTCCCTTCAAAATCACTCACCATCCTGACTTAGAAATATTTTGCAGATACTTCACTGTTGCTGGGTCAAAATCCTGTAATTCCCTCCTTCGCAACATTGTAGGTCTACCCACCACACATGTGACCCTAACCCTATCCTAGTGCGTTAAGAACCCGCACCTTCTCAATGGCAAACAAGAATGGGCAATAGAAACTGGCCCAGCCAGCCACACCCATAATTCCATGAATACATTTTTAAAAATGCCCTCCAGATTCACCATTCAAGAACCTTTTCATTAAAAAATGAATCACAACCGTGTCACCCGTGTCACTCATTAAAATACCAATTAACCAACACTGTCCACCAGGACATTTCTGACACTATCATCCATTTCATAGAGCCACACAATTCATATAATGCAGAAGTAGGCCATTCAGCCCATCGAGTCCACATCGTCCCTCTGAAGAATCCTACCCTGACCCAACCCCTAACCTATCTCTGTAACTTTGCATTTCCCATGGCTATTCCCACCTAGCTTGCCTGAACACGATGTGCAATTTGGCATTGCCAATCCACCTAGCCTGCACATCTTTGGACTCTGGAAGGAAACCGGAGTACTCCAAGGAAACCCACGCAGACACGGGGAGAATGTGCAAACTCCACACAGACAATTTGCCACTGTTTAGAACTCAGTGATGTCATTGTTGGATATTCTGTTGCATGAAGGGTTCTTTTGATATGCCAGCTGCTATTATTGATGAAAACACCAGATATTGGAAAGCTTAAATCCTCAAGCAGGAACTGTGGAAGCGGAAACAGAATTAATGTTTCAGGGCGATGCCCTTTCCTCAGAACAGTTATGATGGAAATTCAATAACTTGAAATGTTAACCCTGTTTCTCTCTTCACAGATGCTGCCAGACCTGTTGAATATTTCCAACATTTTCTGTTTGCATTTCAAATTCCAGCATTAGAAATCTAACATTTTAATTTTGTATTCTTATTGTTTCAATCTAATTTGAAATGCCAGCTACTGTAGACACAAAGATAACCTAATGGCACAGTTACATCACAGACTATTTATCTTGTCCTAACATTTTATGGCATGAATCTGGTATCTGGTAATGACTGCAGTATAGAGCAAACTGAATTGGGACTCCTGAAATATTCTGTTTTGATCCAGAGTCAGGTTAAGGCTGAACTGTAGATTTACACTAATAACTTCAGTGTGGGAGCAAATTAAAATCTGTGTTGTGTAATTGATTCTTAAATTGATGAAACTAAAATGCAGAATTGAATCTCAACGCCCAAAGCAATTTTTCCAATACCAATTGCCCAGTATTAAATATGACTTCATCACTGATGGATTTCTTCAGAAACAAAAAAGACTGTGCCAACAGTTCTTTTTGAAAACAGAATGTTTATTAAAATCTTCTTACAGAATACTTCCAGTGCACTACAGACTTTCCAGAGAATCTAATTCGTTAACATTTACCATACAGGAATTCAGGTGAACTAGGGGAAGTGGTTTCCCTGGTAACCATCATGAAGTATGGTATTTGCTTCCAAATGATCTTTCATTTCTACATAATCAGGTTTTCTCTCAACACTAAAAGCTAATACTCCCTAATTTTAATACAGGATGTCTTTGTTATTCACATCTTGAATTAGAGAAGAGAGTAGGTGTGATTTGGGATTGCAACTTGTCTGTTTATGACCCTCAATCTCCTGTTTGCACTGGCTGTATTTAATTACAGAAAAATTGAGGAATTATTTGCTAATTTCTCTTTAAAATGTTCTTACTTGTTGTAGCCGAAATGAAAAAAATCAGAGGAAAGATAAAATGTAGAGGAATCTTTCATCTCAAAATTATTGTGGGAAGAAAATATGATGCATTGAGAGTACCAACGCATCTATCTGGTTAAAATGTTGTTGGATATAATGCAGATTAGCTTCTCAACTTCACTTATCTTCCCTTTGCATTTGCCTTGCATCAAATAGCAGCTCCTACAGGATAGTTTGTGCTGCTGTCCTCATAGAGGCAACCACAAGGATTGGGACAACAAGCAACAGTGAAAAGGGCTAATCGGTACCTTATACTGATCAGCCTCAGAGAATGGTTTGGCAGCAAATCAGCCCTCAAGATGGACACGAGGGTTTGGACTGTACCTTGCAACTAAATTTCAACATGGAGCTTCAAAGCTGTACGAAAATAGACAGCAGTTTACATTCCAACTGAAATGTTTACTGCAACCCATCTTGTCATTCTCTGCTTTTAACTCCTTGTCAAGGTCCTCAGCGCCTTTGGCTCATCTGATCTTGTAGTCAGAGAGCAGGGATCAAGCGTCACTGTCAGGATTCAGTGACACTGTCTATACGTCCCTGTTCCTGTCATTGTCAGGAAGATGATTGTGTCCTGCAGTGTCATGTCACCTCGTTATTGGAGGATTTGTCACTGAGCAGCTGACGACAGTATCATCATCATCTGATTCCTGCTAACTCTGACATACCTTCAGGCTTTCACTTGAACTTTCTCTTACAGTTTGATTTGTTTATTCATGGTTGTGGTGAGCCATTACCTTCTGCCAGGTCAGGTATTTCTGATTCTGAATTAGACTGGTCATGCTGATGGTGGGGATGGTGACGATTTTGGTGGTGTTTATGTGTATTATGCCCTAATTGCACAGGATCTGTCCTGTTTTGCTGGAGTTGGTCTTCTCCATTGGGATTGTAGTTCTGATGAGCATGATGGTGCCCGCTGTGGTACTTCCTTGAATCAATTTTTAATGTTTCTGTTATGTTTCTTGCAATACATGCTGGAGAATTATCCTGCAGATACAAGCACAGGACATGTCAGACAATGTAAACTTAGCCCATATTTCTAAATACCTTAAATGTATATTTTTACATACCTGAATATTTAAAATAAAGCTATCTTGTCATTAATCACATTGTTATTTGTTGGATCTTGCTGTGCATAATTGCAACATTACAACACTAACTACCATTCCAAAGTGCTTCATTAACTGTAAAAATGATTTGGGAAATCTTATGGATATGAAAACAGCAATAAAATTCAAAGTCTTTGTCTTTTTAGAACATAGAAAATAGAACAGTACAGCACGGAACAGGCCCTTCAGCCCACAATGTTGTGCCGACCATTGATCCTCATGTATGCACCCTCAAATTTCTGTGACCATACGCATGTCCAGCAGTCTCTTAAATGACCCCAATGACCTTGCTTCCACAACTGCTGCTGGCAACGCATTCCATGCTCTCACAACTCTCTGTGTAAAGAACCCGCCTCTGACATCCCCTCTATACTTTCCACCAACCAGCTTAAAACTACGACCCCTCGTGCTAGCCATTTCTGCCCTGGGAAATAGTCTCTGGCTATCAACTCTATCTATGCCTCTCATTATCTTGTATACCTCAATTAGGTCCCCTCTCCTCCTCCTTTCCTATTATACGGCGACCAGAACTGGATGCAGTTTTCCAAGTGCGGTCTAACCAAAGCTTTATAGAGCTGCAACAAGATCACACGACTCTTAAACTTAATCCCCCTGTTACTGAAAGCCAAAACACCATATGCTTTCTTAACAACCCTGTCCACTTGGGTGGCCATTTTAAGGGATCTATGTATCTGCACACCAAGATCCCTCTGTTCCTCTGCACTGCCAAGAATCCTATGCTTAATCCTGTACTCAGCTTTCAAATTTGACCTTCCAAAATGCATCACCTCGCATTTATCCAGGTTGAACTCCATCTGCCACCTCTCAGCCCATCTCTGCATCCTGTCAATGTCCCGCTGCAGCCTACAACAGCCCTCTATACTGTCAACGACACCTCCGACCTTTGTGTCGTCTGCAAACTTGCTGACCCATTCTTCAATCCCCTCATCCAAGTCATTAATAAAAATTACAAACAGTAGAGGCCCAAGGACAGAACCCCACTCACCTCTGACTTCCAGGCAGAATATTTTCCTTCTACTACCACTCGCTGTCTTCTGTTGGCCAGCCAATTCTGTATCCAAGCAGCTAAGTTCCCCTGTATCCCATTCCTCCTGACCTTCTGAATGAGCCTACCATGGGGAACCTTATCAAATGCCTTACTGAGGTCCATATACACCACATCCACAGCTCGACCCTCATCAACTTTTCTAGTCACATCCTCAAAAAACTCGATAAGGTTTGTGAGGCATGACCTACCCCTCACAAAGCCGTGTTGACTGTATTTGATCAAGCCATGCTCCTCCAGATGGTCATAAATCCTATCCCTCAGAATCCTTTCTAACACATTGCAGACGACAGACGTGAGACTTACTGGTCTGTAATTGCCGGGGATTTCCCTACCACCTTTCTTGAAGAGAGGAATTACATTTGCCTCTCTCCAGTCCTCAGGTACGACTTCAGTGGAGAGCGAGGATGCAAAGATCTTCGCAAGTGGCGAAGCAATTTCATTTCTTGCTTCCCAAAGCAGCCGAGGACAAATCTGGTCCGGGCCTGGCGACTTGTCAATCTTAATGTTTGACAAAATTTTCAGCACATCAGCTTCCTCTATCTCTATCCATTCCAGCATGCACACCTGCTCTTCAAAGGTTTCATTCACTACAAAGTTCATTTCTTTTGTAAAGACAGAAGCAAAAAACTCATTTAGGGCTTCCCCTACCTCCTCAGACTCCACACACAAGTTCCCTATGCTATCCCTGATTGGCCCTACTCTTTCTTTGACCATTCTCTTATTCCTCACAAGTGTAAAATGCCTTTGTGTTTTCCCGGATTCCTTCTGCCAAGCCTTTCTCGTGCCCCCTCCTGGCTTTTTGATATTGAGTTGTGTTGATATCACTTATTCTTTCTTCAGATGTGGATGTCACTCAAAGGAGTGTCTTTTTGAGTTATTTTAGGGAGTAATCAAGAGTTAACATGCAAGTCAGACCAGGTGAGAACGCAGAATTCTCTCCCTAACAGGACATTATTAAACTTTTGCATTTACAACTAATTACAATTTTGTTGTCAGTTATTACTTGTTTCATTGCTATCATATCCTGGAGGGCTCAGTCTGTCCTGGCATTTCTGTATTTCCCAGTCAGACAACTGTTGTGCTCACTAACCCTAGTCTATCATTCGTCCACCTGTTCAACTCTCTAGTGTGTTCTCAGTGTACGATGGCACAACACATTTCCTAGCATTTGAATAATATCATGAATTCATAGCTTGGTACTTACCTGAACAAAAGAGCAGTTACTGCATATTCTTTGACAATATGTTTTTACAATTGCCTGTGCCACATATGATTGTGATAGGATGGTGAATGGCAGTTCCAGGTGATAGGTCAGGTGGCCACAGCTGTTAAAAAAATGTGCAGTTTGTTAGATTCCTACAGCAGAAGATCAGAAATTTAAATAGAGAAAGTTAAATGTGTTGTACTGTAGCTGGTAAAAAGAAAGTAGTGTATGCCTTTTGTGATATTCAACTTGTAAGTGATTGTAGAGTGTTGAGGAAAATTGAACAGAAACAAAAGCATAACTAATAGCTTGGTCACACAGAACTTAAGCATTGTTACAAAGAGCTTTTTGTTTTGCACTCACTAAAACCATGATACAATGAACAGACTTTGGCAAAGGGACATCAATCTATACAGCATGAGAATATGGTACTGATTTGTCGTTCCAACATTGGAATGGCGATGCATCAAGAACAGTTAATTGTCAAACCTAATTCTCAGACCAGACAGATAGATTTTGATTGGTCAGATTGTTGCCATGGGGATGCTTCCTTGACCCTTTTTTTGCCAAAATGTTTGTACACAAACCATTTGCCTACATAAAACAGTATCTTGCTTACTTATGTGTATAGCATGCAGCAATACATCACACTGTGAGCCCAGCTGATGGGTGTCCAACCTAACTCTTAGCGTAGTCCGGATTATTTAATAAATGATTCTCAACAGCAGAATAACGTCCACTGGTGGGTATACTTTTGAGGATTGCAATCTCAGACCATGGACCATGTTCAGCACACTGACAGCCTAGAATAGCTGACAGGATGTGTTATTTGATAAGGTCTGCCAGTCATTGGGACAGATGGCCTATGTAACGAGCACTGAAATTTATATATCACATTACATCTTTGTGTGGTTGCTAAAATGTCTTTTTGGCTTGATTACAAGGTTCTGCTAATGGAAAAAAAAACTCTCATGGACTGACTGTATAGTGACAGCTTGATGTGCAGATTTTTCAGATACTTCTCTTCGCAGGGTAATCTGAGGTAGATTGAGTTTCATTCCAGGTCCAAAAATGGTGCACACAGGCCTTTCTTGAGTTTTGCAATATACAAGTGATGATTTGATCAGGGCATCCACAATCACAGAGGATAATTTTGATATGCTCTTTTTCAGCATCAAGCTTACATGGTGAGCAAATGGCTAGAGCCCCATTCATGAGGTTGCTAACAAAATTGATCCTGTGCTGTGTGAGACAGTAGGAATCCAAACATACACACCGACTGGTGAACATAGGCTTTTGGCAGATCATAGGTAACCCACTGTCAAGCTCAGCTAAGACACAAGCTAACATTAAATTATTCCATTCCAATGGATGGAGTTTAGTCAGCTGTAAACAAATTCTTTGATGCAGTCACAGATTCAAATATCAGAAACACATTAGATGCAATTGGTAGGAGGTTCATTGTCTTTCCACTGAAAGTGTGCTTGTCCTGGTAACCAACAAAGATCTTAGCAATACTGGAACTAGAGGAGATTGTGTGGCAATGTACATGGTGTTACTGAAGCTGAACTCAACTGCATAAGTTAGTAAGTTTATGAGTTCACTGAACTGAGATTCCCACACAGATGGCCATGATGGAGTGACATAATGTGAATGTCAATAGCATCTTTGTGTTGGTAAATAAGTTAGTCATGTCAAGAGAGCACATCGACATGTTATTACTGTCAACATGTAGGCTTTGTAGTTATGTTGTGGTTAAGATTTACAAGTAACTGATCTTGTTGCATCTCCATGCCAATGATGGCCCAACCAATCAATCTCATACTGTACAAGATGTGGGATTTTGTTCAAGTCTGTCTTGTGTCACAGTTCTGATAAATGCAATGCTGAAAGCTTCAAATTCTTATCTCCTTTTAGAAATGTTTAAAAACACAATTCATTCTTTTACGATGCACTTATGTTATAAATAAGTGACAAAGTTGGAGTAGCCACAGGAGTATAGTGAAGTGTCAATGCAATTTGCAGTGAGAAACATGTAGAATGTACATACTGAAAGCTGTTGACTAATCTCAAAATTAACCAATAGTGTAACACACCTATCATAGATCAGGAAGTCATCCTTAACTCCTTGGAGCAGCGTCCAAACATCGGGTTGATTAACTTCCTGCTGATACACGGGAATTTGATTTTCCACCTTTGATTTTAGAAGTTGGTACTTTTCACGTGAGGATTTCCCTTGGTGATTTACCACAACGAAGGAGACATTCACAAATCCATTTGCGTGGAGTTTTTGTTTCAGGATTGTCAAACTGAAATGATAAATTAACTTATGAGCCACAAACTGAAGATTGCATGTTAAATGATCCTTAGCTCAGGTGTACATGAGTTGGGATATTTCATTAAGTTATTATTAATTAATACTGCTAATATTAATTACAAACTAACAAAGTAATTAAGAGGAATGAAATAATAGGAATGATAACATTGTTCAAGCGTTACTCATCTTTCTGAGAGAAAAGAAGTTTTGTTACGTGCTTCCAAAACTGGAAAGTTGCTAAATTTGCAATCCTGTCTGCAGCATTGAAAAGCAATCATCTTGGGCAGCATTGGCAAAGCAGTACTTATTGATATGAATTAGATAAGTTGGTGTTAACTTTCACAAATTTGATAGACTCCAGATTCTATCAGTCTGGCAAGTACCAAATAAAACCTTTCCCTTAAGAAGGGAGGGAAACAGAAAAAGGTAATCAGCTTGACATCTGTCGTGGGGAGAACAAATTGATCAATCATCAAGGAGGTTAGAGCTGAACACTTACAAAAATTCAAGGTAATCAGAAAGACTCACAGTGGTTTCATTTCATGAAAGGTAAATCATGTTTAGCTAGTTTATTGGAATCGTCTGAAGGATTACTGTGAGTTGTGGGTAAAAGGGAACCTGTACTTTGATTTCCACAAGGCATTTGACAGTGTGCCTCAGACAAGGGCATGCAGAATATAAAAGATCATTGTGCTTTTATGAGTGGTTGAATAAAGTGATAGCATGGTTAGGGGATTAGCTGGCAGAAAACAGAGTTTGCATGAATGGGCCTTCTGATTGACAGTTCTGATAAGTATAGTAGCCTTTTACAATTATTATGAAAGATTTAAATGAAGGGAGAGAATCTGTAAATGACAAAGATAGGTAGGAAGATGTGTTGTGGAAAGGACATAGGAAGATGCTGAAGAAGAGTCTTTAGACTCAAAACGTTAGCAGTTTTTCTCTGACCACAAATGTTGCCAGACTTTCTCCATCGTATTTTGTTTTTAACTACAGAGGATGCCTATAGATATATGTAAGTTCGGACATTGGGCATAAATCTGCAGATGGAGTATAATGTGGAATGAGTAAGTTGATTTACAAGGAAAGGATGAACAGGCTGGGCTTGTTTCCATTGGAGTTTAGAACAGTGAGCAACGATTGTGTGTGAGCGATATTGTTTTAAAATTACGGGTCACTGTTTCAGGTCAGGGATGAGCAGATTCTTGTTTCTCTTAGGGGTTTGGGAATGTCACCTCAAAAATCAGTAGTCACAGTGTTAGTGGAATTCAAAACACAAACAGTTTAGCCATGATCCTTTTGAATGGTACAGCAGGCCCAATGGGCCAAACAGTCTACTTTGCTGGTAACTCTTATATTTGTGTCATAACTTTTACAATTTATAGTTTCTTTGAAAGTGACTGGTGGTGAATGGAAGAGGAGTTCAGATCAGATTGAAATGTGACCCTGGATATTCACAGAGGATTATCTCAGGATGAATCAATAACTAATCAAATTACGTTCCAATTCCAAGAACCAGTCCCTAAAACCTGTCTTTTATGCCAAGGGGGAGTACATTATACAAAAAGATTATCAAAGGAGATAGTGAAATACTGATGCTAGGGTGCTATGTGCAGACTGAGACATCAGGGCACAACTCACAAGAAACTATTCCTCATACAGCACAATAAATGAATTGCCAGCTGGCTGTGAATCGGAATGAGTTTATATCAGTGAGTATGAGGAGAGATAATTTTTAAAATGTGGAACTCAGTAGTTGAGATTTTCAGCTCAGGGTCAGGAGCCCAGCAAATGGAGAATTCTTGGGTTCTGACCCTGTGTCAGTCATGTGACGCTATTTTCAAACATTCGTGTCCTAATTAAGTTGGTTGCTCGATTAGTGGTGGTGAGCGCCGCCCAGAAGCTGAACAGACTCCTCAAATGACATGTAGCAATGCTTGTGGATTTTTAACAGATCTTTAACAGAGTATGGCAAGAACTGACACAACAAGGCTTATGATGTATGGTATTCCTCAAAATTTGTCAGACAGTTTGAAAACATCTAAAATATGTAATTGACCACTGTTAGAATGGATAGTAAACTAGTGGGATGGTTCAAATTAATAGCTGGGATAAGACAAGGGTGACATTTTGAATCTTGTACTGCAGGCTATACTGGTATTGTGTAACAAGATAGGATTAATGAATAACAGTGAAGTCTAGGTGGGAGTAATCATAATGTGATTGCATTTTACATTCAGTTTGAGGGAGGGAAGACTGGGGCCATGCTTAACTCTTCAAAATTTAAATAAGGCCAATTATGAAGCATGAAAGCATGGCTGACAGAAGTAAATTGGCATGTTGGGTTAACAGAAAGGTAAACAGAGATGCAGTGTCAGGCATTTAAGAGGATATTTCAGAATATACAGAATTAATACATTTCAATGAGTAAGAAAATTTCCAATTGATTTCATTCCATTAACCCACTGTCTGTGGTTAAGTGGAAATATTGAAGATAGCATCAAACTTAAAGAAAAAGCAAGTCATTGTGCAAAGACATGTGGCATTTAAGAAGATTGGACAGAAAGTAAAAAACACAGAATCACAAAAAACAATAAAAAGAGAAAGAAGTTGGAGTACAAAAGGAATCTAAGAGCTGATGGTAGGAGTTTCTATAAATATTTAAAGAAGAAAATAGTTAACAAAATGAGTGTTGGTCCTACAGAAAGTGGAATTGAGAGTAAGGCATTAATAACAGAAAATAAGGAATGGCAGATGAGTTGAATAGGTATTTTGCATCAGTCTTCACCACATGGAGTACAAATAACATCCCAGATGCAATGATACATTGGGAAATGGAAGGAAGGGAGGAACTCAAGAAAATCACAACTGTCAGTGAAGTGGTTCTGAGTAAAATTGTTGGAGCTGTTGATTGACAGACGGATGGACTTCATCTCGGTGCCTTAAAAGAAGTGGGTAGTGACATTGATGGTGCATTAGCTTCAAGTTTTCCAAAGTTCCCTGATGTGAGGATGGAAGAAAGCAAATGTAGCTCGTATACAAAAAGGGAAGGTAACAGAAAGGAGGAACTGCCCAGCAGGATCACCTGCCATCTGTCATAGAGAAGCTATGATTAAAAATGTTACACCCAGCATTTGGATAAGCTCAAGATAATCAGGCAGAGTCAACATGGTTTGGTGAAAGGGTCATCATATTTGACCAATCTATTGGAAGTCTTTGAGGAGGTAATAAATGCTGTAGTTAAAGGGGAACTGGAAGGGTATAATGTACTTTGATTTTCAGAAGTTATTCGATAATGTGCCATAACAAGGTTTTTGTAGAAAATAAAAGTTTATGGTGTAATGTGTAGCATCTTGGCATGAATTTTGGTTTGGCCATCCATCAGGAAGCAAAGCAGATTGGCAAGATATAATGAGTGGTGTACAACAATTGTTGGTGCTAGGGCCTTAACTGCTAAAAATTTATTTAAAAGGACCTAGCAATTTTGGGCCGGTACCTAAGAAAGGATGTGTTGGCCTTGGTGTGGGTCCAGAGGAGGTTTACAAGAATGATCCCAAGGATGAAGGGCTTGTCTTATCAGTAGAGGCTGAGGACTCTGGGTCTGTACTCACAGCATAGAAGGATGTGGAGGAAATCAGTTTGAAGTTTCCATAATACTGAGAGCCCTGGATAGACTGGACATGGAGAAGATGCTCCCTTTAACAGGAGAGACTAGAACCTGAAAGCACAGCCTCAGAGTGAAGGGAACGAACATTTAGAACTGAGATGAGAAGGAATTTCTTCCGCCAGAGGGTTGTTAGTTTGTGGAACTCGTTACCACAGAAGGTTGAAGTGGTCAAGTCATTGAGTGTGTTTAAGACAGAGACAGATAGGTTCTTGATTGGTGAGGGGTTCAAGGGTTATGGGCAGAAGTCAGGATAACGGGGTTGACAAACATATCAGCCATGATCAAATGGTGGAGCAGACTCGATAGGCTAGACGGCCTCATTTTCGGTCTCAGGTATGTTTGTCAAATTTGCTGATGGCACATAATTAGGCAGAAAAATAAGTTGTGAAGAGGACACAAAGAGCTTCCAACAAAAACTAGGTTAAATGAATGGAAAAACCTGTGGAAAAATGGAGTATAGTGCAGAAAAAATGTGAAATTATCCATTATGGCAGGAAGAATAAAATAAAGGATAATAAATGATGAGATATTACGAAGCACTGAATTACAGAAGGAACTGGGTCCCTCACTCGCATTTTGGTAGAACAAACAAGGGCTGGACCTATACAGTTAATGGGAGGGCCCGGGGTAGTTTTGTACATCAGAGAGGTCCAGGGGTTCTTTGAACTTTGTGTCACATGTGGACAGATTTGGTTAAGAAGGCATTTAGCACACTTGCCTTCATTGCTCAGGCCGTTGAATATAGGAGTTGGGAGAACATGTTGAGGTTGTACAGGATGTCGGTGAGGCCTCCCCTGGAGTGCTGTGTACAGTTCTGGTCACCCTGCTACAGGAAGGATATTATTAAATTGGGAGGGTTCAGAAGAGATTTATTAGGATATTGCCAGGAATGGAGGGTTTGAGTTATAAAGGTAGGCTGGAGTGTCAGAGGTTGAAGAGTGACCTTAGAGAGATTCATAAAATCATGGACTGCATAGATTAGATGAATAGCCAGGGTCTCTTCCCCAGGGTGGGGGAGTTCAAAATGATGGGACATTTTTTAAGGTGAGAGGAGAAAGATTTACAAAGTTCATGAGAGGCAGAGATAGCAGGAACTGCCGATGCTGGAGAATTTGAGATAACAAGGTGTAGAGCTGGATGAACACAGCAGGCCAAGCAGCATCAGAGGAGCAGACATTTTCTGAAGAAGGGTCTAGACCCAAAACATCAGCTTTCCTGCTCCCCTGATGCTGCTTGGCCTGCTGTGTTCATCCAGCTCTACACCTTGTTATCACATGAGAGGCAACCTTTTCTCACATGGGCAGAGGTTTGTGTGTGGAATGAGCTGCCAGAGGAAGTGGTGGAGGTGGGTACAGTTACAACATTTGAAAGACATGAATAGGAAAGCTTTGGAGGGATATGGGTAAAACACATATGGGATTAGTTTCATTTGGGAACATGATCGGCGTGGGCCAGTTGGACTGAAGGGTCTGTTTCCATGCTGTATGACTATGACTCTATGAATAAAAGAAAAAGGGTGCAGTGAGTAATTAGGAAAGCTAATAGAATGTTAATATTTATTGCAAGGAGAATCTAATGCAAAATTAAGTGAATTGTACTTCAGTCAGAAAGCACGCTGGTGAGGCCACATCTGGAGTACTAGGCACAATATTGGTCACTTTATTTAAAGGAAAGATATGAGTGCATTAATGGCACTTTGGAGACATTTACCAAACTGGAATCACAAAAACTGGTAAAATTATTCTAACTTATTGATATAATCAGGAACAAATGTATTTATTTAATTGTCCTTCCCTGAATTTGAGGTAAGGTTTGGCAGGTTAATCTTGTATCTGATGGAGTTTAGAAAATGTGCTTGAAACATAAAATCCTGAAGGTACTTGACAGGTTAGATGTGGAGAGAATGCTTCCCCTTGTGGGAGAATCTAGAACTAGGGGATCACAAATCAGGGCTTCCCATTTAAAACAGAGGTGAATCAGGACTTTCTCCCCCTCAAAGGATCTTGAGTCTTTGGAACTCTCTTCCTGAAAAGGTGATGTAAGCAGAGTCGTAGATATTTTTAAGTCAGAGGTAGATAGATTTTTGCGAAGAGAAAGGTGAAAGGGTTTCAGGAGAGGTGGGCATGTGGATGGGCTGTTACAATTGGATGGTACAGTGGCTCAGTTGTTAGCAATACTGCCTCACAGTGGCAGGGACCCAGGTTTGATTCCAGCCTTGGGCGACTGTGTGGAGTTTGTATGTTCTCTCCCTGTGTCTGCGTGGGTTTCCAAGGGGCGTTGCAGTTTCCTCCCACAGTCCAAAGATGTGCAGGGTTATGCAGATTGGCCATGTTAACTTCCCCATATTGTACAGGCTAGGTGGGCTAGCCATGGGAAATGCAGGGTTACGGGGATGGGGTGGGTCTGGGCGAGATGCTGTTTGGAGGGTCAGTATGGATTCTAGGGGCTGAATGGCCTGCTTCCACATTGTAGGATTTCCTATAAAGATAAACCATGATCTTATAGAATGGCTTAATGGGCTGAACAACCTCTGTTGCTTCTGATTCATGTGTTTGTAGGCAGTTATGAAACATGTGCTACATTCATAATATGCAACAGAAATGACAAAACTGGTACAGAATTAAGTTTTGTAAATTTCTATGATCTGGAAGCGTGAATAAATATAACAGACCAATAGTGAAAACTGAAATGAGGTCATTCTTGCTTCTTGCTACTACAGAGCATTATTTTCCCTGTTGGACATCAGCGGCTTTCAGTAACACTCTAACTTTGTTAGATCTTGGAAAGGGCATGAAAAGCTTTAGACTCCAGAATGATCCATGCTGTCCCAAGACTTTCAAAGGGCTAGAGAATTGTAGGGTTAGGGAATAAAAAGTGTGTTAGGTACTGCTGAGCTAGCTCTCTAAATATTCATTACTGCTGGAAAAAAATCCTGTCATTTCCAGTTCAGCTGAAAGTTTGCCAATTTGTGATTTTGCTGTTCGAGCCAGTATGTGTGACCTCGCGTATACTACATTATTAAAAATATATAAAACAATCCCACCTTATTGACAGAACAAAGAGCAAATGTGCTTAATTTACTGCTCTCACCCAGCTGCCTGAGTCAGACAGAAATGTCAGCTAGCCTGGAGCAGGGCCACAACGGTCACTTTGCCCAGAGAATCGGTCATTGGGTCTTTCCCTCCTATGGTCCATGCTGGTGGCTTGTTGCAGTGCTCCTGACCCTCCACCCACCCCAGCAGGAGCAGGCAGAGAGTCAGGGCAGCGCCCAGCCCTTTTCGCATTAACGGTCAGGGCTTTGGCTGAAAGAAAAGTATTAAAGTCTTGATTAGATAAAATTTTAATAACTTTTGCAACTGGACAGTACACATTTTGGTCATAACCCATTTTTACAGATTTTCATTTCACACCGCCATCAATATCCAGTTCACCATAATGATTTCTGAAGAAGGGTCCTGACCCAAAACGTCAGCCTTCCTGCTTCTCTAATGCTGCTTGGCCTGCTGTGTTCATCCAGCTCCACACTGTGTTATCTCACCATAATGATAGCTTTGTTTTATAATAAACCACAATTTTATTGGAATATAATTTTATTCATTGTACTTTCTAGAAGACTATTTTGGACAGTATTAAAATACTCTCAACATATTAGAATCTGAACAGCGTGGAAACAGGCCCTTCGGCCCAACAAGTCCACACTGACCCTCAGAACATCCCATCCAGACCCATCCCCCTATAACCCACACACCCCTGAACACTACGGGCAACTTAGCATGGCCAATCCACCTAGCCTGCACATCTTTGGACTGTGGGAGGAAACCGGAGCACCCGGAGGAATCCCATGCAGACACAGGGAGAATGTGCAAACTCCACACAGACAGTTACCCGAGGGTGGAATCGAACCCAGGTCCCTGGCGCCGTGAGGCTGCGGTGCTAACCACTGAGCCACCGTGCCACCCCCATGATTCAGATACTCAAACAAACCAAAATCTTACTTAGCCTGGTGTTAAAGCAAAATGCTGCAAATATAGAGTTAGTATAAATCTCCCGAGAGAATATTTGATTTCTATAGGACAATTGAGCATTGCCACCTCATTTATAAATTTACCCCACAATGATGACTCAGATCCCATTTGCACTGCATGGACTCTACCAACTTTCCTGGTTAATTTGGGATCATATCTTCCAATTCCACCAATCTATACTTAATTAAGCTTCCCTCTTTTTGGGAAAAGAACAGTATTAATTCATCTACTTCTCCATTGGTCAGGGTTAGTTGGCAAAAAAATAAAACTAACATTTCAGGTCAAATAACTTTCACTAGAACAGAAAAGTCAGAATTATGTTTTGTTTCTCACAGACGCTCCCACAGCCAGATTGTTTCCAGCATTTTCTGGATTGATTTCTGCACCTGGTCTGTTTAGTCTATCCTAGATGTTTAGTAACACAAGGCCTCGAGACATCAAATCTACTCCACCATTCATTCAATGAGATTGTGGCTGATCTCATTATCCACAACTACATTTTCCTGCTTTTCCACAGAACCCTTCCCTACTTATTAAAAATTCATCTCAGTGTTGTATGTACTTCACGACCCAGCCTGGACAACCCTCTGTGGTAAAGAATTCCACCGATTCTATACCCTCTAAGAGAAGAAATTCCTCATCTCTGTCTCAAAAGTGTGATCCTTATTCTGAGATTGTGGCCTCTGGTTCTAGACTCTTCCACAAGAGGAAATAACCTTTCCATCTTGTCAAGTTCTCCAAGAATCTTCTATGTTTTAATAAGATCATCTCTCATTCTTTTATAGCCCAATACATGAAGGCTCCCCTTACTCCACCTCTCCTTGCAAGATAGTTCTCCATCCTGGGGATCAGCCAAGTGAACCTTCTCTGGTCTGCCTCCAATGTCAGTATATCTCTCCTTATTTAAGGGGCCCAAAACTATTCACAATATTCCAGCTCTGGTCTCATTAGTGTCTTGAACAATTTTAGCAAAACTTCCCTGTTTTTATACTCCATTCCCTTTGAAATAAAGGCCACCAGTCCACTTGCTCTTCCCATGACTCTCTGTACCTGGATGCTGGCTTCCTGTGATTTGTGGGTGAGGATTTACAAATCCCTCAGTTCTGTAGATGTATGCAATCTTTTTCTATTTAAAAAGATTCAGCTCTTCCTGTCAAAATATATAAATCTCTCACTTTCCCTCAATATATTTTACCTACCAAGTTTTTTGGCCACTCACTTACCATGTCTATATCCTTCTGCAGACTTTTTCTGTCATTATAACCACTTGCTTCCCAACCTATGTTTGTGTCATCTGCAAACTTGGTAACAGGAAATTCACCATTCTCATCCGAGTCATTAATATAAATTGTAAATAACTGTGGCCTCAGCACAGGTCCCTGTGGCTGTTCACTAAATACAGGTTTCCATCCCGACAATAGCCCCAATATGCCAACCCTCTTTTTTTATGTAAAAAATGAAAATCAGGGACAAAAACAAAGTTGCTGGAAAAGCTCAGCAGGTCTGGCAGCATCTGTGAAGGAGAAAACAGAGTTAACGTTTCGGGTCTGGTGACCCTTCCTCAGAACTGGCTGAGAAGTTCTGAGGAAGGGTCACTGGACCCGAAACGTTAACTCTGATTTTTCCTTCAGGTGCTGCCAGACCTGCTGAGCTTTTCCAGCAACTTTGTTTTTGTCCCTGAATCACAGCATCCGCAGTTCTTTTGGTTTTTATGAACTTAGCCATTAACCTGTATTTGAGCAGTTGATTCATTTATTTTGTTCTGCTCACTACTGCATACAAGACCATTAATGTTGGCATTTTACCATTTCACCCTGACCCTGTTTATTGCCTTTTTAAAAAATGTTTGGATACTCTGTCCCAATCACTGCCCTCTAATACTGCCAAATCCTCTTGTTAGTCAATATTTGCCCTCTACCAAACCCACACCCGGCCTCGTTGAAAGCCTCTCGACAGTCCAAACTGGTCAAGGCATGGGAGGAGGCGATGTTTGCTGTTGTTGAAACATCCAGTTCAGTTAGCGAAATTTATTGTTTGAAATTAGCAGCGGATGGATTTTCATGAAGTGTGGTTGAGGTCTTCATATACTGGAATTGAAATAGGAATCCAGCGCAGGGCGATTCTCTGTTCATGTAGCACGCCGGGTTTTATTTAAGTTATAAATTCGAACTGTTGGCACTGAACCTGACGGATTTGCCCAGACTGCTGTGTGAAGTTTGCTGCATTTCTTGTGTTGGTAGGTGGCCTGTAAAGCACGAACAGCGCTTGCCAATTCTGCAACAGCTTCTAGTTCATATCTATTGCACAGATTCTGACGTTTTCAGATTAAAACAAAACCGCTAGAAATACTCAAAAGGTTTTTGAAAAGGCCCTCAAGGGTAACAGAGACGCGAACAGGTTCTGAAATTAATGCAATAATAACTGGGCAGTAATTAACATAATTATTCAATGACTTCAAATACATTTCAATCACAAAACCTGAACGAGTAATTCCAACTAACGGAATATTGCGATCGGACTTTTCATCATAAACTGCGCGACTCAATCGCACTTGTTCACTGAGCAAAAAATATCGCTGAATCAAAAAAAATCATTTTTAATTGTTTACTTCATTAGACTTGGCACGTTTTCCAATAAAAAGGCCGCTGACAAAACGAGGGAAAAAATACGGCTCTACCTTGCACTATTAATTGCTAGTTACTTATTTTAACAGCTTAGTGCAAACATATCCGTTAACTTCATTAAAACGCACAACATTATGCCTTACATGTCGTTTTCGTCTTCTTGCTTAGTTCTTATTCCTGCTCCGATTGGTCTTTCTACCGGTCTGCCAGTTGTTCCTCGCTATTTATATTCCTGTTGTTTATCTCTGTCTCTTTGCAGTCACAAGATTTGGCTCAGAGTTCACATCTGTCAGCCATACAGTAAAAGGAAAGCCAGCAACAATGTGCCCAGTTCCCATTTTCTTGTCTTTTTTAAAAGCTATTGTTTCACTTCATGAAAAAGGCAACAGTCAGATACTTAATCTCATATTTCCTAATGATGTTACCAACATTTTTAGATGTGGAAATATTTCAAGGCCCTGTGGTAGAATGTAGAATATTATGAAATAAATAATGTTTAAAACTAACTGCTTCCAGATTTTTTTTCATTCCCATGAGGGATTTCACAGAAAATTCTCCACTGTCACACAAGGCAGCCGAGCAACAAAATAGTCTGTGAAAGTTCGTGAAACCCAAAGGGTCTTATTTTGGGAATGACAGATTTTAAAATAATTACTTTTCTTCAACAGGTCAAAAGTCCTCGTAATGATTAATTCCTAGCTAATCTTGAAAGAGGTAAATTCCACTTTTAAGTCAGTCTAAGCAGAAATATCCACGATTGTTTCTGTCTGCCCTCTTCACAAAACTATATACAAAGACAGCAGCAACAATCTTTCACAGATAACAAAGCGTGGAGCTGGATGAACACAGCAGGTCAAGCAGCATCTTCCAACAACAGTCCTTACCTGGCACCTTTCACATAATCAAACATCCAAGGCAATTCACAGCGAGCGAGTATTATAAAACAAACCATGGCAATGAGCCATAGAAAGTGAGATTAGGTCTTTTTTTTATTCACTAACAGGATAAGGGCATCACTGACCAGGCAGCATTTATTGCTCATCCCTAATTGCCAGAGCGCAACCCAGAGTCAACTCATTAAGGGTGGCATGGTAACTCAACGGTTAGCACTGCAGCCCCACAGCACCAGGGACCTGGGTTTGATTCCAGCCTCAGGCGACTGTCTGTGCGGAGTTTGCACATTCTCCCCATATCTGCGTGGATTTCCTCTGGGTGCTCCGGTTCCCTCCCACAGTCTAAAGATGTACAGGTTAGATGGATTGGCTATGCTGAATTGCCTGTGGTGTTCAGGGGTGTGGAGATTAGGGGTGATGTCTGGGGGGGATGTTGTGTGGGCTTGTTCGGCTGAAGGGCCAGTTTCCACACTGTTGGGATTCTAAGTACATTGCTGTGGGTCTGGAGTCACATGTAGGCCAGACCAGGTAAGGATGGCAGTTTCCTTCCCTAAAGGACATTAATGGACCAGATGTCGATTAGTCTGGCAATTGACAATGGATTCATGGTCATCATTCAATTCTTAATTCCAGATGTTTTATTGATTTCAAATTCCAACATCTGCCAAGGCGTGATTTGAGCCCAAGTTCCCAGAATGTTACCCTACCTTCCCCTGGACCATGACTCCACTATGACACATCAGGCCACTGTATCCACTATGGTTACTGATCTCATTTCATCCGGTGATCTCCCCTCCTCTGCTCCCAAGCTGATAGTCCCCCCACCCTGCACAGCTCACTTCTACCTCCTGCCAAAAATTCACAAACAGGACTGCCCTGACAGACCCAGTGTTTCAGCCTGCTCCTGCCCCACAGAGCTCATCTCTTCCTACCATGACTCAGTCTTCTCCCTCTGGGCCAATCTCTACCCATGTACACCCATGATTCACCTGCACCTTCTGCAGCTTTGAAAACTTTCAATTTGCCACCTCCTCTTTACCATGGACGCGCGATCCCTTTACACGTCCAATACCACCAGGAGGCTCTTAGGGCTCTCTTTTCTTCCTGGAGCAAAGACCTGAACCATCCCCACCCATCACCACCCTCGTTTGCTTGGCCGAGCTTGTCCTCACCCTCAACAGCTTCTCTTTAACGTTGTCTCATTTTCTTCAGGGAAGAGGGGTTGCCATGGGTAACCACATGGGCCCTAGTTCTGCCTGTCTCTTCGTGGGGTATGTGGAACATTCCTTGTTCCAGTCCTTTTCCGGCCCCCACCCACAACTCTTTCTCCAATACATCAAAGGTATCATTGGTGCTGCTTCCCTCTCTTGCCTGGAATTGGAAAACTTCATTAATTTCGCCTCCAATTTCCATCCTGCCCTCACTTTCACCTTGTCTATCTCTGACACCTCCCTTCCCTTCCTCGACGTTTCTGTTTCCATTTCTGGGGATAGACTGGCCATTAATATCCAAGACAAACCCATTGATTCCCAAAGCTACCTGGACTATGCGTCCTCACATCCTACTTCCTGTAAGGACTCCATCCCATTCTCTCAGTTCCACTGTCTCCGTCATATATGTTCAGATGAGGCCAACTTTGACAAAGTGAGCCTCCGAAATGTCCACCTTCTTCCTCAACCAAGGATTCCCCAGCTCTGTTGTTGACAGGGCCCTCAAACAGACCCGACCCTTCTCCCGCACTTCCACCCTCACACCTTCACTTCCCTCCGCAACAGTGTTAGGGTTCCCCTTATCCTTACCTACCATCCCACCAGCATCCACATCCCGAAGATCATCGGACACCACTTCTGCCACCTCCAGCAAGATGCCACCACCAGACACATATTCCCCTCCCATTCTTTGTCCACCTTCCGCAGGGATCATTCTCTCCAGGACACGCCGGTCCACACTTCCTTCACTCCCAACACCTCCCCCCAGCCCCACGGCACTTTCCCCTGTAACTGGCGAACCTGCCCATTTACCTCCTCCCTCCCCAGTATCCAAGGGCCCAAACATACCTTCCAGGTGAAGCAACACTTCACCCGCATTTCCCAAAATCTAGACCACTGCTTTCGCTGCTCACAGTGTGGTCTCCTCTACACTGAGGAAACAAAGTGTAGACTTGCCAACCGTTTTGTAGAACATCTACATTCTGCTCACAACAAAGACCCTGAGCTACCTGTTGCCTGCCACTTCAATACACCACCCTGCTCCCTGGCTAACATCTCTGTCTCTGGCTTGCTGCAGTGTTCCAGTGAAGTTCAACACATGCTGAAAGAACAGTGGTGTGAAGCTGGATGAACACAGCAGGCCAAACAGCATCAGAGGAGCAGGAAAGTTGCCGTTTTGGGTCGAGACCCTTCTTAGGTCCTCTGATGCTGCTTGGCCGACTATGTTCATCCAGCTTCACACTGTGTTATCTCAGATTCTCCAGCATCGGCAGTTCCTACTATCTCTGGAGGAACAACACTTCATTTTCTGCTTGGGGATCCTGCAGCCCTCCAGACTCAATATTGAGTTCAATAATTTTAGGGCCTACACTGTCCCATGTCCCAGCACCCCCAGCCCACACACCAGGCCTTATTACAACACAGCCTGCCACTACACACCCCCCTGTTGTTAGTCACTAACAGCCTCCATTAACAACTATTCACCCTCCCAGCCTGGTCGTTACCAACTCCTTTGTCTGTTCCACTGTCTTTCTCTCTATCTCTATGCTCTGTCCTATCATTTACTCTCTATTCCACCCCCCTCCCTAATTTCTGCATATAAACTGACGTTTTCCCAGCCACCATCAGTTCTGAGGAATGGTCGCTGGACCCGAAACATTAATTCTCTTCTTATCCTTCACAGATGCTGCCAGGCCTGCTGATGAGCATTTCCAGCAACTTTGTTTTTGTTCCCAGAACATTATCTGGGTTTCTGGACGAACGGCCCAGCAATATTACCATGAGTTGTGGAAGCAAGGTCATTGGGGACATTTAAGAGACTGCTGGACATGCATATGGTCACAGAAATTTGAGGGTGCATACATGAGGATCAATGGTCGGCACAACATTGTGGGCTGAAGGGCCTGTTCTGTGCTGGACTGTTCTATGTTCTATGTTCTATGTTCTATGTTCTATGTTCTATGTTCTATGAGGCCGCCGCCTCAGATGACCAACATCCTTTTGAAAGAGCTCCTTAGATGGAGGAAAGTGTGGTACAGAACCAGAATTATAGAGACAATGACACCTTTTGGGGGTCCGGCAACTGAAGGCACAACCACAAATGATGAAACAATTAAAATTGTGAAGATAAGTACTGGGCCTCCTCCACCACACACAACGCCGGGGCCCCCCAGGGGAGCACCTTCAGTTCCCTACTCTGTACACCTTGCTGTACACCTGCAGCGGTGTTGACAAATTCTTAACAAATGCAATCTACAAGTTTGCTGACACCACCGAAGTGGGACAGATATCTAACAATGACAGTCAGAACACAAAAGGGAGATAGAGGGCTAGTTGATCTGTCTCTCAATGTCAGCAAAACTCAACAACTGATCATTGACTTCAGAAAGAGAGGAGGAGAATACACCCCCAACTACATCAACGGAACTGAATTTGAGAGGGTGGAGAGTGTTGAGTTCCTCGGAGTGACGATAACTGACAATCTGTCCCCGATTTCCCACGTGGATGTGATAGTCAGGAAGGTACAACAACACCTCTCCTTCCTCAGGCAGCTCAGGAAATTTGCCAAGTCCATAAGGACCCTCACCACCTTCTACAGATGCCCCGTTGAAAACATACTGTCTGGGTGTATAACGGCCTGGAACGGCAACCGCTCTGCCCAGGAGCGTGAGAAACTACAGAAGATGGTGTACACAGCCCGGACCATCACAGGAGCCAACCTTCCATCCATGGGCTCCATTTACATGGCTCACTGCCACAGAAAGGCGGCCAACGTTATCAAAGACCCATCGCACCCCGGTAATGATCTCCCACAGCCTCTTCCATCAGGCTGAAGGCACAGAATCCTGAACAGACACACCAGCAGGTTCAGGAACAGTCTCTTCCCGGCTGATATCAGACTGACGGATGGTCTCTGTAGCCTCAAATGATGCTGATTTTACAAATGTTGATCTCACCTAGTGCTGCCCTGTGCAACTAACCTGCCTGCCTCAATTGAGGTGTTTTTCATAGGTACATCCTTTGCTTACTATCATCTGCGTGTACTCCTCGTAAATAAAGCCTTTCATTGTATTTCGGTACGCGTAACGCTAAAATCAATCAATCAGGACACAAGTGGCCAGAATTAAAGGAATGCAGATATCTCAGAGGGCTGTGGGACTTGGCAAGATTCCAGAGATACAAAGGAGCAATGTGATCCAGGGGATTGGAATAAAGGATGCTTATTTTAAAATCAAAACATTTCTTGACAAGGAAGGTGAGTGAATCAGCATTGAAAGGGAAACAGGACTCATTGCATTTCAAGTAAGAGGCAGCAGAATTATAGAGTTGAATCTGGGATGCCAGGAATATGTTGAAACAGTCACATTCAGACATAAATCAGCAGCACATGGGCAGAGACACGGCGAGTCTAAACTCTGTCACAGAGGTGAAATTGGATGTCTTAGAGATGCACAAATATGAAGCTGGAAGCTCTTCTCAGGACCAAATGTGGGACCAAGTTTGTGAACAGACTGGTTTATGTTCAGACTCTTTCTGGGGAGAAGGGTGGAAACAGTTACATAGAACATAGAACATAGAACATGGAACAGTACAGCACAGAACAGGCCCTTCAGCCCACAATGTTGTGCTGACCATTGATCCTCATGTATGCACCCTCAAATTTCTGTGACCAAATGCATGTGCAGCAGTCTCTTAAATGTCCCTAATGACCTTGCTTCCACAACTGCTGCTGGCAATGCATTCCATGCTCTCACAACTCTCTGTGTAAAGAACCCGCCTCTGACATCCCCTCTATACTTTCCTCAAACCAGCTTAAAACTATGACCCCTCGTGTTAGCCATTTCTGCCCTGGGACATAGTCTCTGGCTATCAACTCTATTTATGCCTCTCATTATCTTGTATACCTCAATTAGGTCCCCTCTCCTCATCCTTTTCTCCAATTTTAGGGCCTACACTGTCCCATGTCCCAGCAACCCCAGCCCACACACCAGGCCTTATTACGACATAGCCTGCCACTACACACCCCCCTGTTGTTAGTCACTAACAGCCTCCATTAACAACTATTCACCCTCCCAGCATCCAACGAAAAAAGTCCGAGCTCAGTCAACCTCTCTTCATAAAATAAGCCCTCCAGTCCAGGCAGCATCCTGGTAAACCTCCTCTGACCTGTCTCCAAAGCATCCACATCTTTCCTATAATAGGGCGACCAGAACTGGACGCAGTATTCCAAATGCGGTCTAACCAAAGTTTTATACAGCGGCAACAAGATCACACGACTCTTAAACTCAATCCCCCTGCTAATGAAAGCCAAAACACCATATGCTTTCTTAACAACCCTGTCCACTTGGGTGGCCATTTTAAGGGATCTATGTATCTGCACACCAAGATCCCTCTGTTCCTCCACCATGCTAAGAATCCTATCCTTAATCCTGTACTCAGCTTTCAAATTCGACCTTCCAAAATGCATTACTTCGCATTTATCCAGGTTGAACTCCATCTGCCACCTCTCAGCCCATCTCTGCATCCTGTCAATGTCCCGCTGCAGCCTACAACAGCCCTCTATACTGTCAACGACACCTCCAACCTTTGTGTCGTCTGCAAACTTGCTGACCCATCCTTCAATCCCCTCATCCAAGTCATTAATAAAAATTACAAACAGTAGAGGCCCAAGGACAGAGCCCTGTGGAACCCCACTCACCACTGACTTCCAGACAGAATATTTTCCTTCTACTACCACTCGCTGTCTTCTGTTGGCCAGCCAATTCTGTATCCAGACAGCTAAGTTCCCCTGTATCCCATTCCTCCTGACCTTCTGAATGAGCCTTCCATGGGGAACCTTATCAAATGCCTTGCTGAAGTCCATATACACCACATCCACAGCTCGACCCTCATCAACTTTTCTAGTCACATCCTCAAAGAAGTCGATAAGGTTTGTGAGGCATGACCTGCCCCTCACAAAGCCGTGTTGACTGCATTTAATCAAGCCATGCTCTTCCAGATGGTCATAAATCCTATCCCTCAGAATCCTTTCTAACACCTTGCAGACGACAGACGTGAGACTTACTGGTCTGTAATTGCTGGGGATTTCCTTTCTTGAAGAGAGGAATTACATTTGCCTCTCTCCAGTCCTCAGGTACGACTCCAGTGGAGAGCGAGGATGCAAAGATCTTCACAAGTGGCAAAGTAATTGCATTTCTTGCTTCCCAAAGCAGCCGAGGACAAATCTGGTCCGGGCCTGGCGACTTGTCAATCTTAATGTTTGACAAAATTTTCAGCACATCAGCTTCCTCTATCTCTATCCATTCCAGCATGCACACCTACTCTTCAAAGGTTTCATTCACTACAAAGTTCGTTTCTTTCGTAAAGACAGAAGCAAAAAACTCATTTAGGGCTTCCCCTACCTCCTCAGACTCCACACACAGGTTCCCTATGCTATCCCTGATTAGCCCTACTCGTTCTTTGACCATTCTCTTATTCCTCACAAGTGTAAAATGCCTTTGTGTTCTCTCTAATCCGTTCTGCCAAGCCTTTCTCGTGCCACCTCCTGGTTCTCCTCAGACCATTTTTGAGCTCCTTCCTCGCCTGCCTGTAATCCTCTACAGCTGAGCTTGACCCTAGCTTCCTCCACCTTATGTAAGCTACCTTCTTCCTTTTGACGAGAAACTCCACCGCTCTTGTCATCCAAGGTTCCTTTATCTTACCCCTT
Source organism: Stegostoma tigrinum (assembly GCF_030684315.1). Taxonomy (NCBI): domain Eukaryota; kingdom Metazoa; phylum Chordata; class Chondrichthyes; order Orectolobiformes; family Stegostomatidae; genus Stegostoma; species Stegostoma tigrinum. The sequence continues at coordinate 136,399,926 of NC_081356.1, forward strand.
CTTGCCTGTCTCAGAGGGACATATTTACTCATCACTCCCAACAACTGTTCCTTAAACAGTCTCCACATGTCTATAGTTCCCTTACCATGGAACAATTGCTCCCAGTCCATGCTTCCTAACTCATGTCTAATCGCGTCATAGTTTCCTCTTCCCCAATTAAATATCCTCCCATTCTGCCTAATCCTCTCCTTCTCCATAGCTATGTAGAATGAGAGAGTGTTATGGTCACTATCACCAAAATGCTTTCCCACCACAAGATCTGAGACCTGCCCCGGCTCGTTTCCGAGCACCAAGTCTAGAATGGCCTCTCCCCTCGTTGGCCTGTCAACGTACTGAGTTAGGAAACCCTCCTGACACACCTTACAAAAACAGCTCCATTCAAATCTTCTGCTCGAAGGAGGTTCCAATCAATATTGGGAAAGTTAAAGTCACCCATTACAACAACCCTACTGCGTGCACACTTTTCCAAAATCTGTCGACCGATGCTTTCTTCAATCTCCCTGCTGCTATTGGGGGGCCTGTAGTAAACCCCTAACGAGGTGACTACTCCCTTGCTGTTCCTAATTTCCACCCACACTGACTCAGTAGGCAGATCTTCCTCGACAAAGGAAGCTTCTGTAGCTGTGGTACCCTCTCTGATTAGTAGTGCTACACCCCCTCCTCTTTCTCCCCCCTCCCTATTCTTTTTAAATGTTCTAAACCCTGGAACATCCAGCAACCATTCCTGCCCCTGAGAAACCCATGTCTCTGTTATGGCCACAACATCATAGCACCAGGTACTGATCCATGCTCTAAGTTCATCACTTTTATTCCTGATACTCCTTGCATTAAAGCAAACACACTTTAACTGATCCCTTGGTCCCTTCCCAGGAAAATCCTTCCCACTAGCTGGTCTACCTCTTGCTACTGCCTCACCTGCATCAACGCTCACCTCTGGTATACAGCTCAGGTTCCCACCCCCCTGCCATACTAGTTTAAACCCTCTCGAACTACTCGAGCAAACCTTCCACCCAGAACATTGGTCCCCTTCCAGTTCAGATGCAACCCGCCCTTCTTGTACAGGTCCCACCTTCCCCAAAAGTGAAGCACCAAAATAATAATTTCAGACTTTCCAAATATTTTTGCACAGTCAGAACATGTAATATAGGTGGATGTCCAATGTGTGTGTGTTCGTTCTCTGAAGAAACCATTCTCTTCCTTTTTAAAGCTACAACTAAAGGGACGCATACAGTAAGTCAAAGGGATACCCAGAATTTTTACCAAGATCAATATAGGGCACAAACCACCTCATAAAAACCAATGGGCAGGAGTATTGCAGAAATTTAGTCTTTCTACATCATGACACTTGAAGTGACTTGTTTTGGTCGGAGGAATGCAGACAGTAAATACAAATGAAAGGGCATGCTCGAAGGGGGATTTGGGAGTATATGTGAATAACTCACGGAAAACAGCAGGACAGATTGAAAGCAGGGTCAATAAGGTATCCTGGGACTACCATCAGGAGTAAAGTTTTTTATGAAGTAAGTTATCTAAAATTATATCAAATATTTGTTCAGCCTCAACAGGAGAATTGCATTCAGTTTTGTACAAAGCATGTTCGGAAAAGTTTGTTGACTTGCTTGCCGAGCTGGCTTGTTTTTGTTCAGACATTCCATCAGCATGTTATATGTCACCATCAGTAGAGTCTCCGATGAAGCGATGTTATTCTACCCCTCTTGGAATTTATACTGTCCGGTCCGTTACGGTGAGTACTCTCATTTCCGGTTTTGATATGTATGGGTTTGTAAATAGGGTCCAATTCTACATGTTTGTTGATTGCATTACGGGTGGAGAACCATGCCTCTGGGGAATTCCTGTGCGTGTCTATGTTTGGCCTGGGCTGCTAATGGTTATTTTGTCCCAGTTAAACTGATGGCCTTGTCTGAATATACTGATATTCAGGAGAGTTTATCGTGCCATTTTACTGCTAGCTGATGTTCATGTATTCTGACGGCTAGCTTCCTTCCTGTCTGTCCAATGTGATATTTGTGGAAGTCATCGCATGGTATGTTGTAAACCATGTTGGTTCTGCATGTTGTGGGAATGGGGTCTTTAATCCTGCTGAGTGTTTGTCATAGAGTGGCTGTGGGCTTGTGGGCCACCGTGATTCCTAATGGTCTTAGAGTCTTCCTGTCAGTTCCGATACGTTCCTGATGTAGGGAAGTGTGGTCAGTGTGTTAGGGCTTACTGTGTCCTCTTGTTGACTATTTAGTAAGCACTTGCGAGGAGTTCCAAACCTCAGTGTACAGCGAAGCAACCCACACTAACCAAATCCTCAACTTCCAGAGCAAACATACCAATGTCCACAAACAAAGCTACATGAGGACACTATTCAAACAGACCACCGCTCACTGCAGCACTCTGAAACTACATGGGAAAGAGGAAGAGCACCAGTACAAAATCTTTGCTACAAACTCTTATTCCCGCAACTTCATCCACAGATGCCTACACAGTAAGTCCTAACACACTGACCACACTTCCCTACATCAGGAACATATTGGAACTGACAACAAGACTCCTAAGACCGTTAGTGATCACGGTGTTCTCTCTTTTATTTCGCTTCTATTTTATTTTACTTACCCCTTGGTAAAGAATTCACTCACAGCGATGACATCAGCAGTGGCAAGTAGGCCCAGCAGCGCATACTTGAGTGGGCCCAACAGTGCAGAATCGTGGCAACAGCATCAGAAGTGAGTTTGGGTACCTGGACACATCTGTGTCGATAACCCAGGCTACAAATCTTCTTGAAACTTCAAACCAAATCATATTGAAGAGCATCGCACCTGGACCCACCCCACCCCACCACCATAACTCTGGACAAGGTTAAGCCTCTTAACCTACACATGCCCAAATGCAATGGGCAATTTTCTTTCACCACGGCCAATTCACCCTAACCTGCACATCTTTGAACAGTGGGAGGAGACTGGAGCACCCAGAGGAAACCCACAAAGACACAGGGAGAATGTGCAAACTCCACGCCCAAGTCTGAAATTGAACCCAGGTCCCAGGCACAATGAGAGATCATGGGAACTGCAGATGCTGGAGAATTCGAGATTCTCTTTTTCTGATGAAGGGTCTTGGCCTGAAACGTCAGCTTTTGTGCTCCTGAGATGCTGCTTGGCCTGCTGTGTTCATCCAGCCCCACACTCTGTTCCCCAGACAGCAGTGCTAACAAAGGCATTAAAAAGCATCAAAAAGATTTACAAGAAAGTTTCCAACAATACACTTCAATTACAAGGATAGTTTGGACGGGTTGGGAGTGTTTACCTTGGAGACATTGAGAGGAGATTTGATTGAGCTGTTCAAATTCATGAAGATATGCACATGGAATAGCTGAGGAGGAGCTCTTTCCATCGACGAAGGATTGAGAACCAGATTGGATAGATTTAAAATAATTGGCAAACAAAGCAAGTGATGAGAAAAGGGAATCACAGACCAAATGGCTAAGATCTAAAACTTACCATCTGCAAATGTGGGGGAGGCAGGGTCACTCGAGGGGTTGGGGTCTGGAATGGACTGTCTGAGAGTGTGGGGGAGGGAGGTTCACTCGAGGGGTTGGGGTCTGGATTGTACTGTCTGAGAGTGTGGGAGGGCAGGTTCACTCGAGGGGCTAGGGTCTGGGATGTACTGTCTGAGATTGTGGGGGAGACTTGAGGATTTGAAGATTTTAGAATGATTTGAACCATTATCTGGAAAGAAGCCATTTGTAGGACAATGTGAAAGTGGTGAAGGGATAGGTACTTTTCCCATCAGAGGGCCAACTCAGACATGATGGTTTGAATAGCCCCAATCTGTGCTGTAATCATTCTCTCTGTATGTTGGGGCTGAGAGCCGTATCCCAAGGTGAAGCTGTCATCATGTTAAAGAGTCACCCTGGGCTGGGGTAGTTAGAGATGGAGACCTGCAGGGACAATGGGTCATAGAGTCATAATGTCATGGAATTTTACAGCATGCAAACTCACCCTTTGGTCCAACTTGTCCATGCTGACCAGCTATCCTAAAGTGATCCAGTTTCATTTGGCCCATACACCTCCAAATCCTTCCTGTTCATGTCCCCATCCAGATACCTTTTAAATGTTGTAACTGTACCAGCCCCCACCACTTCCTCTGGCAGCTCATTCCATACACACACCACCCTCTGTGTGAAAAAGTTACCCCTCAGGTCCCATTTAAATCTTTCCCCTCTCACCGTAAACCTATGCCCCTCTAGTTTTGGACTCCCCCCCAACCCCGGGGAAAAGACCTTGATTATTCACCCTATCTACACCCCTCATGATTTTTATAAACCTCTATAATGTCACCCTCAGCCTCTGACGCTCCAGGGAAAATAGCCCCAGCCTATTCAGCCTCTCCCTGTAGCTCAAACCCTCTGACCCTGGCAACATTGTTGTGAATCTTTTCTGAACCCTTTCAAGTTTCACAACATCCTTCCTATAGCAGGGAGACCAGAATTGCATGCGGTATTCCACTTGTGACCCTAACCAATGTTCTGTCCAGCTGCAAGATGAACCCCCCCCGACTCCAATACTCAATGCACTGACCAATAAAGACAAAGGCCCAAGCCTACAATGTTTAATACCCCTGCTTGTGGGGCTCTACACTGCACCAAGTAAAGCAGTTTTACATTGCCTTGTGCTTGCAGTCTCAGGCAATCTTTAAAGACCATTGGAGAAATAGACCCGATAGAAACGTGTGTCGCTAGTGTATAGTGTTAGTACATAGGGAATGTCGGACGAATCAGTATAAGATCAGTATTTACCTTCACAGCTGCTGTGTCTTGTTGAAGCCTCTCTTTTGCCCACAAGAAACTGCTTTGAGCTCAAACCTCAATTGAACCAGATAAAAATAACCAGAAAATCATTCACTTCAGAAGGAACAAGATCTCACTGTGGAGTAAACCTAATGCATCATGTATGGACCCTCCTTGAACCTGCCATTTGATCCCAACAAGTTCTGATTCTGAAATCCGAATTTCCAGCATCCGAAGTGCTTTTCCTAGCCCTTTGGAAAGTAGATGTCTTTAAATTACTCAAAGTCAGCATCAGCAGTTCCTACCATTTCATTTAAATTTTCCATTTTGTTTGCACAGATTCAGAGAGAGAGAGCCGGTGCATGATATGCTACATGCTAATTTCCAGTACTGATAATCAACTGAGTGCAGCAGAATGTGAAACAGATAATCAGAGATACTCACACACTGAACTCCATAATGGGAGGCAAGTTACAATAACTAAGAACAGGCCAGTGGAGCATGATGATGGCACTGGGATTCAGGCCACAATAGTTGGTGCTGGACATTGTGTTTGGGATGATAACTAAAACTGACATCAAAAAAAAACACCACAAAGTTATTCTGAATATTTACTCACAGCAGTGCAATGTGGTTGTTGGTTCTGGTGAAGTGTTGGCCGTCAGCAAATGTCAAAAATTAGCTGAGCAGCCGGCTCCGAGAAAGTGTTAAATCAGTGCGAAGGGCAAAAGAAATAAAAGTCTGCAGAGAAGTGTTTTAGTGTGCTTGGTAAACAATGTTTCATACTGACCTGTATAATCGCCAATCCATCCATCAATGCATGATCCCTCCTTTATTGTCATGGTCATCCTTCAGTAAGAGTGTCATCCTGTTGCTAACCACATGTGATTGTTAACGTTTAGGCATCTTATATTTCAATGCATCTCATGCACGATTAGTTTGTGTTTGCACTGAAGTCAGGTCAACAATTTGTAAATTTGCACCTTTTTTCCCTGGGTCCTGATATTTAAATACCTTCACTGATTCACTGAGATCCTTAATTAAATGCTCTAATTTAGGCAGAAGGAAGAGCTGTTTTCTATTTTCTGTTTTGATTTCCAGGGGGTTTCCCGTTGAAGTGAAGTCATTAAGTCTGCTTGGGTGGTGGAGACTGTTAGGAATGAGGGAATTTAAGTTATATATTGTGTAACTTGCTCACGCAAAATTGAGACAAGCCAGGAAAATTCCTAAACCATTTCCACTCATCAGATTCTGAATTTTTATCGATAAATTCAAAATAGATCATTCATTCATTTATTTTTAAATGCTGACTGTCTAAAATAATATCGGTACTTTGTGTTGGTTTCTAATCCTTGGTTTCAAAACCAAAACCAAACATCAAGAAACTGTTTTCATGAGACAACTACATCATATTTGTGATAATGGGAACTGCAGATGCTGGAGAATCCCAGATAACAAGGTGTGGGGCTGGATGAACACAGCAGGCCAAGCAGCACCTCAGGAGCACAAAAGCTGACGTTTCGGGCCTAGACCCTTCATCAGAGACCCTTCATCACTATCCACCCTGTCTAATCCTCTGATCATCTTGTATGTCTCTATTAAGCCACCTCTTAACCTTCTTCTCTCAAACGCAAACAGCCTCAAGTCCCTCAGCCTTTCCTGATAAGACCTTCCCTCCATACCAGGTAACATCCTGGTAAATCTCCTCTCTGATGAAGGGTCCAGGCCCGAAACATCAGCTTTTGTGCTCCTGAGATGCTGCTTGGCCTGCTGTGTTCACCCAGCCCCACACTTTGTTATCTTACATCATATTTGTTCTGTTTTTAGGTTTCCCTGTTTTTGTTTTGTAAAATGTTTAGAGTTAGAACATAGAACATTACAGCGCAGTACAGGCTCTTCGGCCCTCGATGTTGCATCGACCGTGAAACCAATCTGAAGCCCGTCTAACCTACACTATTCCATTATCATCCATATGCTTATCCAATGACCATTTAAATGCTCTTAAACTTGGCGAGTCTACTACTGTTGCAGGCAGGGCATTCCACACCCTTACTACTCTGAGTAAAGAACCCACCTCTGACATCTGTCGTATATCTATCACCCCTCAATTTAAAGCTATGTCCCCTTGTGCTAGCCATCACCATCCGAGGAAAAAGGCTCTCACTATCCACCCTGTCTAATCCTCTGATTATCTTGTATGTCTCTATTAAGTCACCTCTTAACCTTCTTCTCTCTAATGCAAACAGCCTCAAGTCCCTCAGCCTTTCCTCATAAGACCTTCCCTCCATACCAGGCAACATCCTAGTAAATCTCCTCTGCACCCTTTCCAATGCTTCCACATCCTTCTTATAATGCAGTGACCAGAACTGTACGCAATACTCCAAGTGCGGCCACACCAGAGTTTTGTACAGCTGCAACATGACCTCATGGCTCTGAAACTCAATCCCTCTTCCAATAAAACCTAACACACCGTAAGCCTTCTTAATAACCCTATCAACCTGGGTGGCAACTTTCAGAGATCTATGTACATGAGCACCTAGATCCCTCTGCTCTTCCACACTACCAAGAATCTTACCACTAGCCCAGTACTCTGTATTCCTGTTACTCCTTCCAAAGTGAATCATCGCATATTTTTCTGCATTAAACTCCATTTGCCACCTCTTAACCCAGCTCTGCAGCTTATCTATGTCCCTCTGTAACCTGCAACATCCTTCCGCACTATCCACAAATCTACCAACTTTAGTGTCATCCGCAAATTTATTAACCCATCCTTCTACACCCTCATCCAGGTCATGTATAAAAGTGACAAACAGCAGTGGACCCAACACCGACCCTTGCGGTACACCACTAGTAACTGGTCTCCAGGATGAACATTTCCCATCAACTACCACCCTCTGTCTTCTTTCAGCTGACCAATTTCTGATCCAAACCACTAAATCACCCTCAATCCCATGACTCCATATTTTATGCAATAGCCTACCATGGGGAACCTTATCAAATGCTTTACTGAAATCCATATACACCACATCAACCGGTTTACTCTCATCTACCCGTTTGGTCACTTTCTCAAAGAACTCAATAAGGTTTGTGAGGCATGACCTTCCCTTCACAAAACCGTGTTGATTATCCCTAATCAAATTATTCCTTTCTAGATGATTATAAATCCTATCTCTTATAATCCTTTCCAACACTTCACCCACAACCAAAGTAAGGCTCACTGGTCTATAATTACCAAGGTCGTCTCTACTCCCCTTCAAGAACAAGGGAACAACATTTGCCATCCTTCAGTCTTCTGGCACTATTCCTGAACATAATGACAACATCAAGATCAAAGCCAAAGGCTCTGCAATCTCCTCCCTAGCTTCTCAAAGAATCCTAGGATAAATCCCATCCAGCCCAGGGGACTTATCTGTTTTCACATTTTCCAGAATTGCTAACACCTCAATCCCATGTAGTATAATAGCCCTTATCTCTGTATTCTCCTCGACAACGTTGTCTTTTTCCTGTGTGAATACTGACGAAAAATATTCATTCAGTGCCTCTCCTATCTCCTCGGACTCCACACACAACTTCCCACTCCTGTCCTTGACTGGCCCTAATCTTACTCTTGTTTCTGTTTGCTTTCTGCAGCTGGAATAAGTAACCATTTTTATATCTGAGCTTAGCAATTATGTTCAATTATGTGTCAAAATTTCAAGATTTATGTTTGGTTTAGCTTGGTTCTTTCAATTCTATGGTAGTATGTAGAAAGCCCATTTGTTAGGGCCCTTGTAGCTCAGTGACGAAGTGCTTGATCAGCTGTGGTATCTAACTGAGGTTTGACTGAAATGGTTTCATATTCAGCCCATAATGTGGGCTGACTGATCGGATTTGAACTCGGACTATGTTGGAAGCATGACAATAAGGCACTTTGCAAATGATTAAAAGAAGGACGAGTGGCAACCAGGCTTGGTGCTGTTTGTAACCATGTTTGACTGTTAGAGGAGGACTACCTTTTCATGGTGGTGGCACTGGAACAGTGGATACTGGTTGGTATCCTGAGCCCATCCACTCCAGGTTGGCGATATTGTTTTCTCGCTCTCCTTTACATCCTACTTCATTTCCTTTTTCCTTTCTTTCTTCACTTTTGAGGCTGGAGTGGTGTCCGCAGCATGGATCGGGACTCCTGGCGGTGTAGGCCCAGAGCAGGGACTCCTGGCAGTGTAGGCCCAGAGCAGGGACTCCTGGCAGTGGTAGGCCCAGAGCAGGGACTCCTGGCAGTGGTAGGCCCAGAGCAGGGACTCCTGGCGGTGTAGGCCTGGAGCAGGGACTGTCGTGGTAGACCTGGAGCTGGGGCTCCTGGCTGTGGTAGGCCCAGAGCAGGGACTCCTGGCTGTGGTAGGCCCAGAGCAGGGATTCCCGGCTGGGACAGTGCCCCGAGCGAGGACTCCCAGCTGCAGTGAGCCCAGAGGAGGGACCCTTGGCGATGTTGTTCAGGCAGCAGCGATGACAGCAGTGGAGCCGAGGTGTCCTGGGGCATTGGCATCGCCATTGCAGTTCCCGGAGCAGGGAGTCCTTGAGGCCTGGAACACCTTGCAGAGACTTTACAGAAGCATGGACCTATGATTGACACCCAGTGTGAACAGAAAATAAACTCTATTGAAGTAATTTCTTTTCATTCTTATTGTAACTCAAAATGGTGCTGGATTGTGGCAACAAAATACTTTTCACTGTAACCGCCTAGATAGATGTGACAGTAAAACCATTCATTCATTCATTCAAATTGGATTTAACTTCAAGGCCTTCCTGGGTGTGCTGTTGACTGCCACTGTTTCAGCTCACTAACGACAAAACAGTATGAAATATTGGAGGGAAAGAGAAACACGAACTGTTGAATTGAGGCTGGAAATATTCCATATTTGTAATGCCCCACAATCATCGCTGGGAAAATGTGAAGTTAATTGGTTCAGATCAGTTGAGTTGGCCTGGGCACTGAGGGAAGTCACTGATCATCTTTGCGTCGTTCCACAGAATTTTAACATCAACCAGGCTGATGTAAGGTGAATAGCCACGGTCTTTTACCAAGGTTAGGGGAGTCCAAAACCAGAGCGTGTGGGATTAAGGTGAGAGGGGAAATATTTAAAAGGGATGCAAGGGGCAACTATTTCACAGAGGTGTGTATGTGGAACAAGCTGCCAGAGGAAGTGGTAGAGGTGGGCACAATTACAACATCTAAAGGACATTTGGACAGGCATGGAGATAGGAAAGGTTTAGAAGGACATGCGCTAAATGTGGCAGATGAGAATAGTTCAGTTTGGGCGACCTGTTTAGTATGGACAAGTTGGGCTGAAGGGGTGGTTTCCATGCTGTATGACTCTATGACTCACTGTGACCTCCCTGCTCCACTCATTATAAGATCCACTGGCCATCTTATGATAGAATGGCCATGGTTGGAGATGGGTGAAAAGTGTATCTCCTATCACATCTTGTTTCTTCAACTGTCAAACGACTCAGTGTCCAAGGAGGATAAAGAAATGTTGCTCTTTCATTCTGTTTTTCACACTAAAGTATGCCAGTTTACATTTAGCTACATTGTACTGTGTTTGTCTATTCACTTAACTTGTCTGCATCACTTGAATCCTCCTCAAATCCTTCTTCTTCTTTTGAGAACGAAGAGTTGAATAGAAACAAACAGAGAAAGAAAGAAACCTACAGCACAGGAACAGGCCCTTTGGCCCTCCAAGCCTGCGCCGATCAAGATCCTCTGTCTAACCTGTCATCTATTTTCTAACGGTGGGTGTCCATTTGCTCCCTGCCCATCCATGTACCTGTCCAAATATATCTTAAAAGACGCTAACGTGTCTACGTCTACCACCTCCGCTGGCAACACGTTCCAGGCACCCACCACCCTCTGTGTAAAGAACTTTCCACGCAAATCTCCCTTAAACTTTCCTCCTCTCACTTTGAACTCATGACCCCTAGTAATTGAGTCCCCCACTCTGGGAAAAAGCTTCTTGCTATCCACCCTGTCTATATCCCTCATGATTTTGTAGACCTCAATCAGGTCCCCCCTCAATCTCCGTCTTTCTAATGTAAATAATCCTAATCTATTCAACCTCTCTTCATAGCTAGCACCCTCCATACCAGGCAACATCCTGGTGAACCTCCTCTGCACCCTCTCCAAAGCATCCACATCCTTTTGCTAATGTGGCGACCAGAACTGTACACAGTATTCCAAATGTGGCCGAACCAAAGTCCTATACAACTGTAACATGACCTGCCAACTCTCGTACTCAATACCCCGCCCAATGAAGGAAAGCATGCCATATGCCTTCTTGACCACCCTATTGACCTGCATTGTCACCTTCAGGGAACAATTGACCTGAACACCCAGATCTCTCTGTTCATCAATTTTCCCCAGGACTTTTCCATTTACTGTATAGTTTGCCCTTGAATTTGATCTTCGAAAATGCATCACCTCGCATTTTCCTGGATTGAACTCCATCTGCCATTTATCTGCCCAACTCTCTAATCTATCTATATTCTGCTGTAATCTCTATCAGTCCCCTTCACTATCTTCTACTCCACCAATCTTAGTGACATCAGCAAACTTGCTGATCAGACCACCTACACCTTCCTCCAGATCATTTACATATATCACAAACAACAGTGGTCCCAGCACAGATCCCTGTGGAACACCAATGGTCACAGGTCTCCAATTTGAGAAACTCCCTTCTACTACTACCGTCTGTCTCCTGTTGCCCAGCTAGTTTTCTATCCATCTAGCTAGCACACCCTGGAGCCCATGTGACTTCACTTTCTCCATCAGCCTGCCATGGGGAACCTTATCAAATGCCTTACTGAAGTCCATGTATATGACATCTACAGTCTTTCCCTCATGAATCAACTTTGTCACATCCTCAAAGAATTAGTTAGCAACAATCTTCTTTCCCTCCAGCCAGCACATGATTTTTAAAACCTCTACCAGATCTTCTCTTAGCCTCTTCTCTCCCAGCAGAATAGTCCCGACTACTTCAATCTATCCTCATCCCTGAAGTTCATCATTCCTGGAACCATTCTTGTAAATCACCTCCACACTCTCTCCAAAGCATTCACATTTTTCCAATATTGCATGTCATTCTCCAAAATCCTGAACGTTATGATACAATGATCACTGTCTTCTCAATGTTCTCCAATGGACACTTAATCCACTTGCTCCATCTCCATTTCCAAGCACTAGCTCCAAGATACATCTTTCCGTGTTGGATGGGATACATACTGCTGTAGGAATCGCTCCTGGACACGGTCTCTTAACACTAGCCTCTTACTGCCCTGCTGATTTCCCATTCAAGGTTGGGTAATTGAAATCCCCCATTGTAACTGCTCCATAGCCTGTCATTTTTTCTGTAATTTCTCTGCAGATTTCTTCCTCTACATCCTTTCCACTATTGGTTATGCATAGACTACACTGAACAATGTAGTTGTATCCTTTTTGTTCCTTAGTTCTACCCATATCAAACCTGTTCTTGAATGCTCTGAGAAATCCTCCTTCTCTAGCATTGACATACTCCTGCTTTCCGTCTTTCCAAAATAACTTATATCCGGGAATACTTAACACCCAGTCTTGCCCTTCCTTGAGTCAGATTTCTGTTATTGCCACCACAATTTTAACCAAAGGGGTTTGAAGCTGTATAATGCAGAGTTAGTCCTTGAAGCTAATGTCACGTTAGTGCACTGGTAATGCAGAGGCTCACTGCTTTGTGGACACAGGTTCAAACCCCACTTGTGCAGGTTTTTTATTTTCACTTTGTAGGATAAGGGCATCACTGGTATTTCTCGTCTGTCCCTTGTGAAGGTGGGGGTGAGCTGCTTTCTTGAACTGCTACTGTCCTCCTGCTGTAGGCTGACCCACAATGCCCTTAGGGAGGGAATTCCAGGATTGTGACCCAGTGACAGTGAAGGAATGGGGATATATTCCCAAGTCGGAACGGTGAGTGGTTTGGAGGGGAACTTGCAGGGGGTGATGTTCCCATGTATTTGCTGCCCTTGTCCTTCTATATGGAAGTGGTCGTGTGTCTGGAAGGTGCTGTCTGAGGGTCTTTGGTGAATTTCTGCAGTGCATCTTGTAGATAGTACACACTGCTGCTACTGAGTGTCGGTGGTGGGGGGAATGGATCCTTGTGGATGTGGTGCCAATCAAGCGGCTGCTTTGTCCTGGATGGTGTCGAGCTTCTTGAGTGTTGTTGGGGCTGCCCCCATCCAGGCAAGTGGGGAGTATCCCATCGCACTCCTGACTTGTGCCTTGTAGATGGTGGGACAGGATTTGGGGAGTCAGGAGGTGAGTCCCTTGCCACAGGATTCCTACTTTCTGGCCTGTTCTTGTAGTCACTGTGTTTATGTGGTGAGTCCAGTTGAGTTTCTGATCAGTGAAAACCCCCAGGATGTTGATAGTGGGGGGGGGATTCAGTGATGGTAACACCATTGAATATCGAGGGGCAGTGGTTAGATTGTCTCTTATTGGTGATGGTCACAGCCTGGCATTTGTGTGGCGCGAATGCCACTTGCCACTTGTCAGCCCAAGCCTGGGTATTGCCCAGATCTTGTTGCATGTGAACACGGACTGCTTCAGTATCTGAGGAATCACGAATGATGTTGAACATTGTACAATCATTGGTGAACGTCCCCACTTCTGATCTTATGACGGAGGGAAGGTCATTGATGAAGCAGCTGAAGATGGTTGGGCAGGAAATCTGCCACCCCCCCCTCGTCTGGCCTACAAGTGACTCCAGGCCCCCATCAATATGGCTGACTCTTAACTGCCTCTGAAATGGCTGAACAAGATGCTCCATTCAAGCGGCAACTAGGAAAGAACATCAAATGCTGGTCATGCCACAATTCCATGAAAGAGTTCCGATTATTGGGTTTAGATTAGACAGTCACTGCAGGAAAGCAGCAGTGACACCCGATCAGAGGGATTAGGATAAACATGAACATCCAGTGGTCACACTGAGCAGACTGCATGGTCTGAATCTTCATGAGCTGGAGAGAAGGCCTTAGCCAATATCGTACCAGGGCACCAACTGGGGATTCTTGCCACTGAACGTGACACCCATTTTCACTGGGCATGTGGGTAAAATATTTATTCTTTGCACATTTGGATGACATCTAAAACTGTTCAGCTGGGTGTGAATTTCCATTGGCCACGTTTCTGAAACATGACCTTTACACATGGCTTTACACATTTGAGCAGAATGTCTGAACTGACCAGAGTAGTGTGAGCTCTGTTAGCCCTGTTGGAAAGCTTTCACAAGCTGAACCAAATGCCACCAAGCTGTCAAAAACTCAGTAGAAGGTGTGTGGCCGATTGCCATGCCAGGGAGGGGGAGCTGTGGCCTGGGCTTGGGAAAGGTTATTACCTCTTCGCTCAGGTAGCAGGAAGGAGATTGTGTCGGAAAAGTGGAGAAGTGCAGATTGGGGCAAAGAGAATTAGAAATGGAGATGTTACCCTCACACACGCATTGCAGAGAGGATTGTTAGTGTCAGCTACACGAAGCCAGAGGGAGGTGCTTGGGGAGAAGGAGCAGGGCAGCGTGTTTTCCCCTGACTGCTCTGGAACATCTCGATATGACTGAAAACAAATGCATTGTAGCATATAACATTCTATAGTCACAAAGGGGTTAATTTGACCAAGCTAGTTCAGTCAGAATGACTGTCCTTGGAAATTTACTGCCAGCCAAGGGGCAGGGTAGGATCAGTTTTGAATTTGATTAGCCCTTGAACCACACAACGAGGCTCTGAAGTTTTAGCCATGCTTCCTGGACAAACTAGCCAAACCATGAAACCACTGAGAGCAGTTAGTAATGAGGGCAATCCAATGTGAACATCTCCAGCTGACCTGCAGGAAGGTCCTACAAAGCTGTGGTAAGTACAAGACAATAAAATGTGAGGCTGGATGTACACAGCAGGCCAAGCAGCATCTCAGGAGCACAAAAGCTGACGTTTCGGGCCTAGACCCTTCATCAGAGAGGGGGATGGGGAGAGGGAACTGGAATAAATAGGGAGAGAGGGGGAGGCGGACCGAAGATGGAGAGTAAAGAAGATAGGTGGAGAGGAGAGTATAGGTGAGGAGATAGGGAGGGGATAGGTCAGTCGGGGGAGGACAATCAGCTCTGTGTAAGATAACACGGTGTGGGGCAGGAAGGACACAGCAGGCCAAGCAACATCATGACCACCACAACCAGGCCATGCTGCTGGGCCTGGTGTGTCCTTCCTGCCCCACACCGTGTTATCTTGGATTCTCCAGCATCTGCAGTTCCCATCAGCTCTGTGTAAGAGTCAGTTTTGGAATTCATTGTGGAGCATTAGTGTCTGACTGGAGAAATCAGTGATCAGTTTGTCAGTAAATGACATATCAAGGGCAATGAGTGGGATTTGTGCTCCTGAGATGCTGCTGGGCCTGCTGTGTTCATCCAGCCTCACATTGTATTATCTTGGAATCTCCAGCATCTGCACTTCCCATTATCAATGAGTGGGATTATTCCGTCTCTGAGTGGAGTGTGGAATTGGTAATTGCCCCTGCAACTGTTGCAGAATTCCGAAGAGACCTCTTGTGAAAAAAAAGGCCCGAAGGTTGACACACTGCGATCAGAGAGTGGGAAATGTGAATCTGGTACAACAGCACAGCAAGGCCCGCAGGGAGTGTAAGTGCGGCCAATGGCTTCGGCACCGCAGCTAGGCACAAAAAACAGGCAAGCTGTGTGCTAAGTGTGGTCCACCACATCTGCCATGGAGCTATCCAGCATTCCAAGGTTCTTGGAAGGTTGAAATTGCCTGTGGAAGACTGAGCTGGAGGCTACAACCGGATATGAGCAAACAGGCACATGCAGTAAAAGGTAATAGCAGCGAGGAGTATGCCTCAGAGCAGGTGAAACAGAAGCAGAACACAAAGTCCACAACAAGACAAGCCCAAGGCAAGATGCCGGACAGAACCACCTAGAGGATGGCCAGACAGAACTTTCAACCAAATACTGGGGGGATAAAGAATCAAACTTGGAAAGATGGGATATATCAACGAGTGGTGCAAAGACCAAAGGGAGAGGGAATGATGCTGGAAATGATGAACAGGAAGTCATATAGGGTCCAAGCCAACAGATTGGACTAGAGGTGATAATGGGAACAGCAGACACTGGAGAATCCGAGATAACAAAGTGTGGAGCTGGATGAACACAACAGGCCAAGCAGCATCTTAGGAGCACAAAATCTGACGTTTCGGGCCTAGACCCTTCATCAGAAAAGGGGGATGGGGAGAGAATTCTGAAATAAATATGGAGGGAGGGGGATGCGGACCCAAGATTGATAGAGGAGAAGATAGGTGGAGAGGAGAGCATAGGTGGGAAGGTAGAGAGGGGATAGGTCAGTCTTGGGGGGGGGGGGGATCGGACAAGTCAAGGAGGCGGGATGAGGTTAGTAGGTAGGAAATGGGGGTGCGGCTTGGGGTGGGAGGAGGGGATAGTTGAGAGAAAGAACAGGTTAGGGAGGCGGGGACGAACTGGGCTGGTTTAGGGATGCGGTGGGGGTAGGGGAGATTTTGAAGCTGGTGAAGTCCACATTGATACCATTGGGCTGCAGGGTTCCCAAGTGGAATATGAGTTGCTGTTCCTGCAACCTTTGGGTGGCATCATTGTGGCACTGCAGGAGGCCCATGATGGACATGTCGCTTGAGGAATGGGAGGGGGAGTGGAAATGGTTTGCGACTGGGAGGTGCAGTTGTTTATTACGAACCAAGCGGAGGTGTTCTGCAAAGCGGTCCCCAAGCCTCTGCTTGGTTTCCCCAATGTAGAGGAAGCCACACCGGGTACAATGGATACAGTATACTACATTGGCAGATGTGCAGGTGAACATCTGCTTAATATGGAAAGTCATCTTGGGGCCTGGGATGGGGGTGAGGGAGGAGGTGTGGGGGCAAGTGTAGCACTTCCTGCGGTTGCAGGGGAAGGTGCCGGGTGTGGTGGGGTTGGAGGGGAGTGTGGAGCGAACAAGGGAGTCCCAGAGAGCGTGGTCTCTCTGGAAGGCAGACAGGGGTGGGGATGGAAAAATGTCTTGGGTGGTGGGGTCGGATTGTAGATGGCGGAAGTGTCGGAGAGTGATGTGTTGTATCCGGAGGTTGGTGGGGTGGAGTGTGAGAACGAGGGGGAGCACTTACGTAAAGAGTAACAAGATAAAAGTCAAGTTTCTACGTCTGTGTAAACTTCCATTTGAAACAAAACAGATGAGTTCAGAGTGCAAATAATAAATGAATAATTATGATCTGGTCACCGCTTGAAATGGTCAACACATCCAATTAGCTCAAGAACAACCAGGGCTGGGCTACCAGTAGTGACCAAAGCAGCACATTCTGACCAGAGAGCAGGCTATTTTACACCTAAGGCAGCGAGATAGGAATAATCAATGGTCTCATTTGGGAGGTGACTTAGATCATATCAACAATAACACAACTGCAATTTAACTTGAATAAGGACCATTACGAGCAGATGAATGCAGAGCTGGGTAAGTGGACTTACAAGTTCGTTTAAAGGATAGATCAACAGAGGCAAACACTTAAGCATATATTTCAGAACACACGGATTCAAAACATTATTACAAGTAAGAAAAAACCCAAAGGATGAGTTCCACCATCTATGGTTAACCAGAAATTATAGTTTCAAAATCAAAAAGCAACGGATAATTGTGCAAAGACAGTGGGAAGGCTGGTCAGAAGGAATGAACACAATATAAAAGACAGTAACAAATGACCAAGCAATTTAGGAAAGCATATTGAAATTATGAAAGAAATCTAGCCAGAAAAACCAAAACAGAAAGCAAGGTTTTCAGATCGAAGGGTTTAAAAAAGTGAGCATTGGTCCTATAGAAATTGAGACTGGGGAATTAGTAATGCACAAGAAAGAAACAGACAATGAAGTGAATGAATATTTTGCTTTGGCCTTCACAATAGCCCGTCTTGAAAAGCATAAGAGAGAGGCGTTTTAAATGCACTCAATGACTTTCAGCAGCAATGAGTTCCACAGATTAACCACTCTCTGGCTGAAGAAATTCTTCTTCATCTCAGTTCTAAAGACATGGCTTTTCACCCTGATGCTGTGCCCTTCAATTCTAGTCTCACCTCGCAGTGGAAGCAGCTTCTCCCCATCTGCTCTATCCAGGCCTCTCAGTATTCCATAAGTTTTAATCATGTTCCCCTACATCCTTCTAAACTCCATCGAGTTCAGACCCAGAGTCCTCAACCTCTCTTCATATCATAAGCCCTTCATCCCTGGGATCATTCTTTTGAACTTCCTCAGGACCCCTTCCAACACCAGCACATCCTGCCTTAGATATGGGGCCTAAAACTGCTCACAATATTCCAAACATGGTCTGACCAGAGCCTGATACAGCCTCAGCAGCACATCCCTGCTTCTTACATTCTCGCTCTCGTGAAATGAATGCTGACATTGCATTTTCCTTCTTGACTGCCAACCGAACCTGCATGTTAACCTGAAGCAAATCGTGAACGAAGATTACAAAGTAAGTTTGTGCTTCAGGTTTCTGAAGCCTTTCCCCATTTAGAAAACAATCTACACCTCTATTCTTCCAACAAAAGTGCATAATCTCCCCAATCTTACCGACACGAATGTCCTTTAGGGATGGAAAGCTGCCATCCTCACTCAGTCCGAACCACATGTGACTCCAGGCAAACAGCAATGTAATTGGCTCTTAACTTCCCTCTGGAATGCTTGAGGGAGCCAATCAGTATCAAGGAAAACTACGGATGGAAAATAAATGTTGGCCTTGACAGTATTGCCAACATTCCTCGCAAGAATAAAAAAACAAATTTATAGGCACGGAAGAGGGAGCTGATTTGTGAGTAAGGGAGAAGAATTTCTAATTCTACAGAACACCAGCTTTTTAGTTAATAGTGTAAGGATAAGGCCAAGCAATTAACGTTTTAGTCAGTAACGTAAAAGCATGACATAAGGTATAGCAGGGCAGCTCACCCAAGTAAAATGTTAGTTCTTTGCAATGGGGGGAGTTGTGGACACATATGAAACATAAAATATATGAACACAGAATAAAAGTAGGCCACTCGGCCCATCAGGCCTGTTATGCCATTCAATGAGATCATGGCTGACTTGATTTTAACCAAAAATCGACATTCCTGTTCATTCCTGATACTCTTCCATCCCCCATTACTAGTGAAGCAAGAGTCACTGCACGCAAAAGTTTGAGCGATCAAGCAGTTGCTCGGGTTACTGAGGAATATCCACGATGCAGAGAACGTTTAACAAAGTTGGTATTTTAGAGTGCTAGGCACATCACAAGTTGGGGTAAACAAGGGGAATAGGGATGGCAGACTGTCAGGCAGACCAGGCGAAATGGGCAAGTAGTGTGGGAGCCCCCAGAGGTCCTGCACACCAGTTGGTTTTCCATTCTGGGTCTCAGTGAGAGTGCATGGTTTGTGAAGCAGTGCAGCATAAGCCAAGCCTGTGGCACCATGAATGCTCGCATTGTGCTGGAGGGGAGGATGAAGATTGAAACGGCACTACTGATCAGTGATTCTTTATTAGTGAGACAGGCAGGTGTTTGTGCCGCTGTCAATGTGCTTCTGGGTTGGTTTGTTCACTCTGTGATGCTTGAGACAGTTATGTGCCGAAGAGTTGTTGGTGTGGTGGTATTGTCACTGGGCAAATAGTCCAGAACTGAAGGCTAATGTACATAGAACAGAGAACATTACAGCACAGTACAGGCGCTTTGGCCCTCAATGTTGTGCCGACCTGTCATACCAATCTGAAGCCCATCTAACCTACACTATTCCATGTACGTCCATATGCTTATCCAATGACGACTTAAATGTACTTAAAGTTGGCGAATCTACTACCGTTGCAGGCAAAGCGTTCCATTCCCTTACTACTCTCTGAGTAAAGAAACTACCTCTGACATCTGTCCTATATCTTTCACCCCTCAATTTAAAGCTATGCGCCCTCGTGCTCACCGTCACCATCCTAGGAAAAAGGCTCTCCCTAGCCACCCTATCTAACCCTCTGATTATTTTATATGTTTCAATTAAGTCACCTCTCAACCTTCTTCTCTCTAATGAAAACAGCCTCAAGTCCCTCAGCCTTTCCTTGTAAGACCTTCCCTCTATACCAGGCAACATCCTAGTAAATCTCCTCTGCACCCTTTCCAAAGCTTCCACATCCTTCTTATAATGCGGTGACCAGAACTGTACACAATACTCCAAGTGCGGCCGCACCAGAGTTTTGTACAGCTGTAGCATAACCCCTTGGTTCTGGAACTCGATCCCTCTGTTAATAAAAGCTAAAACACTGTAGGTCTTCTTAACAGCCCTGTCAACCTGGGTCGCAACTTTCAAGGATCTGTGTACATGGACGCCGAGATCTCTCTGCTCATCTACACTACTAAGAATCTTACCATTAGCCCTGTACTTTGCCTTCTGGTTACTCCTACCAAAGTGCATCACTTCACAATTGTCTGCATTAAACTCCATTTGCCACCTCTCAGCCCAGCTCTGCAGCTTACCTATGTCTCTCTGCAACCTACAGCATCCTTCGTCACTATCCACAACTCCACCGACCTTAGTGTCGTCTGCAAATTTACTAACCCATCCTTCTACGCCCTCATCCAGGTCATTTATAAAAATGACAAACAGCAGTGGACCCAACACCGACCCTTACGGTACACCACTAGTAACTGGTCTCCAGGATGAACATTTCCCATCAACTACCACCCTCTGTCTTCTTTCAGCAAGCCAATTTCCGATCCAAACTGCTATATCTCCCACAATTCCATTCCTCCGCATTTTGTACAATAGCCTATTGTGGGGAACCTCATCGAACACCTTGCTGAAATCCATATACACCACATCAACCGGTTTACTCTCATCTACCTGTTTGGTCACCTTCTCAAAGAACTCAATAAGGTTTGTGAGGCACGACATTCCCTTCACAAAACCATGCTGACTATCCCTAATCAATTTATTCTTTTCTAGATGATTATAAATCCTATCCCATATAACCTTTTCCAACACTTTACCAACAACTGAGGTAAGGCTCACTGATCTATAATTACCAGGGTTGTCTCTACTCCCCTTCTTGAACAGGGAAACCACATTTGCTATCCTCCAGTCATCTGGCACTATTCCTGTTGACAATGACGAGTTGAAGATCAATGCCAAAGGCTCAGCAATCTCCTCCCTGGCTTCCCAGAGGATCCTAGGATAAATCCCATCCGGCCCAGGGGACTTATCTATCTTCACCTTCTGAAGGATTTCTAATGCCTCTTCCGTGTGAACCTCAATCCCACCTAGTCTAGCAGCCTGTATCTCAGTATTCTCCTTGACAACATTGTCGTTTTCTAGAGTGAATACTGTTGAAAAATATTCATTTAGGCACTTCCTCTATCTCATCTGACTCCACACACAACTTACCACTACTATCCTTGATTGGGCCTAATCTTACTTTCGTCATTCTTTTATTCCTTAAAAACCTATAGAAAGCCTTAGGGTTTACCCTGATCCTATCTGCCAACAACTTCTCATGTCTCCTCCTGGCTCTTCTGAGCTCTCTGTTTAGGTCTTTCCTGGCTACCTTGTAGCCCTCAAGCGCCCTAACTGAGCCTTCACATCTCACCCTAACATAAGCCTTCTTCTTCCTCTTGACCAGACATTCCATCTCCTTCGTAAACCACGGCTCCTGCACTCTACAGCTTCCTCCCTGCCTAACAGGTACATACTTATCTAGGACACACAGGAGGTTTTCCTTGAATAAGCTCCACATTTCTATTGTGCCCACCCCTTGCAGTTCCTTCCCCATCCTATGCTTCCTAAATCTTGCCTAATCTCATCGTAATTGCCTTTCCCCCAGCTATAACTCTTGCCCAGTGGTATACACCTATCCCTTTCCATCACTAAAGTAAACATAACAGAATTGTGTCAGAGATGATGGGAACTGCAGATGCTGGAGATTCCAAGATAATAAAATGTGAGGCTGGATGAACACAGCAGGCCAAGCAGCATCTCAGGAGCACAAAAGCTGACGTTTCGGGCCTAGACCCTTCATCTGATGAAGGGTCTAGGCCCGAAACGTCAGCTTTTGTGCTCCTGAGATGCTGCTTGGCCTGCTGTGTTCATCCAGCCTCACATTTTATTATATTATAACAGAATTGTGATCGCTTTCGCCAAAGTGCTCACCTACTTCCAAATCTAACACCTGGCCGCGCTCATTACCCAGTACCAAATCTAAAGTGGCTTGCCCCTTGTTGGCCTATCTACATACTGGGGAAATGGGTTCACATCCCACCGTAGCAGAGAGTGCAATATGAATCAATCAAAAAAGAACTGGAATTAAAAGCTCATCAAAAGGTAGCCAGGTCAATTGTTGTAAAAACCTATCTGGTTCACTAATATAAGCTAATAAAATGTGAGGCTGGACGAACACAGCAAGCCAAGCAGCATCTCAGGAGCACAAAAGCTGACGTTTCGGGCCTAGACCCTTCATCAGAGAGGGGGATGGGGAGAGGGAACTGGAATAAATAGGGAGAGAGGGGGAGGCGGACCGAAGATGGAGAGTAAAGAAGATAGGTGGAGAGAGTGTAGGTGGGGAGGTAGGGAGGGGATAGGTCAGTCCGGGGAAGACGGACAGGTCAAGGAGGTGGGATGAGGTTAGTAGGTAGCGGGGGGTGCGGCTTGGGGTGGGAGGAAGGGATGGGTGAGAGGAAGAACCGGTTAGGGAGGCAGAGACAGGTTGGACTGGTTTTGGGATGCAGTGGGTGGGGGGGAAGAGCTGGGCTGGTTGTGTGGTGCAGTGGGGGGAGGGGACGAACTGGGCTGGTTGAGGGATGCAGTAGGGGAAGGGGAGATTTTGAAACTGGTGAAGTCCACATTGATACCATATGGCTGCAGGGTTCCCAGGCGGAATATGAGTTGCTGTTCCTGCAACCTTCGGGTGGCATCATTGTGGCAGTGCAGGAGGCCCATGATGGACATGTCATCTAGAGAATGGGAGGGGGAGTGGAAATGGTTTGCGACTGGGAGGTGCAGTTGTTTTTTGCGAACTGAGCGGAGGTGTTCTGCAAAGCGGTCCCCAAGCCTCCGCTTGGTTTCCCCAATGTAGAGGAAGCCGCACCGGGTACAGTGGATGCAGTATACCACATTGGCAGATGTGCAGGTGAACCTCTGCTTAATGTGGAATGTCATCTTGGGGCCTGGGATGGGGGTGAGGGAGGAGGTGTGGGGACAAGTGTAGCATTTCCTGCGGTTGCAGGGGAAGGTGCCGGGTGTGGTGGGGTTGGAGGGCAGTGTGGAGCGAACAAGTGAGTCACGGAGAGAGTGGTCTCTCCGGAAAGCAGACAGGGGAGGGGATGGTAAAATGTCTTGGGTGGTGGGGTCGGATTGTAAATGGCGGAAGTGTCGGAGGATGATGCCTTGTATCCGGAGGTTGGTAGGGTGGTGTGTGAGAACGAGGGGGATCCTCTTGGGGCGGTTGTGGCGGGGGCGGGGTGTGAGGGATGTGTCGCGGGAAATGCGGGAGACGCGGTCAAGGGCGTTCTCGATCACTGTGGGGGAAAGTTGCGGTCCTTAAAGAACTTGGACATCTGGGATGTGCGGGAGTGGAATGTCTTGTCATGGGAGCAGATGCGGCGGAGGCGGAGGAATTGGGAATAGGGGATGGAATTTTTGCAGGAGGGTGGGTGGGAGGAGGTGTATTCTAGGTAGCTGTGGGAGTCGGTGGGCTTGAAATGGACATCAGTTACAAGCTGGTTGCCTGAGATGGAGACTGAGAGGTCCAGGAAGGTGAGGGATGTGCTGGAGATGGCCCAGGTGAACTGAAGGTTGGGGTGGAAGGTGTTGGTGAAGTGGATGAACTGTTCGAGCTCCACTCTCTCCGTGACTCCCTTGTTCGCTCCACACTGCCCTCCAACCCCACCACACCCGGCACCTTCCCCTGCAACCGCAGGAAATGCTACACTTGTCCCCACACCTCCTCCCTCACCCCCATCCCAGGCCCCAAGATGACATTCCACATCAAGCAGAGGTTCACCTGCACATCTGCCAATGTGGTATACTGCATCCACTGTACCCGGTGCGGCTTCCTCTACATTGGGGAAACCAAGCGGAGGCTTGGGGACCGCTTTGCAGAACACCTCCGCTCAGTTCGCAACAAACAACTGCACCTCCCAGTCGCAAACCATTTCCACTCCCCCTCCCATTCTCTTGATGACATGTCCATCATGGGCCTCCTGCACTGCCACAATGATGCCACCCGAAGGTTGCAGGAACAGCAACTCATATTCCGCCTGGGAACCCTGCAGCCATATGGTATCAATGTGGACTTCACCAGTTTCAAAATCTCCCCTTCCCCTACTGCATCCCTCAACCAGCCCAGTTCGTCCCCTCCCCCCACTGCACCACACAACCAGCCCAGCTCTTCCCCCCCACCCACTGCATCCCAAAACCAGTCCAACCTGTCTCTGCCTCCCTAACCGGTTCTTCCTCTCACCCATCCCTTCCTCCCACCCCAAGCCGCACCCCCCGCTACCTACTAACCTCATCCCACCTCCTTGACCTGTCCGTCTTCCCCGGACTGACCTATCCTCTCCCTACCTCCCCACCTACACTCTCTCCACCTATCTTCTTTACTCTCCATCTTCGGTCCGCCTCCCCCTCTCTCCCTATTTATTCCAGTTCCCTCCCCCCATCCCCCTCTCTGATGAAGGGTCTAGGCCCGAAACGTCAGCTTTTGTGCTCCTGAGATGCTGCTTGGCCTGCTGTGTTCGTCCAGCCTCACATTTTATTAGCTTGGAATCTCCAGCATCTGCAGTTCCCATTATCTCTGGTTCACTAATATCCTTGAAGGAAAGAAATCTGCTGTCTTTGCCTGGTGAGACCCACAGTAATGTGGGTGACTCCTCACTCTCCCCTGGGAAATTAGGTCTGGGCAATAAAAGCTGGCCGCGCCAGTAACACTGACATCCCAGGAGCAAATAAAATTAGTCACAGAACAACTGCAGGACATTCTTCTGACGGAAAGCTACCAGCCAGAGGCCATGGCCCAAATGATATCACAACGGGGATGTGTTCTTGAAATCAGAATTAGAAAATTTGCGAGCTGTAGTAGTCTACGTCAATGCCATGTCCAATTGAGCACAGAAATGGAAAAATAAGACAATTCACAAGGCAAATAAATAAAAGTCCATGGCTGCAGTGGCAAGAAAAACGTACAAATAAGAAGCAGAAATAAGCCTTTCAACCTATTATGCCTGCTCCCCATTCAATAAGATCCAGTGGTAAACATACTTCCCACAATAACATTTCATCCTCCTTCTCAACAAGGATCTGTCCCCCTTTCGTTTAAAAGCACTCGAGTGCCTGAGTCCTAATGGACATCATCCTAGGGTTTAAAAAGAAACGCCTACTGCGATAATTGATGCATTGGTTTTCACTTTCCAAAACTTCCTTTAATTGGGAATGGTCCTATTAAATTGGAAAATAATGAATATAGCTCCTTTATTCAAAAAGGCAGGGAGGCAGAAAGTAGGAAACTGTAGGCCAATTAGCTTTATGTCTGTCGTAGGAGATATATCAGAAGCAATTATTAAATGACAAATATGGCGGCACGGTGGCTCAGTGGTTAGCACTGCAGCCTCACGGCGCCAGGGGCCTGAGTTCGATTCCAGCCTCGGGTAACTGTCTGTGTGGAGTTTGCACATTCCCCCCGTATCTGCGTGGGTTTCCTCCGGGTGCTACAGTTTCCTCCCACAGTCCAAAGATGTGCAGGCTAGGTGGTTTGGCCATGTTAAATCCCCCGTAGTGTTCAGGGGTGTGTGGGATATAGGAGGATGGGTCTGGGTGGGATGCTCCAAAGGGCGGTGTGGATTTGTTGGGCCAAAGGGCCTGTTTCCACACGGTAGGGAATCTAATCATCTAATCTAAAAGACATTATAGAGTCACATTTGGGTAAGTCCAACACAATCAGGCACAGTCACCATTGGTTTTGTGAAAGGGAAATTAATGACTTGTGGGGGTTATTTGAGGAAGTTTTGTCTGAAGGCATTTGATAAGGTGCCACATCAAAGCTGATCGCAGAAAATAAATTTTATGGTGTAGGTTAAGATTGAAATTGTTAGAATGTTGTCTCACTAACAGGAAGTGGAGAGTAGGAATATATGGGCATTTTTCAATTTGGCAGGGTGTCATGAATTGTGTGCTGCAGGGGCCAGTGCTGAGACCTCAACTCTTCACAATTTATATAAATGACTTGGATGAAGGGACAGAAGGTATAGCGACCATATTTACTGAAGACGTGGCAACTTATAAAATTTTTCGCAGTATTTTCCGTGTAAAAGTGCGCGTGACAGAAAATTTTTGTTCTATTCTAGATGTAGAAAAGAGTTTTAAAAAGGACATACAAAAGTTACAGATGGATAAACACAGGGAAGTGAATGGGCAAAGGTCTGGCCAATGGTGAAGAATGAGGTAAATTGTGAAATTGTATGTTTTGGCAGCAAAAATAAAAAAAAGTAGAAAATCTAAATGATGAGAGATTTCAAAACTCTGAGCTGCAGAGAGATTTAAAAGTAATATCTAATAAGGTCATGTCAGTCCAGCTCAGAAACAAGAAAGAACAAAGAGCAAAGAAAATTACAGCACAGGAACAGGCCCTTTGGCCCTCCAAGCCTGCCCCTATCCAGATCCTCTGTCTAAACCTGTCACCTATTTTCCAATGATCTGTATCCCTCTGCTCCCTGCCCATTCATGTATCTGTCTAGATACATCTTAAATGACCGCTATCGTGCCCACCTCTACCACCTCCACTGGCAACACATTCCAGGTACCCACCACCCTCTGCCTAAAGAACTTTCCACGCATATCTCCCTTAAACTTTCCTCCTCTCACTTTGAACTCATGACCCCTAGTAATTGAATCCCCCACTCTGGGAAAAAGCTTCTTGCTATCCACCCTGTCTATACCCCTCATGATTTTGTAGACCTCAATCAGGTCCCCCCTCAATCTCCGTCTTTCTAATGAAAATAATCCTAATCTATTCAACCTCTCTTCATAGCTAGCACCCTCCATACCAGGCAACATCCTGGTGAACCTCCTCTGCACCCTCTCCAAAGCATCCACATCCTTTTGCCATAATGGGGGAGGGGAAGGGGGTTCTGAAATAAATAGGGAGAGAGGGGGAGGCAGATAGAAGATGGAAAGAGGAGAAGATAGGTATCAACGTGGACTTCACAAGATTCAAAATCTTCCCTCACGCTATTGCATCCCAAAACCTTGCTTGTCCCTGCTTCCCTAGCCTGCCCTTCCTCCCACCTATCCCCTCCTCCCACCCCACAAGGCCCACCCCCAGCTCCTACCTACTGGACTCATCCCGCCCCCTCGACCTGTCCGTCCTCCATGGACTGACCTATCTCCTCCCTACCTCCCCACCTACTCTCATCTTTACTGGATCCATCCCTGTCTCTTTGACCTGTCTGTCTCCTCTCCACCTATCTTCTCCTCTATCCATCTTCTACCTGCTTCCCCCTCACTCCCTCTTTATTTCAGAACCCTCTTCCCCTCCCGCATTTCTGAAGAAGGGTCTAGGCCCGAAACGTCAGCTTTCCTGCTCCTCTGATGCTGCTTGTTCTGCTATGTTCATCCAGCTCCACATCGTGTTATCTCAGATTCTCCAGCATCGGCAGTTCCTACTGTCTCTCTCCATTTAACTGCTAGGTCTGCAGAGTGTATTTAAGCTGCTCCTGACACTGTAGCACAGATTGATGTGTGACCTTTGTCAGTGAGGCACGTTGAATTTAAGTCTTCACCATCGCTCCATACATGGTTATTAAGTGAGTTTGTGAGTTTGAACCTGCCTCCCATTGCTCTGTTGGTCAGCCTCACAATAAATGACAGGAATTTTAATCTGACCAAGCTGCAGTGAGCATTGAGATTGGATGGACTCTTTTCTCCCTGCTGATCAACAGTTAGTACAAACTAAAACATCAAGTTCCTGCCTTCATTGACTTTTCAGGCTTATTCACCTGTTTACACAATGGACTGGCCAACACACCAGGACTGTTTGTGTCCAGTCATGTCACTGTACTTTAATCTGTTAGCCATTATCAGCCACAGGACTTTGGACTCACTGGAATTCATCTGAATGCAGATAAGGAATAAAGAGATAACAAAGTCTGGGTCTGGATGAATACAGCAGGCCAAGCAGCACCTTCGGAGCATAAAAGCTGGCGTTTCAGGCCTAGGCCCTTCATCAGAAACCCCAGGGGATCTCTTTCCCACTGCAACTCTCTTGTAATCTCTTCAGCCTGAATCTTCGGCCTTGAAACTGCTCGACCATGTCCTGAAGCAAACCAGGTAGTTTCTGATGAAAGGTCTAGGCCCGAAACGTCAGCTTTCGTGCTCCTAAGATGCTGCTTGGCCTGCTGTGCTCATCCAGCTCCACACTTCGTTACCTCTCTCGCAGATATGGAGTAAATCGTGCCCTCAGGCTGACTGTTGTTACCAGGTAGCAATATGAGATAACAAGGTGTGGGGCTGGATGAACACAGCAGGCCAAGCAGCATCTTAGGAGCACGAAAGCTGACATTTCGGGCCTAGACCCTTCATCAGAAATACGAGAAGGCTCAGAGATTCTTCAGGTGAGACACAGTGTTCCAGGCCACTAGCAATTTCTCTCAGAGCTGACCTAATGTCCTTTAGGGAGGAAAATCTGCCATCCTTACCCATCCGGGCTCACATGCAACCCCAGACCCACAGCAATGTCGCTGACTCTGAACGGCCCTCTGAAAAGCACAAGCAATCTAATTAGTTCAAAGGCAATTGGAGATTGGTAACTTGGATGAACATTATAAATGGTGGCCGTGACAGTGATGCTCACGTGCCTCACAAAGTAAAAAAGACAGGAACAAAAAGCAAAGTTGCTGGAAAAGCTCAGCAGGTCTGGCAGCATCTGTGAGGGCAAAAACAGAGTTATTGTTTTGGGTCCAGTGACCTTTCCTCAGAACTCTTAAGTTTTCTGAACTCAGGAGTTCTGAGGAAGGGCCACTAAGCCCAAAATGTTAACTCTGATTTTTCCCTCACAGATGCTGCCAGACTTGCTGAGCTTTTCCAGCAACTTTGCTTTTTACTCCTGATTTACAGTTTCCACAGTTCTTTTGGTTTTTATAAAGTAAAAAAAAGACCACTGATAACTTAAACCTGACTGTTTTCTCATTTATTCATGGGACGTGGGTGTTCCTGACTGGACTGGCATTTATTACCCATCTCTAGTTGCCCCTTGAGAAGGTGGGGGTGAGCTGCTTTCTTAAACCGCTGCAGTCCATGTGCCGTAGGTTGACCCACAATGCCCTTAGGGAGGGAATTCCAGGATTCTGACCCAGCAGCACTGAAGGAACGGGGATATCTTTCCAAGTCAGGATGGTGAGTAGCTTTGAGGGGAACTTGCAGGGGGTGGTATTCCCGTGTGTTCACCGCCCTTGTCCTTCTGGATGGAAGCGGTCGTGGGTTTGGGCCTTTGGTGAATTGACTATTACCTGTGGCTTCATCCTGGAACTCAGGGGAGTTTGGCTGCACAATGCCTTTCCCTTCCACCTCCTAGGAGCGGAAAATAGATTGACTCACGTCCTGGCCTGCAGCAGTATAGGATTGGCATTTAGACTCCTGAGGCAACAGTGCTCAGACAGAACAGATTCAAACACATACAAATCAGAATCATCTTTGGTTTTTCCTACGTTTTGCAGATTTGCAAATTGCAGGGACTATTTTTTTTTGAAATTCCAGTTCTTTCCAGTCTGCCTTGTTGATGTTTGAAAAGCTGACACATGAAGTTTTTCTTGGAGGGGGAGGAAGGCTCAGTGTGCGTTTTTCCTGTTTAAGCAACAGTTGCACTAACTTGGAATTTGTTCGCAGGGCGTGTGGCCAGCTCAGGCTGGAACTGTAACTGGGACCGGCGCCAGGGTGCAGTGTGAAGCTGTCTCCATCAGCATTTCTGCCATCAGCTGATATCAACTCTTGAAATTGTTTTGTTCATTTTAAAAGTTTGCCCTTGATTAAACTCCAGAAGGGAAACATCATTCGCTAAAAGTTAACTCTAAGGTGTCCGGAAATGTGTCATTCAAAGTCTAGACTTGCAACAGTGAAAAATATGAAACATTAAATATAACCATCACAAAATCTTTGCACCAACCCTACCACATTACCCGAGGATATGAGTGCTGGCTGCAGTGTTGCTGTTTACTCAGCCTGTCCAAGATGCGAGGTATTGTAGTCCCGTGGCTGGGAAGTGTGATGGAAGGGGTTTCAATTTCTTCCCACCACACACTGCCCAGGAGTCTCTCCCCCTCTCTCGCCACGTGCTGCCAGTGTCTGTCAGAAGGATTTACGGGTTGATACACAGCCTGTTTGACAGGGTTGCAAGCACATGTCCCTCAACCATCAAGTTCAGGGTTGGGACTGAAGAGGGATGAGGAAGTGCTAAAATGCAATTTCAGCAGGAACTCAACAAGCTTTGTATACATTGCCATGTTTATAGCAACAGGTACACCGAGGCACTTTATGATGGAGATGTGAATATCTTGTGAACACATTTAAATTTGGGAATTTGATTTGAAATGAAATGGTGATGCTGTTTTCCAAGTAGTTGGCAATGTTATGAAGGTTCTTTCATTTCATATTGGTTGGAGTACTTAGTTTTGAAGGATTGTGGTTTATTTAGAGCTTTGAGGACATTTCAAGTTTTGAGGGTGGATAGTCAGAGGCTTTTTCCAAGGGCTTAAATTTCAACTACCGGGGGCACAAGTTTAAAGTGAGAGGAGGAAAGTTTAAGGGTGAAGTGCGAGGACAGTTTTTCACACAGAGAGTGGTAGGAGCCTGGAATGTACTGCCTGGGGAGATGGTGAAAACAGGCACATTGGCATCTTTAAGAAGCATCTGAATGGTTACATGAATGGGGAGGTTATTAGAGGGATATGGACCAAATAAGGGCAGAGGACTTGTTTTTTAGATTAGTTAGGGCATGATGATCGGTACAGGCTTGGAGGGCCGAAGGGCCTCTTCCTGTGCTGTAATTCTCTTTTGTTCTATTGTATACTGGAACGAAGACTGAATATTGGATTTCTTTTAACTATACCTTCTAGAAATCACATGACTAATGATACTAGCTTGCTTTGCTGTTGATCCTCTTGGGGCTGTTTAGAGCAGCAATTGGCTTGGAGAGGTTCTTCCCTAATCTCATTCTGTTGGAGGGAGACCTACTAAGAACAAGTTGGGTTGGATGAGTTCTGAGGAAGGGTCACCGGACCTGACACTTTTAACTCTGTATTCTCCTCCACAGAAGCTGCCAGACCTGCTGAGTTTTTCCAGCAACTTTGTTTTTGTTGTAGTGTGTGTGGGTTGGGGGAAAGCTTGCTTTGAATGAGCTGTCCAGCTGACCTCCACCATTCTCAAAAGAAAACTCTTTATGTCTGTTCAGGGTGAAAGGCTAGGAATATAGCAGTCAGTAACTCACCTCCTGACTCCTTAAAGTTAGTAAGTAGATCATTTCTTTGAAAGTACTACCTGATAGCACTGTTGGTAACACCTCATGAGAGGAATTGAATACAAAAGTAGTGAGGTTATGATTCACTTTTACAGGGCACTGGTGAGATCACATCTAACATACAGTATTGGTCGCCTTATTAAAGGAAGGGTGTGAGTGCAAAGAAGCAGCTCAGAGAAGGTTTACCAAACCTGGATATGTTCATATTGTCTTATGAGCAAAGGATGGATAGGCTGACCCTGTGTCTGCTGGAGTTCAGAACAGCAAGAGGTGACTTGATTGAAGCATGAGATCCTGAGGCAGCTTGAGATGGTGCATGTGGAAATGATGCTTCCTGCTGTTGGAATATCCAGAACTAGGGATTACTATCAAAAGTAAGGTGTTGCCCATTTAAGACTGAGATGAGGAATAATTTTTTCTCACGTAAGATGGCACTGTCCAAGGCTCTAGTCAGACCACGACTGGAATACTGTGAACAGTTTTTGGGCATCTTAACTAAGGAAAGATATATTGGCATTGGAGGCAGTCCAGAAAAAAAAACATTCATCTGATATCCAGTATGGAGGGACCACCTTATGAGGAGAGGTTGAGTAGATCCAGTCTGCACTCATTAGAGTCCAGAAGAATGAGAGCTAACCCATTAAATAACAAGGACTAAGCAGGGGAGAAGGTTGGGTCCCTTGTGGAAGAGACTTGGACCTGAGGGTGTGGTCGTAGAATAGGGGGCTGGACACTTAAGGCAGAGATGAGGAGGAATTTCTTCTTTTAGAGGTTCTTAAATCTTAGGATTTATTCCAGGGAGCAGTGAAGGTGAGGCCATTGAATCCAATCAAGACTAAGGTCAATAGATTTTTGAACTGTACAAAAATGTAGGGTAACAAGAGACCTGTTGGTTTGTGGAGTTGAGGCCAGATCAAATCTTCCATAATCATAGTGAATAGCCAGGCTTGAGGGGTTGGATTGTCAACTCTTCTAACAACAGCAAATTGAGACCTTAAAAGAACATGATTTAAATCAGTTGACCTGGCTGTTTGGGTAAACACACACAAAGGAAATACACACTTTATGGTGCAATGTTCTTGCTTTCCGATCAGCACTCGCAGGCACAATGCAGGTCTGATCCAGTGACAGGTCAACAAATGATAAAGTGATCTCCTCAAGGCTGCAAACTTTGAGAAATTTGAGCTGTATTAGAGATAGACGGAACTGCAGATGCTGGAAAATCCGAGATAACAAAATGTAGAGCTGGATAAACACAGCAGGCCAAGCAGCATCTTAGCATCTGTTCCTAAGATGCTGCTTGTCCTGCTGTGCTCATCCAGCTCTACATTTTGTTACCTGTGCAGAACTGTACCCATTCAGTGTAATGGAAAATTCACTATCTGATGATTTGAAGATCACCTGCAAACGTTTATCCTCATCCAAAGTCACTGACAGCATCATAGATAGTTTCATTGACTCACACGTCGTCATATTTAGAAGCCACTCCCCTCCCTGAGCTCTGAAATGCGCACTGTCTGCAGCAGACACCTGAAGACACTGGGCCAGTACCAACAATGCTGTCTGTACCAGATCCTGCAGAGCTGCTGGGAAGAAAGATGCATCAACACCAGCATTCTCGACAAGGCTAACATCCCCAGCATCGAGGCACTGATACCTTTCATTGGCGATGATCAACTGGGGAACATTGTCTACATGACCGACACAAGACACCCCGCCCCCAAGCAAGTGCTCTACTCCCAGTTTTGAAAGGGCACGAGAGACCCAGGTGGTCTTCAGTAGAGGCTATTCAGTGATACTGTTGTGAAGCTGGTGTGTGTAAAATTGTATTATGGGGGAAAGTACTGCATTGCCCCTTTTAAAGATGATGTTTTTTTCAGTGCTTAGAGTTATAATGGATGCCTGACCAGCAGCTTGAAGTGCAGGTGTACACAGAGAGCACCAGAATGCAACTATTGTGTGTTGAATAGCCAAGCAGCATTTTTACCAAGACCAAATTTTAAATTTAGCCAATCAATTTGAACCGAGCACTTAGATACAAAAAAAACCCTATCAAATTTAAATCTGATGGTGTTAATAACCTAGAACCAATCCAACGGGAAAGAAAATGTTAGCTCATCAATATAGGTACAAAGATGAGGGCATTTGGAAAATCGGGGAGAGCCAACTGCCAAGAGATAAGTGATAATGGGAACTGCAGATGCTGGAGAATCCAAGATAATAAAATGTGAGGCTGGATGAACACAGCAGGCCAAGCAGCATCTCAGGAGCACAAAAGCTGACGTGTCGGGCCTAGACCCTTCATCAGAGAGGGGGATGGGGTGAGGGCTCTGGAATAAATAGGGAGCGAGGGGGAGGCGGACCGAAGATGGAGAGAAAAGAAGATAGGTGGAGAGAGTATAGGTGGGGAGGTAGGGAGGGGATAGGTCAGTCCAGGGAAGACGGACAAGTCAAGGAGGCGGGATGAGGTGACTAGGTAGGAAATGGACGTGTGGCTTGGGGTGGGAGGAAGGGATGGGTGAGAGGAAGAACAGGCTAGGGAGGCAGAGACAGGCTGGGCTGGTTTTGGGATGCAGTGGGGGGATGGGAAGAACTAGGCTGGTTTTGGGATGCGGTGGGGAAGGGGAAGAGCTGGGCTGGTTGTGTGGTGCAGTGGGGGGAGGGGAAGAACTGGGCTGGTTTTGGGATGCGGTGGGGGAAGGGGAAGAGCTGGGCTGGTTGTGTGGTGCAGTGGGGGGAGGGGAAGAACTGGGCTGGTTTTGGGATGCAGTGGGTGGAGGGGAAGAGCTGGGCTGGTTGTGTGGTGCAGTGGGGGGAGGGGAGATTTTGAAGCTGGTGAAATCCACATTGATACCATTGGGCTGCAGGGTTCCCAAGCGGAATATGAGTTGCTGTTACTGCAACCTTCGGGTGGTATCATTGTGACACTGCAGGAGGCCCATGATGGACATGTCGTCTGAGGAATGGGAGGGGGAGTTGAAATGGTTCGCGACTGGGAGGTGCAGTTGTTTGTTGCGAACTGAGCGGAGGTGTTCTGCAAAGCGGTCCCCAAGCCTCCGCTTGGTTTCCCCAATGTAGAGGAAGCCGCACCGGGTACAGTGGATGCAGTATACCACACTGGCAGATGTGCAGGTGAACATCTGCTTAATATGGAAAGTCATCTTGGGGCCTGGGATGGGGGTGAGGGAGGAGGTGTGGGGGCAAGTGTAGCATTTCCTGCGGTTGCAGGGGAAGGTGCCGGGTGTGGTGGGGTTGGAGGGGAGTGTGGAGCGAACAAGGGAGTCACGGAGAGAGTGGTCTCTCCGGAAAACAGACAGGGGAGGGGATGGAAAAATGTCTTGGGTGGTGGGGTCGGATTGTAAATGGCGGAAGTGTCGGAGGATGATGCGTTGTATCCGGAGGTTGGTGGGGTGGTGTGTGAGAACGAGGGGGAATCCTCTTGGGCCGTTATTGCGGGGGCGGGGTGTGAGGGATGTGTTGCGGGAAATGCGGGAGATGCGGTCAAGGGCGTTCTCGACCACTGCGGGGGAAAATTTGCGGTCCTTGAAGAATGTGGACATCTGGGATGTGCGGGAGTGGAATGCCTCATCCTGGGAGGAGATGCGGCGGAGGCGGAGGAATTGGGAATGGGGGATGGAATGTTTACAGGAGGGTGGGTGGGAGGAGGTGTATTCTAGGTAGCAGTGGGAGTCAGTGGGCTTGAGTTGGACATCAGTTTCTAGCTGGTTACCTGACTTGGAGACTGAGAGGTCCAGGAAGGTGAGGGATGTGCTGGAGATGGCCCAGGTGAACTTGAGGTTGGGATGGAAGGTGTTGGTAAAGTGGATGAACTGTTCAAGCTCCTCTGGGAATCAAGAGGCGGCGCCGATACAGTCACCAATGTAACGGAGGAAGAGGTGGGGTTCGGGGCCTGTGTAGGTGCGGAAGAGGGACTGTTCCACGTAACCTACAAAGAGGCAGGCATAGCTGGGGCCCATGTGGGTGGCCACCCCCTTTGTCTGTACGAAGTGGGAGGAATTGAAAGAGAATGTCTTGAGGGTGAGGACAAGTTCGGCTGGGCAGATGAGGGTGTCGGCGGAGGGGGATTGGTCGGGCCTGCCGGACAGGAAGAAGCGGAGGGCCTTGAGGCCGTCTGCATGAGGAATACAGGTGTATAGAGACTGGACGTCCATGGTGAAAATGAGGTGTTGGGGGCCAGGGTATTGGAAGTTCTGGAGGAGGTGGAGGGCGTGGGTGGTGTCATGGACGTAGGTGGGGAGTTCCTGGACCAAAGGGGAGAAAATGGAGTCCAGATAGGTGGAGATGAGTTCGGTGGGGCAGGAACAGGCTGAGACAATGGGTCGACCAGGGCAGGCAGGTTTGTGGATTTTGGGAAGGAGATAGAAACGAGCCGTGCGGGGTTGGGGAACAATGAGGTTGGAGGCCGTGGGTGGGAGGTCTCCTGTGGTGATGAGGTCTTGGATGGTGTTGGAGATGATGGTTTGGTGCTCGGGGGTGGGGTCATGATCAAGGGGGCAGTAGGAGGTGGTGTCGGAGAGTTGGCGTCTGGCCTCGGCGATATAGAGGTCAGTGCGCCATACTACCACTGCGCCACCCTTGTCTGCGGGTTTGATGGTGAGGGTGGGGTTGGTGCAGAGGGAGTGGAGGGCTGCCTGTTCTGCGGGGGAGAGGTTGGAGTGGGTGAGAGGGATGGAGAGGTTAAGGTGGTTGATGTCTCAATGGCAGTTGGAGATGAAGAGCTCAAGGGAGAGTAGGAGGCCTGGGGGTGGTGTCCAGGGAGGGTTAGGCTCCCGGTTAAAGAAGATGACTTTCCATATCAAGCAGATGTTCACCTGCACATCTGCCATTGGGGTATACTGTATCCATTGCACCTGGTGTGGCTTCCTCTACATTGGGGAAACCAAGCGGAGGCTTGGGGACCGCTTTGTCGAACACCTCCGCTCGGTTCGCAACAAACAATTGAACCTCCCAGTTGCGAACCATTTCAACTCCCCCTCCCATTCCTCAGATGACATGTCCATCATGGGCCTCCTGTAGTGCCACAATGATGCCACCCGAAGGTTGCAAGAACAGCAACTCATATTCCGCTTGGGAACCCTGCAGCCCAATGGTATCAATGTGGACTTCACAAGCTTCAAAATCTCCCCTTCCCCCACCGCATCCCAAAACCAGCGCAGCTCATCCCCTCCCCCCACTGCATCCCAAAACCAGCCCAGCTCACCCCCTCCCCCCACTGCATCCCAAAACCAGCCCAGCCTGTCTCTGCCTCCTTAACCTGTTCTTCCTCTCACTCATCCCTTCCTCCCACCTCAAGCCGCACCTCCATTTCCTACCTACCACCTCATCCCGCCTCCTTGAACTGTCCATCTCCCCTGGACTGACCTATCCCCTCCCTACCTCCTCACCTATACTCTCCTCTCTACCTAGATAATAAAATGTGAGGCTGGATGAACACAGCAGGCCCAGCAGCATCTCAGGAGCACAAAAGCTGACGTTTCGGGCCTAGAGCCTTCATCAGAGAGGGAGATGGGGTGAGGGTTCTGGACCTATCTTGTTTTCTGCCCTTCTTCGGTCTGCCTCCCCCACTCTTCCTATTTATTCCAGTTCCCTCTCCCCATCCCCCTCTCTGATGAAGGGCCTAGGCCCAAAACATCAGCTTTTGTGCTCCTGAGATGCCTCTTTGCCTGCTGTGTTCACCCAGCTCCACACTTTGTTGCCAAGGGATAATACCTTTTAACTCTCAGAGAAAGCACCACATAATTAATCAAAGGTACCACGGCACTTCTAGCTCAGTGCCTTTATAGGCAAAACATCCCTGACAGCAGAATCAGTGGAAATAAAGACGTTTTTGACTTGAGATCGATAGAAGATAGGCTGGAGAAGTCAAAGTGTTCCAGAAGACACAGTCTGTGAGATCTTGAAGAGATTAAATTTTAATTTATTTGGGCTTGTGTAAGTCGGACTAAAATTTATTTGAACAGCATTCCAGTAGAATTTGGTTCAGTTAGGAAATAGTTAGTACTTGGGGGGGAATTGTTTGGTTTGTTAGTAATTGTGTTAATTTGTTCATTGTTGGATTAAATGAATAAATTGTTACTTGTTATTTATAAGTGGATCAGGAATTTTCTTTCATATAACTCGTGTTTAACGACAAATTTAGCACATACCCAGATATGTCTGCATACACAAAGCTAGACAACTCCAACCCGGCCGATACCACCCCATCAGTCTCCTCTCAATCATCAGTAAAGTGATGGAACGTGTCAGTAACAGAGCTGTCAAGCAGCACCTGCTCAGCAATAGCCTGCTCAGTGACGCCCAGTTTGGGTTCCGCCAGGACCACCCAGCTCCTGACCTAATTCCAGCCTTGGTACAAACATGGACAAAAGAGCTGAATTCCAGAGGGTGAGGTCAGAGTGACAGCCCTTGACATCAAGGCTGCATTCGACCGAGTGTGGCATCAAGGAGCCCGAGCAAAACTGGAATCAATGGGTATCAGGGACAAACTCTCCGGTGGTTGGACATTCACTCGGTTGATTCCAGAATTGAGAGGGTCGGATTATGAGGAGAGACTGAGTAGACTGGGATTATACGCATTAGAATTCCGAAGAATGAGGGGAGATCGTATAGAAACATATAAGATGATGAAGGGAATAGATAAGGTGGAGGCATTGAGGTTGTTTCCATTAGCAGGTGAAACTAGAACTGGAGGGCATCGCCTCAAAATAAAGGGCAGCAGATGTAGGACTGAGGACAGGAGGAACTTTTTCACCCAAAGGAGTGTGAATCTGTGGAATTCCCGCCCAGTGAAGCGGTTGAAGCTACCTCACTGAATGTGTTTAAGGCAAGGCTGGATAAATTTTTGAACAATAAAAGGATTAAGCGTTATGGTGAGTGGGCGGGTAAGTGGTGCTGAGTCTCAAAAAGATCTGCCATGATCTTATTAAATGGTGGTGCAGGCTCGAGTGACCGAATGGCCTACTCCTGCTCCTAGTTCTTCCGTTCTTACGTTAAACCTGACACATTGGAAGATGGTTGTAGTTGTTGGAGATAAATCATCTCAGCTCCAGGCCATCTGCGCAGGAGTTCCTCAGGGTTGTGTCCTTAACCCAACCACCTTCAGCAATGCTTACCCTCATCATAACATCAGAAATGGGGATGTTCTCTGATGATTCCACAATATTCATCATCATTTGCAACTTGTCAGTTACTGAAGCAGTCCATATTCAAAGACAGCAAGACCTGGACAATATCTCGGTCTGGTAAATGTCATTAATGCCACGCAAATACCAGGCAATGATCATCTCCAACAGGACAGAATCCAACCATTGCATTGTCTTTCAATGGTGTTATATCCCTCACAATCAACATCCTTTACCATTGATCAGAATCTCAACTGGACTTGCTGTATGAATACATTGGTCAAAAGTACAGTTCAGAGGTTACAAATTCTGCATTGGATATCTCACTGTCGAAGTCTTCAAAAGCTGTCCGTTCTCTAGAAGGCATAAATCAGAAATGTGATGGAGTTGTGCCTATTTGTCAGAATGATTGGAGGCCAACCAAGACTCAAGAAGATTGACACCATCCAGGACAATTCAACCAGCATTGCATCTACCACATGAAACATTCACTCTCTCCAGCACAGAATTACACTGAGTGATAGCAGTGTGTACTATCTCCAAGGTGCACTGTAACAATTCGACAAGGGTCCTTCACCAGAACCTCTTAGCCACATGACACTCTGATTGGAAATATGTCACTGTTCCTTCAGTTTGCTCAAGCAAAATCCTGCAAGACCCCTTCTAAAGCATAAGGTAGCTCACCATTGACTTGCCAAGAGCAGCCATGGGTGGGCACGAAATGCCAACCTAATGCACATTCCTCCCATGAATGGATGCAAATTGTTTTTAAAAATTGTCCATGAGCTAGGTGATTTACTGAGCAATTTCAAAGCACAGTTGTGTCAACCACATGAATAATAAGGATAGGTTTTTTGCAATGCAGCCAGGCCAGTACTGGGACTCATATTCTTGCTTGAATTTTTACGCTCAGCTGCTCTGTGATTTTATCACTTCAAGTGAAGTGAATTGTTTGGACACACTCCACATCGACTTGTCAGTGTTGGATGCTACCTGTGACTCATTAACCTTGCCAAACTGATCAGAGATTTAAAGATTCAAGGAAAGAAAATCTCATTCTGATATGATGAAGTTAAGTTTCAGTCTCTCGGCTGTCCTTTCAAGAAAGGAGGGAGAGAGAAAACAGGAAATTATAGACCTGTTAGCCTGACGTCAGCGGTGGGAAAGATGCTGGAGTCAATTATAAAAGATGAAATTACGACTCATTTGGATAGCAGTAACAAGATAGGTCAGAGTCAGCATAGATTTACGAAGGGGAAATTGTGCTTGACTAATCTTCTGGAATTTTTTGAGGATGTATCTATGAAGATGGACAAGGGAGAGCCAGTGGATGTAGTGTACCTGGACTTTCAGAAAGCCTTTGATAAAGTCCCACATAGGAGATTAGTGAGCAAAATTAGGGCACATGATATTGTGGGCAAAATACTGAATTTGTTTGAAAATTGGCTGGCTGACAGGAAGCAAAGAGTAGTGATAAACGGGTCCCTTTCGGAATGGCAGGCAGTGACCAGTGGGGTACCACAAGGATCGGTGCTGGGACCGCAGCTGTTTACAATATACATTAATGATATAGACGAAGGCGTTAAAAGTAATATTAGCAAATTTGCTGATGACACAAAGTTGGGTGGCAGGGTGAAATGTGAGGAGGATGTTATGAGAATACAGGGTGACTTGGACAGGCTAGGTGAGTGGATGGATGCATGGCAGATACAGTTTAATGTGGATAAATGTGCAGTTATACATTTTGGTGGCAAGAACAGGAAGGCAGATTACTATCTCAATGGAGTCAAGTTAGGTAAAGGGGAAGCACAACGAGACCTAGGTGTTCTTGTACATCAGTCAATGAAAGCACGCATGCAGGTACAGCAGACAGTGAAGAAAGCTAATGGCATGCTGGCCTTCATCACAAGAGGAATTGAGTATAGGAGCAAAGAGGTCCTTCTGCAGCTGTACAGGGACCTGGTGAGACCACACCTGGAGTATTGTGTGCAGTTTTGGTCTCCAAATTTGAGGAAGGACTTTCTTGCTATTGAGGGAGTGCAGCATAGGTTCACAAGGTCAATTCCTGGAATGGCAGGACTATCATATGTTGAAAGGTTGGAGGGACTGGGCTTGTATACACTTGAGTTTAGAAGGATGAGAGGGGATCTGATTGAGACGTATAAGATTATTAAGGGATTGGACATTCTGGAGGCAGGAAGCATGTTTCCGCTGATGGGTGAGTCCAGAACCAGAGGACACAGTTTAAAAATAAGGGGTAGGCCATTTGGAACAGAGTTGAGGAAAAACTTCTTCACCCAGAGAGTGGTGGATACATGGAATGCTCTGCCCCAGAAGGCAGTGGAGGCCAAC
Source organism: Stegostoma tigrinum (assembly GCF_030684315.1). NCBI lineage: Eukaryota > Metazoa > Chordata > Chondrichthyes > Orectolobiformes > Stegostomatidae > Stegostoma > Stegostoma tigrinum. The sequence goes on from NC_081356.1 coordinate 136,440,779, forward strand.
TCTCTGGATACTTTCAAGAAAGAGATGGATAGAGCTCTTAAAGATAATGGAATCAAGGGTTAGGGGGATAAGGCAGGAACAGGATACTGATTGTGGATGATCAGCCATGATCATAATGAATGGTAGTGCTGGCTCGAAGGGCCGAATGGCCTACTCCAGCACCTGTTGTCTATTGTCTATTGTCTGTTAGTGCACACTTTAATTCAGTGCTTCTGGGTCCCCAACATTCCCTGCTTCCAACAGACACCTGGGTTCAAAAAATTGGGGCAGGATCCATTAATTCTGCTGTGTGCTGTCACTTGCTTTGGATATTGGATTACAAAACACTTAACACAGAGAAATGCCTTAAGACTATAAGATATAGGAGCAGTTTTAGGTATTCAGCCCACTGAGCCTAAACATAGACTATAGAACATAGAACAGTACAGCACAGTACAGGGCCTTCGGCCAACGATGTTTTGTTGAATTCTGACCCAAATCCTAAGGCCTATCTAACCTCCACCCCTACCTTATACCATCATCCACATGCCTATCTAATAGCTGCTTAAATGCCCCCAATGAGGCCAACTTCCACTACCATCTCTGGCAATGCATTCCACGCCAGGGCCACTCTCTGAGTAAAGAACCTACCTCTGAGGTCTCCCCTATATCTACCTCCATTCACTTTAAAACTGTGCCCCCTCGTAATAACTACCTCCACCCTAGGAAAAAGTCTCTGGCTGTCTACTCTATCTATACCTCTGATCATTTTGTATACCTCTGATCATCAAGTCACCTCTTATCCTTTGTCGTTCTAAAGAGAAAAGCCCTAGCGCACTCAACCTTTCCTCATAAGACCTTCCCTCCATTCCAGGCAACATCCTGCTAAATCTCCTCTGCACCTTTTCCAATGCTTCCATATCTTTCCTGTAATGAGGTGACCAGAACTGGACCCAATACTCCAGATGTGACTGAACCAGGCTTTTGTATAACTGGAGCATAACTTCACAGATCTCGAACTCAATCCCTCTATTAATGAAAGCTAACACACCATACGCCTTCTTAACAACTGTGTCCACCTGGGTGGCAGCTTTCAGGGAACTGTGAACATGAACCCCGAGATCCCTCTGCTCCTCCACACTGCCAAGAATCTTTCCATTAACCCTGTATTCTGCTTTCAAGTTTGTCCTTCCAAAATGAATCATCTCACATTTTTCAGGGTTAAACTCCATCTGCCATTTCTCAGCCCAGCTCTGCATCCTATCATGTCCCTTTGTAACCTAGAACAGCCCTCCTCACTGTCCACAATGCGATCCACCTTCATATCGTCCATGAACTTGCTAATCCACCCGTACACTCCTTTATCCAAACTATTTACAAAAATCACAAATAGAAGAGGACCCAGAACAGACCCTTGTGGTACACCACTCGTAACTGAGCATGGTGTTGAATATTTTCCATTCACCACCACCCTTTGTCTTCTAAGGGTCAGCCAATTCTGAAGCCAGTCTGCTACATTTCCCCCTATCCCATGGCTCCTTACCTTCTGTATGAGCCTACCATGAGGAACCTGGCCAAACGCATTACTTAAATCCATGTAAACCACATCCACTGTTCTACCTTCATCCATGTGTTTGGTCACCTCTTCAAAGAATTCAATAAGGTTTGTGTGGCATGATCTACCCCTCACAAATCCATGCTGACTATCACAAATCAAACTGTGCCTTTCCAAGTGATCAAAAATCCTATCTTTCAGAGCCCTTTCCAATAATTTGCCCACCACTGATGTAATACTAACTGTCCTTTAATTTCTGGGGTTATCCCTGCTCCCTTTTTTGAACAAGGGAATGACGTTTGCCTCTCTCCAATCTTCCGGCACTATACCCGTGGACAGTGAGGATGAAAAGATCATCACCAAAGGCCCTATGATCTCTTCCCTCACTTCCCATAGAATCCTTGGATAAATCCCATCAGACCAGGCGGACCTATCTGTCTTCCACTTCCTCAAAATTCCTGTCAAATCTTCTGTACTAACATCCACCTCTTCTAGCTGACCTGCCTGTTTCACACTGTCCACCTTTACAACTAGTTCCCTCTCAGTTGTGATTACTGAAGAAAAGCATTCATTAAGGACCTCTCGCATCTCTTGAGGCTCCGTGCACAAATTCCCTTTACAATCCTTGATCGGCCCTGTCCTTTCTCTGGTCATTCTCTTATGCCTCACGTACGTGTAAAAAGCCTTGGAGTTTTCCTTGATCCTATCTGCCAAGGTTTCCTCACGCCCCCTTGTAGCTCTCCTAAGCCCTTTCTTCGGCACCTTCCTGGATAACTTGTTTCCCTCTGGAGCCTTTTCCAATCCTTGTTTCCTAAACCTTACATAAGCCTCCTTCTTCCTCTTAACCAGTCGCTCGACCTCTCTTGAGAACCAAGGCTCCCTCACTCGACCGCATCTTCCCTTCCTGCTAGGGACAAACATATCGAGCACACACCGTATGCATTCCTTAAACAATCTCCACATTTCAATAGTGCTCTTCCCTGACAGCCTCTGTTCCCTGTTACCCAGTTCTTGCCTAACAGAATTGTAATTACACTTCACCCAATTATAAACCTTACCCTGCTGTATGTACCTATCCTTATCCATGACTGTTGTAAAAGGAACAGAGTAATGATTGCTACCACCAAAATGCTCTCCTACCAACAGATCTAACACTTGGCCCAGTTCATTGCCAAGCATCAAATCCAAAGGGGCATCTCCTCGTGTTGGTCTATCTGCATACTGTGTCAGGAATCCTTCCTGAATGCACTGAACAAAATCCGCTCCATCTAAACTATTACAACTAAAATGTTTCCAATCAATATTTGGAAAGTTGAAGTCACCCATGACTACAACCCTGTCACTTCTGCACCTTCCAGTATCTGCTTCCCAATCCACTCCTCCACCTCTCTGCAACTATTAGGGGGTCTGTAAAAACCCCCAACAAAGTAGCAGCTCCTTTCTTGTTCCTGACCTCAACCCAAACTGACTCTGTAGACATATCATTCTCGGAATGCCGTTCAGTAGCTGCTATACTAGCCCTGACCAGCAATGCCACTGCCCCACCTCTTTTCCCACCCTCCCTATTTCCTTTAATGCATCTAAACCCCGGAAAATCCAACAACCATTCCTGACCCTGTTTGTCATTTTTATAAATGACTTGGACGCAGGCATTGGTGGATGGGTTAGTAAGTTTGCAGATGACACTAAAGTCGGTGGAGTGGTGGACAGTGTGGAAGAATGTTACAGGTTGCAGGGAGACTTGGATAAACTGCAGAATTGGGCCGAAAGGTGGCAAATGGAGTTTAATACGGATAAATGTGAGGTGATTCACTTTGGGAGGAAAAATAGGAAGGCAGAATACCGGGTCAATGGAAAGATTCTTGGCAGTGTAGATGTGCAGAGGGATCTTGGTGTCCATGTACATAGATCCCTGAAAGTTGCCACCCAGGTTGATAGTGCTGTTAAGAAGGCTTACGGTGTGTTAGGTTTTATTGGTAGAGGGACTGAGTTCCGGGGCCGTGATGTTATGCTGCAACTGTACAAAACGCTAGTGCGGCCTCACTTGGAAGACTGCGTGCAGTTCTGGTCGCCCCATTACAGGAAGGATGTGGGAACATTGGGAAAGGTGCAGAGGAGATTTACCAGGATGTTGCCTGGTCTGGAGCGAAGGCCTTATGAAGAAAGGCTGAGGGACTTGGGTCTGTTCTCATTGGAGAGAAGAAGGCTAAGAGGGGATTTAATAGAGACATTCAAGATGATCAGAGGACTAGATAGGGTGGACAGTGAGAGTCTTTTTCCAAGGATGATGACTTCAGCTTGTACGAGGGGGCATAGCTACAAATTGAGAGGTGATAGATTTCAGACAGATGTCAGAGGCAGGTTCTTTACTCAGAGAGTGGTAAGGGCGTGGAACTCCCTGCCTGCCAATGTAGTTAACCCAGCCGCATTAGGGGCATTTAAACAGTCCTTGGATAAGCATATGGATAATGATGGGATAGTGTAGGGGGATGGGCTTTGATTAGTTCTCAAGTTGGCGCAACATTGAGGGCTGAAGGGCCTGTTCTGCGCTGTATTGTTCTATGTTCTATGTCCCTGAGTTACCCAAGTTTCTGTAATGACCACAACATCGTAGCTCCAAGCACCAACCCATGTTCTAAGTTCAGCTGCTTTATTTCTGACACTTCTAGCATTGAAGTATACACAGCTCAAACCATCCCCGTGTCCGCAATTACGTTCCATCGGCCGCATTTCTTGATAAACCACCTCACTCCCTGTTGTGTCTGTTGGAAGGCTGAATACCTCATCCTCTGAATTACTAATCCAGTTCCCCGCCTCCTGCCAATCAAGTTTAAACCATCCCATCCAGGTCTAGCAAAACCTCCCTCCCAGGATATTTGTGCCCTTCTGGTTCAGGTGCAACACGTCCTTACTTTACAGGTCCCACCTTCCCCAGAATGTGCTCCAATTATCCACATAATGGAAGCCCTCCCTCCTACACCAGCCCTGTAGACAATAGACAATAGGTGCTGGAGTAGGCCATTCGGCCCTTCGAGGGGCCACGTGTTTAGCTGCACTCTCTCCCTCTTTCTTACCTCGTTATCACGTGGCACTGGTAGTAATCCAGAGATAACTACCCTGTTCGTCCTGAACTTCAGCTTCCAACCTAACTCTCTGTACTCATTTTTCACATTCTCAGTCCTTTTCCTAACTCTGTCATTGGTGCCGATGCGTACCATGACTGCTGGTTGCTCACCCTCCCCCTAAAGGATCTTGAAGGCACGATCCGAGACCCTGGCACCCGGGAGGCAACATACCAACCGTCCATCTCGTTTGCATCCACAGAACTGCCTGTCTGTGCCTCTTACTGTCGAATCCCCCACGACAATCAGTCTCCTATTCTCCCCGCTTCCCTTCTGTGCCACAGGGTCAGGCTCACTGCCAGAGACCTGTCCACTATGGCCTTCCCCTGGTAGGTCTCCCCCCCTCCTCCACAACAGTAAAATGTTATACTTATTATTGAGGGGAATGGCCACAGGGGATCCCTGCAGGATCTGCCTATTCCCTTTCCCCTTCCTGACAGTCACCTTTCTCTTGTACCTTGGGTGTGCCCACCTCCCTGTAACTCCTCTCTATCACCCTCTCTGCCTCCCGAATGATCCTGTGTTCGTCCAGCTCCAGCTCCAGTTCCCTAATGCGGCCTGTGAGGATCTGGAGTTGGATGAACTTATAGAACATAGAACATAGAACATTACAGCACAGTACAGGCCCTTTGGCCCTCGATGTTGTGCCGACCTGTCATACCGATCTCAAGCCCATCTAACCTATACTATTCCATGTACGTCCATATGCTTGTCCAATGACGACTTAAATGTACCTAAAGTTGGCGAATCTACTACCATTGCAGGCAAAGCCTTCTATTCCCTTACCTACTCTCTGAGTAAAGAAACTACCTCTGACATCTGTCCTATATCTTTCACCCATCAATTTAAAGCTGTGCCCCCTCGTGTTCGCCGTCACCATCCTAGGAAAAAGGCTCTCCCTATCCACCCTATCTAACCCTCTGATTATCTTATATGTTTCAATTAAGTCACCTCTCAACCACCTTCTCTCTAATGAAAACAGCCTCAAGTCCCTCAGCCTTTTCTCGTACGATCTTCCCTCCATACCAGGCAACATCCTAGTAAATCTCCTCTGCACCCTTTGCTAAGCTTCCACATCCTTCCTATAATGCGGTGACCAGAACTGTACACAATACTCCAAGTGCGGCCGCACCAGAGTTTTGTACAGCTTCACCATGACCTCTTGGTTCCACAAACTTCTTGCAGGTGAAGTCAGAGGGGACACCAGCAGTGACCCTTACTTCCCACATCCTGCAAGAGGAGCATGCAACTGCCCCTAGCTTCCATTCCCTCTACTCAAGATTTTCAGAAGATTTAAACAAAAAGCCTTCCCTTACTGACCCTCCACATAGTCTTTTTTTTGGCTCGAGGAGGAGGACGGGTGGGAGACTCGACATATGTAGTGTTTCGGGTTTAGCCAATGCCTGAATATACTAGTTCCTTCCTGCCTCGCATTATCTCCGCACATCTGCTACTCCAAATAAGAGAGCCACTGCTGCATGAGGTAAGTTTTTATAATGGAAAAAAAAGCCTTATCTTCCTGTCAGCACCCTGGCTCGTGCTCCCACTACTCCATCATTCAATCATGACAGAAATGTTTTTCAACCCAATTCTCCTGCCTTCCCCCTGAAACCTTTGATTCCCGCCCTCATCAAGAATCTGTCTACTGTGTCTTAAATATACTCAATAATTTGGCCTCCACCAGCCTCTGCATCTGTGTGTCCCATAGATTCACCATACTCTGGCTGAAGAAATTCCTCTGCATTTCAATTCTAAAGGGTCACATCTTCACTCTGAGGCTGTGTCCCCAGGTCCTAGTCTCTCCTACTAGTGAAAACATCTCTCCAGGCATCTCAGATTACCTTAAGTTTCACTCAGATCCACCTCCATCCTTCTAAACTCCATCGAGTACAGACTCAGAGTCCTCCACAAATCCCCACATGACAGTTCTTCCCAGTTTTATAGAATCCCGGCAGTGTGGAAGTAGGCCATTCGACCCATCAAGTCCAAATCTACCCTCCAAAGGGCATCTCACATAGACGTACCCTATACCTGTAACCTTGCATTTTCCACAACTGATCCACCTAGACTGCACATCCCTGGACACTATGGACAGTTTAGTGTAGCCAAGCCACCTAACCTGCACATCTTTGAACTATGGGAGGAAACTCGAGCGCCTGGTGTAAACCCATGCAGACTTGGGAGGAATGGGCAAGAACCACGCGGACAGTCACCTGAGGGTGGAATTGAACCCTGGCCATGTGCTGTGAGATAACAGCGCTAAACGCAGAGCCGCCATGCACCATTATTCCCCGCGATCATTGTTGTAAGCCACCTCTGGACTCCCTCCAAGGCCAGCAGATCCTTCCTTCGATACAGGGCCCAAAACTGCTCACAACAGTCCAAATACAGTCTGGCCAGAGCCTTACACAGCCTCAGCAGGACATCCTTGCTCTTGTACTTTAGCCCTCTTGAAATGAATGCTAACATTGCAGTAGTCTTCCAAACTGCCAACCGAGCCTGCATGTTAACTTTAAGAGAATCCTGAAATATGATTCCTATGTCTCTCTGTGCTTCAGAATTCAAAAGCCTTTCTCCATTTAGAAAATAGTCAACTTCTCTGTCCTAGATAACAAAGTGTGGGGCTGGATGAACACAGCAGGCCAAGCAGCATCTCAGGAGCACAAAAGCTGCCGTTTCGGGCCTAGACTCTTCATCAGAAAAAGGGAATGGGGAGGGGTTCTGGAATAAATAGGCAGAGAGGGGGGAGGCGGACTGAAGGTGGATCAAGGAGAAGATAGGTGGAGAGGAGAGTATGGGTGGGGAGGAAGGGAGGGGATAGGTCAGTCCGGGAAGGACGGACAGGTCAAGGGGGCAGGATCAGGTTAGTAGGTAGGAAATGGAGGTGCGGCTTGAGGTGGGAGGAGGGGATAGATGAGAGGAAGGACAGGTTAGGGAGGCGGAGATGAGCTGGGCTGGTTGTGTGATGCAGTGGGGGAAGGGGACAAGCAGGGCTGGTTTTGGGATGCAGTGGGGAGAGGGGAGATTTTGAAGCTGGTGAAGTCCACATTGATACCATTGGGCTGCAGGGTTCCCAAGCGGAATATGAGTTGCTGTTCCTGCAACCTACGGGTGGCATCATTATGGCACTGCAGGAGGCCCAGGATGGACATGTCATCTAAGGAATGGGAGGATGATGCATTGTATCCGGAGGTTGGTGGGGTGGTATGTGAGGATGAGGGCGATTCTCTTTAGGCGGTTATTGTGGGGGCGGGGTGTGAGGGGTGAGTTGCGGGAAATGCGGGAGACATGGTCGAGGGCGTTCTCGACCACTGCAGGCATGGGGGTGCGGTATGTTGCGGCCCTTGAAGAACAAGGACATCTGGGATATGCGGGAGTGGAATGCCTCATCCTGGGAGCAGATGCAGCGGAGGCGAAGGAATTGGGAATAGGGGATGGAATTTTTGCAGGAGGGTGGGTGGGAGGAGGTGTATTCTAGGTGGCTGTGGGAGTCGGTAGGTTTGAAATGGACATCAGCTTCTAGCTGATTGCCTGAGATGCGTGAGGGATGTGTTGGAGATGGCCCAGGTGAACTGAAGGTTGGGGTGGAAGATGTTGGTGATTTGGGTGAACCGTTCGAACTCCTCTTGAGAGCAAGAGGTGGCATCGATACCGTCATCAATGTACCGGAGGAAGAGGTGGGGTTTGGGGCCTGTGTAGGTGCAGAAGAGGGATTGTTCCACGTAACCTACAAAGAGGCAGGCATGGCTGGGCCCATGTGGGTACCCATGGCCACCCCCTTTGTCTGTAGGAAGTGGGAGAAATTGAAAGAGAAGTTGTTGAGGGTGAGGACAAGTTTGGCTAGGCGGATGAGGGTGTCGGTGGAGGGGGACTGGTTGGGCCTGCGGGACAGGGAGACGTGGAGGGCCTTAAGGCCATCTGCATGAGGAAAGCAGGTGTATAGGGACTGGACGTCCATGGTGAAAATGAGGTGTTGGGGGCCAGGGAATTGGAAGTTCTGGAGAAGGTGGAGGGCGTGGGTGGTGTCACAGACGTCGGTAGGGAGTTCCTGGACCAAGGGGGAGAAAATGGAGTCCAGATAGGTGGAGATGAGTTTGGTGGGGCAGGAGCAGGCGTAGACAATGGGTCGCCCAGGGCAGGCAGGTTACTCCTCTGTCCTTCCAACTAAAGTAAATAGCCCATACTTTTCCACACTGTATTCCATCTGCCACTTATTTATCCACACTCTCAGCCTGTGCAAGTCCTTCTGAAGCCTCCCCACTTCCTCGACACCACCTGCGTCTCCACCTGTCTTTGTGCCATTCGAAAGCTTAGCAAGAACTCCCTCAGTTTCTTCAGCCAGATACGGTCACAGAGTTATAAGTCACATTTCACGAAAACAGGCTCTTCAGCCTAATTCGTCGATGCCAACAGGTTTCCTAAACTGAACTAGTCCTATTTACCTGTGTTTGGCCCAAATCCCTCTAATCTCTTCCAGTCCATGTACCTGTCCAATTTTACTTTAATGTTGTAATTGTACCCATCTCTCCAACTTCCTCTGGCAACTCATTCCATACACACACCACCCTCTGTGTGAAAACGTTGCCCCTGAGGTCTCTTTTAGATCTTTCCCCTCACACCTTAAACCTATGCCCCTCTGGTTTTGTATGCCTTTCCCTGTCTAAAAGGCCTTGGTTATTCACCCTATCTCTGCCCCTCATGATTTGATAAATCTCCATAAAGTCACCCCTCAGCTTCCTACGTTCCAGGGAAAGCACATAGGACATTGAACAGTACAGCACAGGACAGGTCCTTCGGCCCACAATGTTGTGATGAAGGTTTCAGTCTATCCAGCCACCTCTTATGACTTGAACCCTCCTGTCTTGGTAGCATCCATGTAAAAGCTGCTCATTAAATACGAGTTGCTTGTAACCCAAGGCCCTGATCTAATCTGAGATAACAAGGTGTGGAGCTGGATGAACACAGCAGGCCGAGCAGCATCAGAGAAGCAGGAAAGCTGACGTTTCAGGCCTAGACCCTTCTGATCTAATGTGATGTATTTTGAGCAGAGGACAAGTCTGTGGTGTAGGATATGAATGGGGGCTGGATGTGAACTTCCTGACAGTACCTGGAGGTGTGGGATACAGAGAAACAAAGAAACCTACAGCACAGGAACAGGGCCTTCGGCCCTCCAAGCCTGCGCTGATCAAGATCCTCCGTCTAACCTGTCATCTATTTTCTAACGGTCTGTGTCCATTTGCTCCCTGCCCATCCATGTACCTGTCCAAATATATCTTAAAAGACGCTAACGTATCTGTGTCTACCACCTCTGCTGGCAACGCGTTCCAGGCACCCACCACCCTCTGTGTAAAGAACTTTCCTCGCATATCTCCCTTAAACTTTCCTCCTCTCACTTTGAACTCATGACCCCTAGTAATTGAGTCCTCCACTCTGGGAAAACGCTTCTGGCTATCCACCCTGTCTATACCCCTCATGATTTTGTAGACCTCAATCACGATCCCCCTCAATCTCCGTCTTTCTAATGAAAATAATCCTAATCTATTCACCCTCTCTTCATAGCTAGCACCCTCCATACCAGGCAACATCCTGGTGAACCTCCTCTGCACCCTCTCCAAAGCATCCACATCCTTTTGGTAATGTGGCAACCAGAACTGTACACAGTACTCCAAATGTGGTCGAACCACAGTCCTATACAACTGTAACATCACCTGCCAACTCTTGTACTCAATACCCCGCCCAATGAAGGAAAGCATGCCATATGCCTTCTTGACCGCCCTATTGACCTGCGTTGTCACCTTCAGGGAACAATGGACCTGAACACCCAGATCTCTCTGTTCATCAATTTTCCCGAGGACTTTTCCATTTACTGTACAGCTCGCCCTTGAATTAGATCTTCCAAAATGCATCACCTCGCATTTGCCCGGATTGAACTCCATCTGCCATTTATCTGCCCAACTCTCCAATCTATCTATATTCTGTTGTAATCACTTGGATCATCATTCCGAGCCCCCTCCTCATTCTCTACCACAGTGACAGAGAACAGACAACTTGGGAACAACAAAGTTCGTTGGCAGCAACTCATCTGTCTGTTTCTCTGTCTCAGGCTCTTTTTCAGGCTTTGTTCCCGTCTCCATCACTGTCTCAGGCTCCTGCTCCCTCCATGTTTCACTGTCTCAGGCTCTGTCTCTGTCTCAGTCTCCATCACTGTCTCTGTCTCTATCTCTGTCTCTTTCTCCATCAGTGTCTCAGGCGCTGTCCCAGTCTCTGTCTCCATCACTGTCTCTGTCTCTGTCTCCATCACTGTCTCCATCTCCATCACTGTCTCTGTCTCTGTCTCTGTCTCCATCACTGTCTCAGGCTCCTGCTCCCTCTGTGCTTCTGGCCCTTGCTCTGTTTCCTGCCATATTATTCCTGGTTTGCTCAGAAGGACCTGGGCCTGACATTTCTCGGTAGCTCCTTCACAGTGTTGGGCCTGAGATGGGAACAAGGGGACATGTCAAAGATACAATGTCCTGGTCAAAAGCAAACATTGCCAGCTCTGAAAATGTGAAAGAAGATAAACAGAAGCATCCAGCCTCTGTGGCAGGTTGTCAATGTGTAATGAGAATACTTGTGGTCCCAATACTAACTCCAGAACTTCATGAGTTTCTGGCTGCCTTCCCGAAAGTGTGCTCTTTACAGTAATAAATTGTTGTCAGGGCTGGAGAATTGCAGCAATGAGGAGAGGTCGGAGAAGTTGGGCTTGTTTTCCTTGGAACGGAGAAAGCTGAGGGTCATGATTGTGAGGGGTGTAGATAGATTAGACAGGGGGAGTCTGTCTCCTTTGCTGTCCCTCTAAGCCTGCAGAAAATGGCTGATGGTAATTAAACCGAATTAAAAGCCTGCGTGAGGTCGTAAATGAGCACAATGGTAACTCTGAGAAGGAGTTATCTCAAGGTAATGGAATTCTGCACAAACAGCAGCTGCAAAGGTCCGTAGGACACAGTTTGATAAGAAATAGCTAAAAACAGATAGCTTGAAATTTATAACACACATTAAAGAGTAAAGTAAGGTCCTGTAATAACAGACAGAGATGATAAGGGTGGGTTTAAGGCTCATAAAAATGTTGGAAATCAAACTTGTTCATTGAACTATGAAAGTGACTGAGTTTCAGTCTTATCAATGAGAAAGATGTTGTTCCATTATGTGAGGTGAGTTAGTTAGAGTAGGGACAGTATGTGAGACTATCTGAGTTATACTGCAACTGCAAGACAACAGATAAGAGCATTTCACAGCAATTAGTTATTTTTCTTGAACTATTCATTAAGAGTAGGTTCTAGTTATAGATTCTTCAGATATTCACAGAGATAGATTTCAAAATAGTAACAGATACACATAGGAACAAAAATACAATAATCACTAAAAGCATTAGAGAAAATGATTCAAGTGGAATATGAAAGCTAACCAGTCTCAACTAGTATCTCCACTCCCCTCACCTTATCATTAAAGAAATGCTGAACATACACAGTGACAAACAAATTGCTAACAACTCATTAGCTAACGAATACTAACAGTAGGGTTAGATATAAAAGTTTAAATAGAACTAACTTTACAGTAAAACTAATACTATGACTTTTACAGCTGTTGGGAGGAACTAACTTCTTTTATATCTCTTGTGATTCGGACAGTGGGAAATATAAGATGAGTAACAGAGTATGAATAACAGAATTCAAGCGGTCCTCGCAGATGTGCAAGTTTATAACCATTAACTTTGGGATGTGAATTAAGGGGATGCATTGTAAGATTCCAAGGACTGGTGATTACAATGTCTGTTAAACATCATGAGATCATGGGGAACCTTGGGCTGTCCGTAGAAGTGTCCATATGGATCACACTTATGGCCCTGCCCTTATTAATCCTCTTCATTGCTTCTTCAAAAAATCTCAATCACGTTAGTGAGACACAATTTCCCACGTACAAAGCCATGCTGACTCTTCCTAGTCCATCCTTGCCTTTCCAAATACTTGTAAATCCTGTCCCTCAGGATCCCCTCTAACAACTTGCCCATCACCAATGTCAGGTTCATCAGTCTATAGTTCCCTGGCTTTTTCTTACCACCTTTCTTAAATAGTGGCACTGCGTTAGCCAACCTCCAGTTTTCTGACACGTCACCCGTGGCTATCGATGATACAAGTATCTCAGCAAGGGGCCCCACAATCTCTTCCTCGCTTCCCACAGAGTCCTAGGGTACACTTGATCAGATCCCAGGGATTTATCCACCTTTATGTGTCTTAAGAGATCTAGCACCTCCTCCTCTGTAATATGGACATTTTTCAAGATGTTGCTATTTATTTCCCCACGTTTTATATCTTCCGTATCCTTTTCCACAGTAAACATTGATCCAGAATACTCATTTATTATCTTCCCCCTCTCCTGTGATTCCACACATAAGTGGCCTTGCTGATCTTTGAGGGGTCCTATTCTCTGTCTACTTACATTTTTGCCCTTAATGTATTTGTAAAATCCCTTTGGATACTCCTTAACCCTATTTGCCAAAGCTATCTCATCCCCGTTTTCTGCCCCCCGATTTCCCTCTTTGATATACTCCTACTGCCTTTGTATCCTTCTAAGGATTCACTCGATTGCTGCTGTTTATATCTGACATATACTTCCTTCTTCTTGACCAAAACTTCAACTTCCCTAGTCATTCAGCATCCCTCACACCTACCAGCCTTGCCCTTCACCCTAATAACAAAGTGTGGAGCTGGATGAACACAGCAGGCCAAGCAGCATCTCAGGAGCACAAAAGCTGACGTTTTGGGCCTAGACCCTTCATCAGAGAGAGCTCTCTGATGAAGGGTCTAGGCCAAAAATGTCAGCTTTTGTGCTCCTGAGATGCTGCTTGGCCTGCTGTGTTCAGCCAGCTCCACACTTTGTTATCTTGGATTCTCCAGCATCTGCAGTTCCCATTATCACTTGCCCGTCACCTTATCAGGAATATACTGTCCCTGGACTCCTGTCATCTCATTTTTGAAGGCTTCTCATATTATAGGAATCCCTTTACCTGCAAACATCCACCCCCAAACATCTTTTAAAAGTTCTTGTCTAATACCGTCAATATTGGCCTTTTCCCAGTTTAGAACTTTAACTTTTAGATCTGGTATACCCTTCTCCATCACTATTTTAAAACTAATAGAATTATGGTCACAGGCCCTAAAGTGCTCCCCCATGGACACCTCAGTCACCTGCCCTGCCTTATTTCCCAAGACCAGGTCAGGCTTTACACCTTCTCTAGTAGGTACATTCACGTACGGAATCAGAAAATTTTCTAGCACACACTTAGGTGTAGCACACAGTGAAGAAGGTCACCTCAGAGTATAACAGGTCATTGATCAGTTGGGCCAGCAGGCCAAAGAATAGCAAGTGGCGTTTAATTTAGATAAATGTGAGATGCTGCAAATCAGGCCAGGACTTACACACTTGATGGTGATGTCCTGGGGAGTAATGCTGAACAAAGAGAATTTGGAGTATGGGTTCATAGCTTCCTGGAAGTGGAGTCTCAGGTAGATAGGATAGTGAAAAAGGCATTTGGTGTGCCCACCTTTATTGGTTAGTGCATTGAGTATAGGAATTGGGAAGTCGTGTTGAGGCTGGATGGAACATTGGTTAGGCTGCTTTTCGAATACTGTGTGCAATTCTGCTCTCTCTGCTGAGGCGTGACCTACTAGAGGATTTGTAAAATCACAAGGGACATGGATAGGGAAAATAGACAAGGTTTTATCCCTGATTTGGGGACTCAAAAACTAGCAGGCGTAGGTTTACGGTGGGACGGGAATGATTTAAAAGGGACCTGAGGGGCAACTTTTTCACACAGAGGGTGGTGCGTGTATGGAATGAGCTGCCAGAGGAAGTGGTGGAAGCTGGTACAATCACAACATTTAAAATACATCTGGATGGGTACATGAATGGGAGGGGTTTGGAGGGGATATAGGCCAAATGCTGGCAAATGAGATTGGATTTATTTACGATGTCTGGTCAGCTTGGATGGGTTGGATCAAAAGGTCTGTTTCTGTGCTGTATATCTCTATGACTCTGTGAGTGTCCATCATTGATTAGGTATTCCATAGGATTGGATGTATAGAATAGGGTGGAAGGCACAGTGACCACATTGTATATGATTATTGTTCCATGAAATGTATAAAATACTGTATCCCACTGGGAAATTCAGAGCATCATTGACCTCTCTTCCGATCTGACCAAAAGACTAAGGGGGTAATTGAGCCCTCCCATCGAAACCCGATTCGGGGTGGTCTCTGAGCTCTCCCTGTATGATCTGGTATTTGCCTGAGTAAATTGCCACATGCCTGAATCTTACTGCCTCCTGAGCCTTTGTCCCTGGTCAGGGGTTAGCTCCAACACCTTGGCAGAGAGTTCAAAAACTAGAGGTCTACAAAGATTAGATAGGACATGAGGAAAATAATTTTTGGCAGGGATGGGGGCTGTTTGGAATTCTCTGCCTGAGTTGTTAGTGGAGGGAGACCCTAAACTCTTTTAAAAAGAACTCGATCTACACCTTAAGTGGTGTAAACTACAGGAATATAGGTGTGTGCAGCAAAATAGGATTAGAAAGGACATCTGGATTTCTTTGGGTTGGTATAGATAAGATGGTCCGAATGATCCCATTCCAAGCTGTCTAATTTCTACGGTTCAATGGTTCTATTACATGGACTCCTGTGATTTTTGAACTCAGACTTGGAGCTACTAAATGGGTAGGTAATAAAACAAGTTACAAAAGTCAAGATGTTCCTTCTATAAACAATAATGATCATTGATGTACACAAAAAGAGCACTCAGTGTCACATGGCATGGTCTCTGTAACAGAATGGGATAAGAGTCGATTGAGTGAAAAGATGTTCTTCTGTAACAAGTGGAAAAAGATTCTTTTTGTCACAGTAAACCGATAGAGATAGAATTTCCTATCAGGAAACATATCAGAAAGTCCTGGCAAGTTCTTGACACATTTTGTAAGACTCAAAGTTTATCGAACCAGCCAAAATTAGTAATCAATCTTTGATTCAGACAATTACAGCAAAAAAACTGATTTGACTCAGTTGAACAATTTAAACTTAATTTTGTCTAAAGACACTAGCCTGTAAATGAGATTCCTTCCCACTTCTTACAAACCAAAGGGCACCCATATGGGTCTGAGTTATGCCTGCCTTTTCATAGGATATGTGGAATGGTCTCTTCTGCTGTTACACCGGCACCGTCCCTCACCTCCTCTTCTGCTTCATCAATGACTGTATTGGCGCTGCCTTGTGATCCCATGAGGAGCTTGAACAGTTCATCAACCTTACCAACAACTTTCACCTCAACCTCAAATTTACCTGGGCTATTTCCGATCCCTCCCTCCCCTTCCTGGAGCCCTCTGGCTCCGTCAGGGCCTCTTGCTTTTTAAAAATTCATTTGTGGGATGTGGGAGTCGCTGGCTGGCCAGCATTTTTATTTTCTACATTATTTTCTACTTAAAACTAAGAAGGTCCGCAATATGTAACTTTTCACCTTACTTCTTATGTTTTACTATAAATACTGCAACATTTAACTGATAACTTTGTTCTTCCTGCCTACCTTCTCCTTGAGATTCTGTACCGAGAAAGCTGTATATAAGGTGGCAACATTATACACTTTTCACTCTACTCCTGTACTTTTGTACTTGAGTACGTTACAACAAATTCAATAATCAAAAAAAAACACATCATTTATTCAGAGTTGGCAAAAGCTGCAGATGCTGGAGTCAGAGTTGATACAGTGTGGAGCTGGAGGAGCTCAGCAGGTCAGGCAGCATCAGGAAAGCAGGAGAGTCGATGTTTCAGTTTGGGACCCTTCATCAGGACTGGGAAGCGGGAAGTGAGCTCAGAAATAAATGAGAGAGGGGTGAGGCTGGGGAAGGTAGGTGGGATGGTGATAAGTGGTGGTGGGGATTAGTCAGTGGAATGGATGGGAAAGAAGATGAACAGATAGTGTCAGCTCAAGGCAGTGGGGATGAATGGGAGAATTGGACGTGGGATGAGACCTGAAGTGGGGAGGTTTTGAAACTGGTGAATTCTATTTTGAGGCCATTGGGCTGTGGGCTTCCAAGGCAGAATGTGAGATGCTCTCCAGTTTACAGGTGGTTCATTATGACACTGCAATAGGCCCAGGATGGACATGTCACCCAGGGGGTGAGAGGGTGAGTTAAAATAGTTGGCAAACAGAGGGCATTATTGATTATAGTGTAGAGATGTTCTGTGAATCAGTCACCAAGTCTGCGCTTGGTCTCACCAATGTAGAGGAGGCCACATCGGAAGCCACAGTGCCTCCATCGCCGGTAACCGTCTCAGCGCTGACATCTATTTCAAACCCACCAACTCCTACTGTTACCTGGGCTTCACCTCCTCTCACTCACCTTCCTGCAAGAATGCAATCCCTTATTCCCAGTTCCTCTGCCTCTGCCACATCTGCTCCCAAGATGTAGTGTTCAACTGCCGGACTTCCCAGATATCCTCCTACTTCAAGGACTGCAACATCTGCCGTCCGCTGATCCACAATACCATTCACTGCATTTCTTGTATTTTTTTACACTTCTGCCCTCAAACCCCCTCCCCTCAACAAAAGTAAGGACAGAGACCCCTGGTCCTCACATATAACCCCAACAGCGCCCAAATCCAGTGCATTATCCTCCACCACTTCTGCCACCTACAATCCAACCTCACCACCAAAGGGATATTTCCCTCCCCACCCCTATTTGCCTTCCGTAGGGACTGCTCACTTCATGACTCCCTTGTCCATTCCACACTCCCCACTCGCCCCATCACCCCCGGCACATTTCCCTGCAACCACAGGAAGAGCTACACCTGCCCCTACATCTCCCCCCTCACTCCATCCAAGGCCCAAAGCAAACTTTTCATATCTGACAGGGGTTCACCTGTACATCTGCCAACCAAATCTACTGTAGCCGTTGCTCCCGATGTGGCTTCCTTTACATCAGGGAGCCCAAGCGCAGACTCGGTGACTGATTCGCAGAGCATCTGTGCTCTATACACGATAATCAGCAACACGTTCTGGTCGCAAACTATTTTAACTCCCCCTCCCACTCCCTGGGTGACAATTCCATCCTGGGCCTCCTCCAGTGTCACAGTGACGCTACCGGAACCTGGAGGAACAATACCTCATATTATGTCTTCGGAGCCTACAGCCTGATGGCCTCGAATAGAAATCTCCAGTTTTAAAATTTCACCACCCCAGGCCTCATCCCACATCTAACCCTCCCTCTCATCCCCACCTCCTTGACCTGACACCACCCGCCTATCTTCTTTCCCACCTATCCACCTCACCCTTCCAACTGATCAATCCTCACCACCCCCGAACTGCATCCACCTATCACCATCCCACCTCCCTTCCCCAGCCTCACCCCTCCTCCCTTTATTTATTTCTGAGCTTCCTTCCCCCTCCCCAGTACTGAAGAAGGGTCTTGACCTGAAACATCAACTTTCCTGCTCCTTTGATGCTACTTGGCCTGCTCTGTTCCTTCAGCTTGACGCTGTATTGACTCAAATCATGTGTTGCTTGTCCTGAGTGCCTTTGAGAAGATTTTGTTTTCATTAAAGGGCATCGCTGGCCAGGCACCATTTTTTGCCCATCCCTAATTGCCCAGGGGACAGTTAAGGGTCAGTCACATTGCTGTGGGCCTGGAGCCACATGTAGGCCAGACCAAGTAAGGATGGCAGTTTCCCTCCCTAAAGGACATTAGTGAGTCAGATGGATTTTTCCGACAATCAATAAAGACTCATGGTTATCATTAGACTGTCAATTCCAGATATTTTTATTGGATTCACATTCCACCATCTGCCATTGCAGGATTTGAACCTGGGTCCCCAGAACATTATCCGGGTCTCTGGATTAACAGTCCAGTGATAATACCACTAGGCCATCACCTCCCAAGATGATGATGAGCTGCCTTCTCAAACTCCTGTGGTCCATGTCCTGTGGGCAATATATTTCCCAGTCGGGATGGTGAGTGGTTTGGAGGGGAACTTGCAGGGAGTGGTGTTCCCATGTATCTGCTGCTCCTGTCCTTCTGGATGAAAGTGGCCGTGGGTTTGGAAGGTGCTGTCTGAGGGTCTTTGGTCAATTTCAGCAGTGCATCTTGTAGATAGTACACACTGCTGCTCTGGAGCGTCGCTGGTGGAGGCGACTCATAATATTCCTTAATCCACTCTTTTTCTTACTCAGTCAATGGACGTGGGCATTGCTGGCTGGGTCTGCATTTATTGCCGTGCCCATGAGAAGTTGATGGTGAACTGCCTCCTTGAACTGCTACAGGATCTAGTGCAGGTAGTGTTGGTGGGTTTGCTCCAGTGTCTTGACCTGTCTGATGTAGAATTTTCATGTCTCAAAGCCATGTAGGAGGGTAGCAGCCACCCCAGCTCTATAAAACATCAACTTGGAATCTCTTGGGAAGAAGGATGCACCAACAGAAGCGTCATTGACCAGGCCAATATGCCCAGCATCAAGGTACTGATCACCCTTGATTGGCTATGATGAGCTGGGCGCATCGTCCACATGACCAACATGAAAATCCCCAAGCAGGCGCCCTCCCCCCAGCTTCAAAACAGCAGGCAAGCCCCAGGTGGGGACTGAGGAAGAGCTTCAGTGATACCTTCGAAGACTCATTGGCGAAGTGCAACATTCCCACAGACACCAGAAAATCACTAGCCGAAGACTGTCTCAAGCGGATGATGAGCATTTAGAACGGTGTCAAGCACCTCAAGATTTTTCATCAGGAAAAAGCGTAAGTCAGGTGAAATGGGCAAAAGTGGTCAAATTCTAAACCCCAATGTCAAATCCCAAACCTCAGTGTCAAATCCCAAACCTCAGTGTCAAATCCCAAACCCCGGTGTCAAATCCCAAACCTCAGTGTCAAATCCCAAACCTCAGTGTCAAATCTCAAACTCCAGTCTCAAATCCAAAACCCCAGTGTCAAACCCCAACACCCAGTGTCAAATCCCAAACCCCGGTGTCAAATCCCAAAACTCAGTGTCAAATCCCAGACCACAGTGTCAAATCCCAAACCCCAGTGTCAAATCCCAAACCTCAGTATCAAATCCCAAACCTCAGTGTCAAATCCCAAACCCCGGCGTCAAATCCCAAACCTCAGAGTCAAATCACAAACCCCAGTGTCAAATCCCAAACCCCGGTGTCAAATCCCAAAACTCAGTGTCAAATCCCAGACCACAGTGTCAAATCCCAAACCCCAGTGTCAAATCCCAAACCTCAGTATCAAATCCCAAACCTCAGTGTCAAATCCCAAACCTCAGTGTCAAATCTCAAACTCCAGTCTCAAATCCAAAACCCCAGTGTTAAACCCCAACACCCAGTGTCAAATCCCAAACCCCGGTGTCAAATCCCAAAACTCAGTGTCAAATCCCAGACCACAGTGTCAAATCCCAAACCCCAGTGTCAAATCCCAAACCTCAGTATCAAATCCCAAACCTCAGTGTCAAATCCCAAACCCCGGCGTCAAATCCCAAACCTCAGAGTCAAATCACAAACCCCAGTGTCAAATCCCAAACCCCGGTGTCAAATCCCAAAACTCAGTGTCAAATCCCAGACCACAGTGTCAAATCCCAAACCCCAGTGTCAAATCCCAAACCTCAGTATCAAATCCCAAACCTCAGTGTCAAATCCCAAACCCCGGCGTCAAATCCCAAACCTCAGAGTCAAATCACAAACCCCAGTGTCAAATCCCAAACCTCGGTGTCAAATCCCAAACCCCAGAGTCAAATCCCAAACCTCAGCGGCAAATCCCAAACCACAATATCAAACCCCAAACTCCAGTGTCAATCCCAAAGGCCAGTGTCAAATCCCAAACCCAAGTATCAAACCCCAAACTCCAGTGGCAAATCCCAAAACCCGGTGTCAAATTCCATACCTCAGTGTCAAATCCCAAACCTCAGTGTCAAATCCCAAACCCCAGTGTCAAAACCCAAACCCCGGTGTCAAATCCCAAACCCAAGTATCAAACCACAAACTCCAGTGGCAAATCCCAAACCCCGGTGTCAAATCCCAAACTCCTGTGTCAAACCCCAAACCCCAGTGTCAAATCCCAAACCCCAGTCTCAAACCCCAAACCCCAGTCTCAAACCCCAAACCCCAGTCTCAAATCCCAAACCCCAGTCTCAAACCCCAAACCCTAGTGTCAAATCCCAAACCCCAGTGTCAAACCCCAAACCCTAGTGCCTAACCTAATCAAGTGAGTGACACCTTCTGGAGATGTGATCATTCAGACTGCCTGTGCAGTCCCACTTCGGGAAGAGCACTGATTTGCCCGCCCATCCATGCTGATGTGATCACAAATGTTAGAAATTTAATCAAGTTACTCAAAATTTGCCAATTTTCCTGTTTGAATTGTTTAATAATCACTAAGTTCATTAAATGTTTACCCAGAGACGTCGGCACCTCCTTGCAAAGTCATGATGCAATTTTACTCTCGTGCAATATTGAGTAACTCACCGATAGAAACTGTTACCGTTGTCTCTTCATGTCTTGCCTAATTTTTTTTGCTGCTTCTCTGTCAGAAAGCAGAGGAAAGGCAATTGGATCCAAGCGTGAAGTCAGTTTACAGGGCAATGGGGAAAAACCTGGGAGAGGGATTAACCCTTTTAACTTCTCCATGTTGCACTCTTTCAAACACCCAGAACAGTCACTGTTATATATTTTGCATGCACATGTATTTAGATATTAAATGAAGGAACAAAAGTAATGTATAAGTGACAGGTTTTAGTATTAAACATCTTCACAGCTACACCTTGATAAGCGCATTGCTAGAAGCCGGATGTGAATGGGTCTGGTGCAATCTGTTTCTCCCCTGCAAAAGGTCTGCTGAATAAACCAGGTAGAGCTCGTTCTGCCTGAGACCTAGAACTGTGATCATGCACACACAATACATTGACATGCCTTAGCTCCAGTGCGTGTCTGTGAATAAAGCAAAAACTTTTAAAATATATTTTACTGGTGATTTGAAAAATGACACACGCGAGTGCAAGAAGGAGAATGAGTTTAATGTTTTTTTTTCTTTATACCTCTTTACTTTCTACTGGTCAACCAATCCTCTATCCATGCCAGAGATTGACTCGGTTGATTCCAGCATTGAGAGGGTTGGATCACGAGGAGAGACTGAGTAGACTGGGAGTATACTCATTGGAATTCAGTAGAATGAGGGGAGATCGTATAGAAACATATAAGATTATGAAGGGAATAGATAAAGTGGAGGCAGGGAGGTTGTTTCCATTAGCGGGTGAAATGAGGACTAGAGGGCATCCCTCAAAATAAAGGGAAACATGAGGTCAGGAGGAACTTCTTCACCGAAAGAATCTGTGGAATTCCCTGCCCAGTGAAGCGGTTGAAGCTACCTCGCTGAATGTGTTTAAGGCAAGGCTGGATAAATTTTTGAACAGTAAAGGGATTAAGGGTTATGGTGAGTGTGCAGATAAGTGGAGCCGAGTCTCAAAACATTGGCCATGATCTTATTAAATGGCGGGGCAGGCTCGACGGGCCGAATGGCCGACTACTCCTCCTGTTTCTTATGTTAGGGTTTTAGGATAATGCACTCAGCAGACTAGCATCCACTGCGCATGCACGGTCTCCCGCCCCTTCACAAAAGATGGAGCAAGTAACGATCACGCATGTGCCGACTGCCGGCCAACCAGCTCAGCCCATTCCTACATCCAAAGCCGGCTCGGCAAGTCCACAAGCTCCCTACGCATGTGTCCAACCGTCGGCATAGCATTACTACGCATGCGTGTTTCGTTACCGGCCGCCGCACCATGTGACCTGTTGCCGCCTTTATTTTCGAAACCAGTGACCGTGCGGTGCATGCGCGCGTGAGGTGGAGAAAGTCTTCGTGAACAAACGCTGAGAGCGGAAAAAAGATTCTCTCAGAAACTACTTCCCTCAACAAATTATCTCAGGTTTTGATCTATTTGGGCATCTTGTCATCACACTGCACTAGTTTTGGAGAGTAGCCATTCTGATCTCCAAACTGCACCTTAATAGCCTAACTCTGAACGTCATAAATAATGAATTCTTCAGATACTGAGGCAGGCCATGTATCCATGCACTGTGCCCTGGGCATGTCTTTTGGCCTTCGTCAGCCATTCTTTCTTTTTGGGAATCACTCTATTCCAGGGAGGCTACTCCTGTGACTAATCCTTGGGCATAAAACCTGGGTGCCTGTTGGGGCACTGAGATCAGCAGAGCAGGATTTGCACCCCTTTCTTTCCCTACAGTATATATGCCCTTGCTTACTGTGATCTGCCTGTGCTGCTGGCCAGCAAAACTTTTCACTTGTACTTAGGTATACCTGAGAATAAATCAAATCTCCTCTGCTGCTACTCTGCATCATCATTAATCTTGCGACTCAAAAGTGTGATGCAGTATGGTGGGCATGTTGCTGCTAATTTTTGAATGACTGACAACAAGCTTCTCCCAATTACTGGGTCCAATGCTGCGCCAATATAAAGTATCTTTTCAGCGTGTTCTGTGACTCTAAATTGCGAGGTAA
This sequence comes from Stegostoma tigrinum, assembly GCF_030684315.1. NCBI lineage: Eukaryota > Metazoa > Chordata > Chondrichthyes > Orectolobiformes > Stegostomatidae > Stegostoma > Stegostoma tigrinum. The sequence continues at coordinate 136,464,015 of NC_081356.1, forward strand.
TAACCATCATCAACAAGAGATATTTTCATTTTCCGAATGATCCTTGTGCAATACCATTGGAAGAATGTGTATAAATTATTGTCAGTTTTGGAATTTTGACTGTTTAAAAGAGAGGCACATGGTTAATCCAACTGGATTTTAAAAATAAAAGTCAGTAAGTTATTCTAGAGCGGAGATCTACATGGACAAACAGGCAGAAAGCTAGCCACCAGGATACATGAACATCAACTAGCCACAAAACGACATGACCCACTATCACTAGTATCCTTACATACAGATGAGGAAGGACACCACTTTGATTGGGACAACACATCCATCCTAGGACAAGCCAAACAGAGACACGCACAAGAATTCCTGGAAGCATGGCATTCCAACCGGAACTCCATCAACAAACACATTGATTTGGAGCCCATCTACCATCCCCTGAGAAAAAGAACAGGAAATGACATCACCAACACAGAAAATGACATCACCAACCCAAAGAAACCTAACCAGATAAATATAAAGCGGGACATAACACCAGCGCTTCATCGGAGGCTCACTGATGATGTTACCTAGAATGGTGACGAAACGTCTGAAAACTAACCTTCCAGCTCAGCGAGCAAACTCACATTCAGAACCCTGCTAGTAACATTGTCAGTGCGCCTCCAGTGAAGCATTGGTATTCTGTTCAACTTGTTATTTATATGCCTCGGTTTGTCAGGCGATATGGTACCACTCCCAGTTCTGTTTCTCAATTTAAATGTGTTTGTTGATGGAGTCTTTATTTTCGGGAGGAGAGCGAGAGCCAGGCAGAGAGAGCACCAGGAGGCTGCCGGGAAGGTAAGGTTTTTTTGCACTTTAAAAAGCTTACCTCGAGCAGGAGCGGTCCTCATTTTCTTAGAACTTAGAACTTAGAACAATACAGTGCAGAACAGGCCCTTCGGCCCTCAATGTTGCGCTGACAGTTGAACTAATCTAAGCCCATCCCCCTACACTATCCCATCATCATCCATATGTTTATCCAATGACTGTTTAAATGCCCCTAATGTGGCTGAGTTAACGACATTGGGAGGCAGGGCGTCCCACGCCCTTACCACTCTGAGTAAACAACCTGCCTCTGACATCTGTCTGAAATCTATCACCCCTCAATTTGTAGCTATGCCCCCCCATACAAGCTGAAGTCATCATCCTTGGAAAAACACTCTCACTGTCCACCCTATTTAATCCTCTGATCGTCTTGTATGTCTCTATTAAATCCCCTCTTAGCCTTCTTCTCTCCAATGAGAACAGACCCAAGTCCCTCAGCCTTTCTTCATTTCGCAAGGAGAGTGAGCGAGCCAGACAGAGAGAGCACCAGGAGGCTGCCGGGAAGGTAAGGTTTTTTTTGCACTTTAAAAAGCTTACCTCGAGCGGGAGCGGTCTTCATTTATTTGGGAGTCAGTGTGACTAAGGGGAATAGTAGTCAGGGAGCAGATGACAAACACAAAGGGACAGGTGGTCTGATGTGCATTTGTTTTAATGCGAGAAGTGTAGTAGACAAGGCAGATGAGCTTAGGGCTTGGATCGGTACCTGGAAGTATGATGTTATTGCTATTACTGAGACTTAGTTGATGGAAGGGCATGACTGGCAACTAGTTGTCCCGGGATATTGCTGCTTCAGGCAGGATAGAGAGGGAGGTAAAAGGGGTGGAGGAATTGCAGTAATGGTCAAAGACGATATCACAGCCGCACTGAAGGAGGGCCCCATGGAGCACTCAAGCAGTGAGGCAATATGGGTAGAACTCAGAAATAGGAAGGATGCAGTAACAATGCTGGGGCTGTACTACAGGCCTCCCAACAGCGAGCGTGAGATAGAGGTACAAATATGTGAACAGAAAATGGAAAGGTGCAGGAGAAACAGGGTGGTGGTGATGGGAGATTTTAATTTTCCCAACATTGACTGTGATTCACTCAGTGTCAGGGGTCAAGATGGAGCAGAATTTGTAAGGTGTGTCCAGGAGGGCTTTCTAGAGCAGTATGTATGTAGTCCAACTCGGGAAGGGGCCATACTGGACCTGGTGTTGGGGAATGAGCCTGGCCAGGTGGTTGATATTACAGTAGGGGACTACTTTGGAAATAGCGACCACAATTCCGTAAGTTTTCCAATACTCATGGACAAGGATCGGAGTGGTCCTAAAGGAAGAGTACTAAACTGGGGGAAGGCCGACTATAGCAAGATTCAGCAGGGTCTGAGGAATGTAGATTGGGAGAAGCTGTTTGAAGGTAAATCCACATTTGATATGTGGGAGGCTTTTAAAGAGAGGTTGATTAGCATGCAGGAGAGACATGTTCCTGTGAAAATGAGGAATAGAAATGGCAAGATTAGGGAACCATGGATGACAGGTGAAATTGTGAGACTAGCCGAGAGGAAAAAGGAAGCATACATGAGGTCTAGGTGACTGAAGGCAGACGAAGCTTTGCAAGAATATCTGGAATGTAGAGTGAATCTGAAACACGGCATTAAGAGGGCTAAGAGAGGACATGAGATATTGCTGGCAAACATGGTTAAGGAAAATCCCAAAGCCTTTTATTCATATATAAAGAGCAAGACGGGAACTAGAGAAAGAATTGGCCCACTTAAGGACAAAGAAGGAAAGTTATGCGCTGAGTCAGAGAAAATGGGTGACATTCTTAACGAGTACTTTGCATCGGTATTCACCAAGGAGAGGGACATGACGGATGTTGAGGTTAGGGATAGATGTTTGATTACTCTAGGTCAAGTTGGCATTAGGAAGGAAGAAGTGTTGGGTATCCTAAAAGACATTAAGGTGGACAAGTCCCCAGGTCCGGATTGGATCTATCCCAGGTTACTGAGGGAAATGAGAGAGGAAATAGCCGGGGCCTTAACAGATATCTTTGCAGCATCCTTAGACACGGGTGAGGTCTCGGAGGACTGGAGACTTGCTAATGTTGTCCCCTTGTTTAAGAAGGGCAGCAAGGATAATCCAGGTAATTATCGACCGGTGAGCCTGACGTCAGTGGTAGGGAAGCTACTGGAGAAGATATTGAGGGATAGGATCTATTCCCATTTGGAAGAAAATGGGCATATCAATGATAGGCAACATGGTTTTGTGCAGGGAGGGTCATGTCTTACCAACTTAATAGAATTCTTTGAGGACGTGACAAAGTTGATTGTTGAGGAAAGGCTGTAGATGTCATATACATGGACTTCAGTAAGGCGTTTGATAAGGTTCCCCATTGGCAGGCTGATGGCAAAAGTGAAGTCACATGGGGTCCAGGGTGCACTAGCTAGATGGACAAAAAACTGGCTAGGCAACAGGAGACAGAAAGTAGTAGTAGAAGGGAGTTTCTCAAACTGGAGACCTGTAACCAGTGGTGTTCCACAGGGATCTGTGCTGGGACTACTGTTGTTTGTGATAAATGCTTTGGAGGAAGGTGTAGGTGGTCTGATCAGCAAGTTTGCAGATGACGCTAAGATTAGTGGAGTAGCAGATAGTGAAGGGGACTGTCAGAGATTACAGCAGAATATAGATAGACTGGAGAGTTGGGCAGATAAATGGCAGATGGAGTTCAATCCGGGCAAATGCGAGGTGATGCATTTTGGAAGATCAAATTCAAGGGCAAACTATACAGTAAATGGAAAAGCCCTAAGGAAAATTGATGAACAGAGAGATCTGGGTGTTCAGGTCCATTGTTCCCTGAAGGTGACAATGCAGGTCAATAGAGTGGTCAAGAAGGCATATGGCATGCTTTCCTTCATTGGGCAGGGTATTGAGTACAAGAGTTGGCAGGTCATGTTGCAGTTGTATAGGACTTTGGTTCGGCCACATTTGGAGTACTGTGTACAGTTCTGGTCACCACATCACCAGAAGGATGTGCACGCTTTGGAGAGGGTGCAGAGGAGGATGTTGCCTGGTATGGAGGGTGCTAGCTATGAAGAGAGGTTGAGTAGATTAGGATTATTTTCATTAGAAAGACAGAGATTGAGGGGAGACCTGATTGAGGTCTACAAAAATCATGAGGGGTATAGACAGGGTGGATAGCAAAAAGCTTTTTCCCAGAATGGGGGACTCAATTACTAGGGGTCGTGAGTTCAAAGTGAGAGGAGGAAAGTTTAAGGGAGATATGTGCGGAAAGTTCTTTCTGCAGAGGGTGGTGGGTGCCGGGAACGCGTTGCCAGCGGAGGTGGTAGACGTAGACACATTAGCGTCTTTTAAGATATATTTGGACAGGTACATGGATGGGCAGGGAGCAAATGGACACAGACGGTTAGAAAATAGATGACAGGTCAGACAGAGGATCTTGATTGGCGCAGGCTTGGAGGGCCGAAGGGCCTGTTCCTGTGGTAAGTTTCTTTGTTCTTTGTTCTTTGAGTACTGGTTGGAACACTTGGTCTCCAAGAGTTCCCTGGTGTGCCTTCGTTTGGCTTGTGTGATTATAGCTGTGTTGCCTCAGTCGAACTTGTGTCCCTGTTTCTCCATGTGTAGTGAGACAAGTGAGAAGTGGTTGTGTCTCATGGTGGCCAGTTGGTGTTCATGTATCCATATAGTCAATTTTCGTCTGGCTTGTCCTATGTAGTGTTTCTCACTGTCCTTGCATGGTATTTTGTATATCACATTGCTTTTTCTGGTTTTGGGTCTGGATCCTTTACATTTGTCAATAGCTGTCATTGGGTGGTTGCTAGTTTGTGGGCTGCCAGGGTACTTAAGGGTCCGCGTAGTCTTGTGGCCGTCTATGAAATGTCCTTGATGTATGTTAGGGTGATGAGTGAGCCTGGTCGTGTTATGTCTTTCTGTTGTGGCCTGTCAGACGTAATGGCGGATTGTGCTTTTCAGGCACCCATTCCTTTGGAAGACTCCGTATAGGCTCTCCTGTTCTGCTTGGCGTAGATCTGGGTTGCTGCAATGTGTTGTGGCTCATTGTTAGTGTAATTGAGTATCTGGTCTGTGTATGTAGCCTTTCCATATGTGCTCGTCTGGAGTTTCCTCACGTTTTTGCATTCTACCATTGTATCCAGGAAGGACAAGCAGTTGTTTTTCTCTTCTTCTTTTGTGACTTTTATCCGGGCGAGGATGTTGCTTTTGTGTTGGTGGATTTCTTCTGGTTTTGTGCATTTGATAATCATTAAGGTGTCATCAACATATCAGACCCAAAGGTGGGGTTTAGATTCCCTACAGTGTGGAAACAGGCCCTTTGGCCCAACAGGTCCACACCGCCCCTTGAAGCATCCCACCCAGACTCATCCCCCCTTATAACCCACACAACCCCTGAACACTATGGGCAATTTAGCATGGCCAATACACCTAGCCTGCACATCTTTGGACTGTAGGAGGAAACCAGAGCACCCGGAGGAAACCCACGCAGACACGGGAAGAATGTGCAAACTCCACGCAGGCAGTCGCCCGAGGCTGGGATTGAACCCGGGTCCCGGGCACTGTGCTAGCCACTGAGCCACCGTCCTGAGGTTGTATGTTGGGGTGTGTTATCCGTTAATAGTGCTGTTACGTTGAAGGATATCATCATCTTGCCCTCTTCTGGCCTGGTGTCCTCGATGATGTTGAGGAATTCTTGGGACGAGTGGATTGAATTGGTTGTGTTGTCCACTAAGTATTTCAATTTCTGTTGTAGCTCTTTGGCAAGTCTATATGTTAGTGTAACTCATAATGAGGATAACGAGGGACATGAATTGGACTGGGACAACACAGCCATAATCGCGTAAGCCAAACAGAAACACGCCAGGGAATTCCTGGAGGCCTGATATTCGAACTGGAAGTCCATCAACCAGCACATTGAATTAGACACAGTATACAAAGCACTGAGAAACAGAATTGGAAGTGGTACCAAACACCCCAACAAACTGAGGCATATAAATAACACACGGGACAGAACGCTGACCCTTCACTGATGGTGTTACCCAGCAGGGTGATGAAATGTTTGCGACCAAACCCACTGGCTCGGCAAGCATGTCTACAAACAAAATAATTAGTTAGTTTTAATTAATTAATTTTGTTTTCAGTTCAGTTCAGAATATACCAGAGTTTTAATTGAGTTGAAGTAAGAGTCTAATTCAGTCGTGAGTCTAGGGTTGTTTTGTGGGGTTGAGAAAAGAACAGTTTCTCTCCTGGCAGGTTTTCGTTCAGTTCCATTCAGAGAGTCGCAAGAGTTATACAGCATGGAAACAGACCTTTCAGTTCAATTCATCTGCGCCTAGATATCCTAAACTGAACTAATCCCATTTGCCAGCATTTGGCCCATTTCTGTCTAAATCCTTACTATTCATATACCCATCCAGGTGCCTTTTAATTGTTGTAATTATACTCACCTCGACCACTTCCTTCTGCAGCTCATTCCATTCACACACCACCCTCTGTGTGAAAAATTTACCCCTCAGGCCCCTTTTGAATCTTGCCTCCCTCGCCTTAAAATTATGCCCTGTGGCTTCGGACTCCCGCTCCCAGGGGAAAAAGACCTACAAAAGATTTACAAGGATGTTGCCAGGATTAGAGGGTTTGAGATATGGGCAGAGGTTGAACAGGCTTGGGCTATTTTCCCTGGAATGTCGGAAGCTGAGGAGTGACCTTACAGGTATTCATAAAATCATGAAGGACATTGATAGGGTGAATGACAAGGGTCTTTTCCTAGAGTGGAGGTGTTCAAAACTAAGGGGCAAATTTTTAAGGTGAGAGGAGAAAGATTTAGAAAGGAGATGAAGGGCAACTTTTTTACACAGTGAGTGGTTTGTGTGTGGAATGAAACTGCTAGAAAAAGTGGTGGATGCTGGTGCAGTTATGATGTTTAAAAGATGGTTGGATAAATTTGTACTTCGGAAAGGTTTGGCAAGGTACGGGCCAAATGCAGGCGGGCAGGACTAGTTCAGTTTGGGAAGTGGTCAGTGTGGTTGGACCAAAGTATCTGTTTCCATATTATATGGCTCCATGACACTATGAACTTGGCTTTTTACCCTAACCATGCCCTCATGATTTTATAAACTTCTTTAAGGTTACTCCTCAGTCTCTGATGCTCCAGGAACAAAAGCCCCAACCTATTCAGTCTCTCCCTGTTGCTCAAACCATCCAATTCCGGCAACATCCTTGTAGATCTTTCCCAAATCCTTTCAAGTTTAACAACATCTTTCCTATTGCAGCAGGGAGACCAAAATTGGACACAATATGATAAAAGTGGCCTCACCAACGTCCTGTACAACTGTAGCATGGCATCCCAACTCCTATACTCAGTGCACTGACCAATGAAGGCAAGCATACCAAATGCCTTTTTCACTATCCTGTCTACCTGTTTGAAGAATCTGTGCATCTGCACCCCTCGGTCTTTCGGTTCGAAAGCCATCCCAGGGTCCTCCCATTAACTGTGTAAGTTCTGCAATGGTTTGCCTTACCAAAATGCAACACCTCATATTTATATGAGTAAAACTCCATCTGCTGATTCTTGGCCCATTGGCGCATCAGGCGAAGCCAATTAGAGAGGTAACAGTGTATTGTTGCTAGTTTGTGAATGATTCCTCTCCAGGAGAGTTTGGGTTAAAAATCTTGATGTTGTCAGAATTGAAAATGTTTAGACATTAGAATTGTGAAAGGTTCACGCAATCAAACCTGAAGATGAATTGTAAAATTGCTTCCAATTCAAGAAAGGAAAACTAGATGGAGTCAATTAAGTAGATACTTAGAGTCATGGCAGGAGCAGAATTTCTCTGGACTTGAATGTTTCTAATAGGCAAATTTGGAAATAGATTCAAACTTCATTTCAATGTTTGTGTTATGATCTTTTGAACTGTTATTTATTTTTGATCTTTTTGTAGTAAACTATTTCAGCTCTGTCTTTGCAGAAGAAGACACAAATGACATCCTAGCAATGCAAGGGAAAGAAGGGTCTTTAAGAAGAAGGACTCAAAGTAAATTGATAAACCGAAGTAGTTCTGGAGAAATCAATGGGTCTGAAAGATGATAAATTCCGAGGGCTTGATAATTTATATGTTGAGTGGTCATGGATGTGTGGTTTGACATTTTCCAAATTCTGGAGGAGTCATAACAAATTGCAAGATAACAAAAGCAGAAGAGGAAGAAAGAGACAGACTGATTAGAGTTAACAAGGTGTGGAGCTGGATGAACACAGCAGGCCAAGCGGCATCAGAGGAGCAGGAAAGCTGACATTTCGGGCCTAGGCCCTTCCTTCAGCTTTCCTGCTCCTATGATGCTGCTTGGCCTGCTTTGTTCATCCAGCTCCACACCTTGTTATCTCAGATTTTCTAGCATCTGCAGTTCCTACTATCTCTATGGACTGATTAGAGTGTCTTCTGTAGTAGGTAAGATGTGAGCATTTCTTATAGACATCAGGATAACAGGACATTAGCAATTATCAACGAGATGAGATAAAATTAACATGGATTTAGGAAAGTGAAATCATGCTTAAGAAACATACTGGAGCCTTTTGAGGATGTAGCTAGTTGAATAGATAAGGAGAAGCAGAGATGTTATGTTTTTGGATTTTCAGGGATCCTTTGATTAAGTCCTGTGTTTATGCGATTTTAAAGCACGAGATTGATGGTAAAATACTGGCATGGTCTCAGAATTGGGTAACAGATTGGAAACAGAGTTATAAGACATAGCTTTCGTAAGAGTGCAAGTCAGTGAATAATGGGGTACTACAGGGATCAGTGCTTGGGCCTCAGCTATTGACAATATGTATGTAACAATTTGGATGGAAGAATCATATGTAATTTTCCAAGTTCGCCGATAACACAGAACTAGGAGGAATTGTGAAGTGATAAGGAAGTAAAGCGGATGCAAGATGATTTAGACATGATGACTGCTTGGTTAAATGCATGACATAGGTGGTATAAAGTGGATAGGTGTGAAATTAATCAATTCAGTGGAAAAAAGCAGAATGTTGGCTTTGTTTAAATGGCATAGATTTGGAAATGTTGATGGACAGAGGCACCTCTGTGTCCTTGTACACCAGTAATTGGAGCAAATACAGCATGCGGTTCAGAAGGCCAATTGTAATTAACATTCCTTGCAAGAGGTTTTGAATTCAGGAGCAAGGATGCCTTTCTGCAGCTGTACAGGGCTTCAGTGACACCGCATCTAGAATATGATATGCAGATATTTTTATGAGGCAATGGCCTGGCAGTCTAATGGCTAGACTTTTAATCCAGATGGATGGACCTAATTTTGGGAAATGAGCATGGCTAGGTGAGTGAAATTTTAATAGGGGAGCATTTCGAGAGTAGTGACCATAATACCAGAATTTTAAGACACTCATGTATAGGTATAACTGCAGTCCTCAGGTGGTGTTAAACTGGGGTCCAGCGAACTACAAGGCAGGAACTGGAGAATTTTGATTGGTGGTAGCTGTTTGAGGGTAAATCCATATCGGACATGTGGGAGTATTTCAAACGGCACTTGATAAGAGTTCAGGAGTGGCTCGTTCCTGTGAGAATGGAGGTTAGCTGTGGACAGTTAGGTAACCTTGGAACACCAGGGATGTTATGACCTTGGTCAAAAAGACAAAGGAAGCATACAGAATGTTAAGCAGGATGGGAACTGACAAAGCCATTGATATATATGAGGAAAGTAGGAAAAAGCTTAAACAGGGAATTAAATGTCTAAAAGGGGTCATGAAAAGTCATTAACAGCCAGAGGTTTGGAAAATCGTGAGGTGCATAGATAAGGTGAATAGTCAAGGTCTTTTTTGCAGTGCAGAGGAACCCAAAAGTAGAGGGCATAGGTTGAAGGTGAATGGGGAAGGATTAGAAGGGGCCTAAGAGGCAACTTTTTCATGCAGAGGGTGGTAAGCTATGGAATGAGCTGCCAGAGGATGGGCATTGGTATAATTACAACGTTTAGAAGATATCTGAATGAGTACATGAATGGGGAGGATTTAGAGGGATATGGACCAAATGCTGGCAAGTGGAACTAGATCAGTTTAGGATATCTGGACGGCATGGATGAGTTGGACTGAAGGGTCTGATTCTGTGTCGTACATCTCCATGACTGTCTGAGATCTGATGGCTTCCGGCCAGGTATTCACACCCACAAGCTGTTAAACCATTCACATTGTTATTGGCAGGCAGAATTTCTAAGAAGCATAAACCACTAGTCCCAGTCCCCTGTGGTGTTCCTGCAAAAGTACTGCATCTAGTAATGAATGTGTTCCAGTGACCCCTCGTGCAAAAAGAAATTCTGGATCTGGCACTTGCAGCGCTGGGGCTGCAGCTGAAACCTTTTTTAATTCTGAAACAGTCTGTGTGTGCTGTTCAGTCCACTGCCAAATCTTCAAAATATCTGACTAGGGAGATAATTTGAAAGCAAAACCATCAATTTGATTTCTATAATAGCCCACTAATCCCGAAAAAATCATAGAGACGTCACATCTTGAGGGAGAGATGACTACACAATGGATTTAATGCATTTCTTTTCAGTTTTGTGTTTTCTGTGGGATACCACCTGGGAATTCATAATTTTTTTTAATCTTTTTAGGACTTATTTTAAGTCCGAATGAAGTGAGGAGGATTAATAGTTCGTCCTATAGTTGGAGAAGTTCCTCTCTAGTTTCAGTCTGGAGAGGATGATTATCTATACATTTCAGTAAACAATCAGGTCATCAAAATGTCTCCAGCACTTTCGCCAATCATCGATGGAAGGCAGATGGAGAATTATGGAACCATTGGGGTGAAAAAGTCCATTTCTATTGCTGATCTTGAAGTGTGAAAGACAATTTATGTTGACATTGCTGATTTAAAGGAATAAACCAAAACCCATCACTAATGTCAAGGACAGTAAAATATTTTCTGTGGAACTTGTTTCATCATTGTCCTAGGACTAGTTGTTACTGAAAGTGCTGTTCGCAAAGTCCTTTTATTGAACTGGGCGAAAGAATGTTCAAATGCAGTTGATGATTTCAAAGCTGTGCTGACAGTTGCACTTGGCCTTTAGAATTGTGAAATTCAAACTACCTGTTGATGCCAGTAACATTGGACATGGGTGCAATTTTATTACAAGGTGATGAGAGTTAAACAGCCTGTCACGTAATTTTTGAGGAAATTGACTGCTAATCAACATGGCTATTGGCTTATAGAGAAAGAAACACTGGGTACTGGATTTTGCCACACATTAGCTGAGGATCAGTTTAAGGGAGGCTTAGGGAGAGTTTCTGCCTGTGACCTCAAGAATTAGAGAGTCAGTGAGGTGTCTAGCACAGAAAAAGACCCTTTGGCTCATCAGGTCTATTCCAGTCAAAAATAACTGTTGAACTATTCTAATCCCATTTTCCAGCACTCAACCAATGCCTAATATACATTAGTATCACAAGTGCACATCTCATAGAATCGTAGCGATGTACATGAGGGAAACAGACCCTTTGGTCCAACTTGTCCATGCTAGCCTGATATCCTCAATTAACCATGTCTAATTTGCCAGCATTTGGCCCATATCCCTCTAAAGACTTTCTATCCATGTACCCACCCAGATGCCTTTTAAATATTACAATTGAGCCAGTCTCTACCACTTCCTCTGGCAGGTCATTCCAGACACGCACCACCCTCTGCATGGGAAAGTTGCCCCTCAGGTGCCTTTTAAATCTTTCCCTTCTAACTTTAAACCTACATCCCCTAGTTTTGGATTCCCCTACCCTAGGGAAAGGACCTTGGCTAATCATCTTATTCATGTTCCCCATGATTTTATAAATCTCTACAAGGTCACCCTTCAGCCTCTGATGCTCCATGGAAAATAGCCCCAGTCCATTCAGCGTCTCCCTATAGCTCAAACCCTCTGGCCCTGGCGATATCCTTGTAAATCTTTTCTGAATCCTTTCAAGTTTCACAACATCCTTCCTAAAGCAGGAAGGCCAGAATTGGACGTAATACTGCAAAAGTAGCCTAACCAATGTCCCGTACCGTTGCAACATGACCTTCCAACTTCTGTACTCAGTGAGTAACAACAAAGACAGAGATGGTAACCACCCTGTCTACCTGTGACTCCACGGGACAATGAGCCTGCACTCCAAGATCTCTTTGTTTGCACACTCCCCAGGACCTTACTATTAAGTGTATAAAACCTGCTGTGATTTACCCTACCAAAATGCAATACCTTACATTTATCAAAATTAAACTCCACTTGCCACCCCTCGGCCCATTGACAACACTTAGAACATAGAACAGTACAATGCAGGACAGACCCTTCGGCCCACGATGTTGGGGTGACCTATTATCTGACATTAAGATCAAACTAACCTGCATACCCTTCATTTTGCTATCATCCATGTGCCTATCCCAGAGTGACTCAGATGTTCCTAACTAATCTGACTCTACTACCACTGCTGGCAGTGCATTCCATGCAGCCAACATTTTCTGTGTGAAAAACCTACCTCTGACATCTCCCCTATACTTTCCTCCAATCACCTTAAAATTATGCCTCCTCGTGATAGCCATTTCCACCCTGGGATAAAGTCTGTGGCTATGCACTCTATCTGTGCCTCTCATCATCTAGTACACTTTGATCACGTCACCTCTTATCCTTTTTCACTCCAATACAAAAATCCCCAGCTCCCTCAACCTTTCCTCATAAGACCTGCCCTCCATTCCAGGCAGCATCCTGGTAAATCTCTTTTGTACCTTCTCTAAAACATCCACATCCTTCATATAATGAGGTGGCCAGAACTGAACACAACATTCCAAGTGTGGTCTAACCAGAGTTTCATAGAGCTGCAGCATAGCTTCACAGCTCTTAAACTCAATTCCCCTGGCAATGAAAGTCAACACACCGTACACCCCCTTAACAACACTATCAACTAGTGTGGCAACTTTGAGGAATCTATGGACATAGGCCTCAAGATCCCTAGGTTCCTCCACACATCCGAGAATCCTGCTATTAACCCTGTATTCTGCATTCAAATTCGACCATCCAAAATGAATGATTTCACACTTTTCTGGTTGAATTCCATCTGCCACTTCTTTGCCCAGCTCTGCATCCTGTCAATACCCTGTTGCAATCTACAACAGCCCTCCATGCTGTTCAGAGCTCCACCAACCTTCATGTCATCGGCAAACTTACTAACCCACACTTCCACTTCCTTATCCAAGTCATTTATAAAGATCACAAAGAGAGGAGATCCCAGAACAGATCCCTGTGGAACACCACTGGTCACCGAGGTTCAGGCTGAATACTTTCGATCTGCTACCACCCTCTGTCTTCTATTGGATGGGCAGTTTTGTATCCTGACTGCCAAATTTTCCTGAATCCCATGCGTCCTTACTTTCTGAATGAACCTACCATGGGGAACCTTATCAAATGCCTTGCTAAGATCCATTTACACCACATCCAATGTTCTGCCCTCATTAATGTGTTTTGTCACACTTCTTAAATGTTATGAGAGTTTCTGTCTTTACCACCCTCACAGACAGTGAGTTTCATGTCTCCATCACCCTCTAAGTGAGAATTGTTTCCTCATATCTCTTCTAAGCCTCCTACTTACCTTAAATTTATGCCCCAGATCATTGATCCCTCCACTTAGAACAAATGTTTCTTCCTCCCTAAATAAAAACTGAAAAATATCTGTGGATGTTGTACATCAGGTTAGCAAATGTGGTTCCCCTGTTCAAGAAGGGGAGTAGAGACAAACCTGGTAATTATAGACCAGTGAGCCTTACCTCAGCTGTTGGTAAAGTATTGGAAAAGGTTATAAGGGATAGGATTTATAATCATCTAGAAAAGAATAAATTGATTAGGGATAGACAGCACGGTTTTGTGAAGGGAAGGTGTGCCTCGCAAACCTTATTGAGTTCTTTGAGAAGGTGGCCAAACAGGTAGATGAGAGTAAACAGGTTGATGTGGTGTATGTGGATTTCTGCAAGGCGTTCGATAAGGTTCCCCACAATAGGCTATTGTACAAAATGCGGAGAAATGGGATTGTGGGAGATATAGCAGTTTGGATCGGAAATTGGCTTGCTGAAAGAAGACAGAGGGTGGTAGTTGATGGGAAATGTTCATCCTGGAGCGCAGTTACTAGTGGTGTACCGCAAGGGTCGGTGTTGGGTCCACTGCTGTTTGTCATTTTTATAAATGACCTGGATGAGGGCATAGAAGGATGGGTTAGTAAATTTGCAGACCACACTAAGATCGGTGGAGTTGTGGATAGTGACGAAGGATGCTGTAGGTTGCAGAGAGACATAGATAATCTGCAGAGCTGGGCTGAGAGGTGGCAAATGGAGTTTAATGCAGACAAGTGTGAGGTGATGCACTTTGGTAGGAGTAACCAGAAGGCAAAGTACAAGGCTAATGGTAAGATTCTTAGTAGTGTGGATGAGCAGAGGGATCTCGGTGTCCATGTACACAGATCCTTGAAAGATGCCACCCAGGTTGACAGGGCTGTAGATTCGCCAACTTTAGGTACATTTAAGCCGTCATTGGATAAGCATATGGACGTACATGGAATAGTGTAGGTTAGATGGGCTTGAGATCGGTATGACAGGTCGGCACAACATTGAGGGCCGAAGGGCCTGTACTGTGCTGTAATGTTCAATGTTCTATGTTCTATTAAACCAGCCTTCTTTCCATTGACTCCGCCTGCACTTCCCACTGCCTCAGGAAAGCAGCCAACACCATCAAAGACCCCTCCCACCATGACGATACTCTTTTACCGTCTTCCTGCGAGCAGGAGATACAATTGTATTAAAACACGTGCCAACAGATTGAAGAACAGATTTTCCTCCGCTGTGATCAGACTTAGAAACAGACCATTCATATTAGAGTTGACCTTTCTCCGCACCTTCTCTGTAGCTGTAACACTATATTCTGCATTCTGTTCTATTACCCTGATGTACTTATGTAAAGGATGATTTGCTTGGATAGCACACAAAACAATAGTTTTCACTGTATGTCTGTTATTGTGACAATTGTGAATCAAATCAAATCAAATCCTCACCTTAAATGACTGCAGTGGTTTAAGAAGGCAGCTTACCATCACTGTCACAGGCAACGAAAGATGGGCGTGACTTAGCCAGCAATGCTCATATTCCATGAGTGAATTAAAAAAGACAAATTGCCTGGAAAATTGAAGACTTTCCAGATGCTGGGACCTTCCAAAAGAATTGGACACCTTACAGTATCCCCTGACAAATCTCCTGGGAAAGTTAGACTGTTAAAACCTCGTCTAACTTCTGGAAAAAACTGTTGAACTGACCTTCAGCACACCTGGCCTGTATCACCCATAATTACATCTCTCCAACCCCTTACATTTCTTGGGACTTCTGACAAGCATCTCCTGCGACTCTAATCAACCTCCAATCAACCTCAAATCTACTCTGCCATTTGGGACCCGACACCTTATTTGATCCACTGATGGTCTGAACTCCTGGGAACCAACACTTGGCTTGAACCCCTGCCAACCCCCATCCTCTGTCTATATGTAGCATTCTCTTCCATTTGATGATTTCAAATATCTCAAATCTGAAATTTGTTGAAGATGTGACCAGTAGAGTGGATGAGGCGTACCTGGACTTTCAATAAGGCTTTTGAAAAGGTTCTGCACAAAAGACTGGTAAGTAAAATTAAAGTTCATGCTATTGGGTGTAATGTATTGCTGTAGATAGGGAATTGGTTGGCAGACAGGATGCAGAGAGTTGAAATAAATGAGTCTTTTTCCGATTGATAGGCAGTGCTGCAGGGTTCATTGCTGGGCCTTCAGCTGTGCACAACATGTAATAATGATTTGGACAAAGGAATTGAATGCAGTATGTCCAAATGTGCAGATGACACTAAGCTGGGTGGCAATGTGCTCTGTGAGGAGAATGTTAAGAGGCTGCAGGGTGATTTGGACAAATTGGCTGAGTATGCAGATATTTGGCAAATGCAGAATAATGTGGATAAATGTGAGGTAATCCCCTTTAGGTAGCAAAAGCATGAAGGCAGCTTAGGAAAAGGTGAGGTGTAAAGAGACCTATGTGTCTGGTGGAACAGTTGCTGAAGGTTTGCATGCAGGTACAGCAGGTGGTGAGCAAAGATAATGGCATTCTGACCTTCATAGTGAAGGGATTTGTATATAGGATTAGGGATGTCTTGCTGCCATTATACAGGCCACAACTTGAATATTACGTGCAGTTTTGGTCTCCGTGTCTGAGGAAGGACATTCTTGCTCTTGAGGGAGTCCAGCGAAGGTCAACCAGACTGATTCCCGGGATGGCAGGACTGACATATGAAGAAAGACTGGATTCACTGGGCTTGTATTTTCTGGAATTTTGGAGAATGAGGGGGAATCTCATAGAAACATATAAAATCCTGATGGGACTAGAAAGGCTAGATGCGGGAAGAATGTTCCCCATGTTGGGGAAGTCCTGAACTAGGGGTCACAGTCTAAGAATAAGGGGTAAGCCATTCAGGACTGAGATGGGGAAGAATTTCTTCATTCAGAGAGTTGTGAACCTGTGAAGTTCTCTACTACAGAAAGCTGTTGGGGCCAGTTTGGTCGATATATTCAACAGGGAGCTGCACGTGGCCCTTGCAGCTAAGGGGATCAAGGAATATGGAGAGAAAGCATGAGTGGAATACTGAAATTGCACGATCAGCCATGATCATATTGAACAATGGTGTAGGCATGAAGGGCTGAATGGCCTCCTCTACCTGTTTTCTGTGTTCCTATCTCCCCTCACACTGGAGCCAACAAACCCCACCCCGTTAGATCCAAAACTGCCCCACTGTGACTGTTCGACCTTTCACCCTCGACAGCCTTTCTCTCCCAGTCCCACAGCTAGCCTTGACAATCCCCTCATCCTCCCAGCTGGCCCCAACAATTACTGTCGCTGGACTGGTGTATATGCCTCCTTTATACCAGTCTTACATCCCATCAGTGTTACCTTCTCCATGGAAGAGAATTTCATCTCTGTATAAGCTCTAAATTCCATAACTTAACCCTAAACCTGTTAAGAATGAAGTCTAAGATATTGAAGAATGGCTTACTGGAAAAAACACATGGACGGCAGTGGTTCAAGAAGGCAGCTCACCACCACCTTCTGAAAAGGCAACTAGGAATGGGCAATGAATGAAGATAGCAAGAACTGCAGGTGCTGGAGTCAGAGTCAATACACGGGGAGCTGGAGGAAAACAGCAGATCAGACAGTATCGGGGGAACAGGAAAGTCGACATTTCAGGCCTGGACCCTTCATCAAGTAACGAATTCTGGCCAGCTAGAAACACCTATAGCCCAAGAGAGAATTAAAAACAATCAGTTTTTGATGGACTTAAAACTTAAACCTGTGATTATTTTTATTTTCTAAACTATTGTTAGGCAGGGTACTTCACTGTAAATGAGCATAATGTGCATAAGTATCACCGTTCTGCATCAGGCTCTCATTTGACCTGTGAACTCCTGAAATATTGC
This sequence comes from Stegostoma tigrinum, assembly GCF_030684315.1. Taxonomy (NCBI): domain Eukaryota; kingdom Metazoa; phylum Chordata; class Chondrichthyes; order Orectolobiformes; family Stegostomatidae; genus Stegostoma; species Stegostoma tigrinum. Next base: position 136,481,382 of record NC_081356.1, read on the forward strand.
TTCACTGAAAGGTGATAGCTCCACCGTCTGGTGTAAAAATAAACAGACCTAATAACGCCCTCGACTGTGTCTCCCACATTTCTTGCAACTCATCCCTCACACCGCAACCCCGAAATAACTGCCAAAAGAAAATCCCCTTCGTTCTCACGTACCATCCCACCAACCTCTGGATCCAACGCATAATCCTCTGACACAACAGCCAATAACAATCCGACCCCACCACCGACAACACTTTTCCCTCCCCACCCTTCCCTGCTTTCCAAGGACTGCTCTCTCCTGAACTCCCTTCTCCACTCCACACTCCCCTCCAGCCCCACCACACCGGCACTTTCCTCTGCAACCACAGGAAGTAGTGAGTTTTGAGAAGATTTGTAGCTCAGGTTGAGGTTCTGGATGGTTTTAGGAGCATAGAAGCATGGCATTCCAACCGCAACTCCATCAACAAACACATTGATTTGGAGCCAATCTACCATCCCCTGAGAAAAAGAACAGGAAATGACATCACCAATGCAGGAAATGACATCACCAACCCAAGGAAACCTAAACAGATAAATAGAAAGCGGGACATAACACCAGCGCTTCACCGGAGGCTCACTGATGATGTTACCTAGAATGGTGACGAAACGTCTGAAAATGAACCTTCCAGCTCAGCGAGCAAACTCACATCCAGAACTGCAGGAAGAGCTACACCTGCCCCTACATCCCCACCCCCACCCCTATCCCAGGCCCCAAGAAGACTGTCCACATCAAGCAGATGTTCACCTGCACATCTGCCAATGTGGTATACTATATCTGATGTACCCATTGTGTCTTCCTCTACATTGGGGAAACCAAGTGGAGGCTTGGGGACCGATTTGCAGAACACCTCCGCTCGGTTCATAGTAAACAACTGCACCTCCCAGTTGCGAACCATTTCCACTCCCCCTCCCATTCTTTAGATGACATGTCCATCATGGGCCTCCTGCAGTGCCATAATGATGCCACCCGAAGGTTGCAGGAGCAGCAACTCATATTCCACTTGGGAACCCTGCAGCCCAATGGTATCAATGTGGACTTCACAAGCTTCAAAATCTCCCCTCTCCTACTACATCCCAAAACCAGCCCAGCTCGTCCCCGCCTCCCTAACCTGTGCTTCCTTCCTGCCGCCTCAAGCCACACCCCCAATTCCTACCTACTAACCTTGTTCTGTCCCCTTGACCTGTCCATCCTCCCCAGACTGACCTATCCCCTCCCTACCTCCCCACCTACAGTCACCTCTAATGACTCCATCCCCACCTCTTTAACTTGTCTGTCTCCTCTCCACCTATCTTCTCCTCTATCCATCTTCAATCTGCCTCCCCCTCTCTCCCTATTTATTCCAGTTCCCTCTCCCCCTCCCCCTCCCCCTTATCTGATGAAGGGCCTGGCCCAAAATGTCAGCTTTTGTGTTCCTAAGATGCTGCTTGGCCTGCTGTGTTCATCCAGCCCCACACTTTGTTATCTCTTGACCATATTTTGTAGACATGTTATGATTGTCAGAGAGCTATAGAATCGTACAGCACGGAAACAGACTCTTTGGTCCAACCAGTCTATGCCGAACATAATCCCAAGCTTAACTAGTCCCACCAACCTGCTGATATCCCTTCAAACATTTCCTATTCATGTTCCTATCCAAATGTCTTTTAAACATTGTAACTGTACCCACACCCAAGACGTCTTCAGGAAGTTCATTCCACATGCGAACCACCCTTTGTGTAAAAGAAATTTGTCTGCCATTTTTTAAAAATTTCTCTCCTCTCAGCTTAAAAATGTACCTCCTAGTCTTGAAATCTCCCATTCTACCTAAAAAAAACCACCATTAACTCTATCCATACCTCTCATTATTTTATAAATTTCTATCAGGTCGCACCTCAACCTTCTACACTCCAATGAAAAAATTCCCAGCGTATCCAGCCTTTCCTTGTAACTGAAATGTTTCACACCCGGAAATATCCTGGTAAATCCGTTCTGAACCCTCTCCAGCTTAAAAACATCTTTCCTATAATTGGGAGACCAGCACTGGACACAATATTCCATAAAAGGTCCCACCAATGTCATGTACAACCTTAACATGACTTCCCAACTCCTTAAATCAAAGGGCGATAAACCTGTATGGCAGATGGACAGTGAATCTTTATCTCCCTGTCCAGAGGTAAGGACACTACTGTTATGACACATGAACCCCTAATGGTAGATCAACGAAGCATTAATTGTGTCGTATTGTATGTCAGCAAACCACTTTTTCTCATGCATTGCTTCTGAACTCACTTGTTAATTTTGTCACTGCTTGCTGGGCTGGTTGGTATCACTTCCAGTTGTTTCTCAGTGGTTTGTCCACACAGCCAAATTTAATGTGTTTGTTGATGGAGTTCCGTTGGAATGCCAGGCCTCCAGGAATTCCCTGGTATGTCTCACTTTGGTTTGTGCGATTATCGGTGTGTTGTCCCGGTCGAATTTGCGTCCCTTGTTGCCTGTGTGTAGTGAGACAAGTGAGAATTAGTTGTGTCTCTCGGTGGCTAGTTGGTATTCATGTATCCATACTATTAATAATCTTCCAGTTTGGCCTATGTAGTGTTTCTCACTGTCCTTGCATGGTATTTTGTATATTAACAGGTTTGGCTGGCTTTTGGTATGGGATCTTTTACGTTCGTCAGTAGCTGAAATGGGGTGGTTGTCGGTTTGTGGGCTACTCTGATACCTTGGGGTCTGAGTAGTCTTATGGTCATCCCTGAAGTGTCGTTGATGTGTGGAAGGGTGATTTGTGAGTCTGGTCACGTTGTGTTTTCCTGTTCTGGTCAGTCTTGGAGGTAACAGCAGATTGTGCAGACAACAAGGGACATGAATTCGACTGGGACAACACATCCATAATAGCACAAGCCAAAGAGAGGCGCGGCAGGGGATTCCTGGAGGCTTGGTATTCCAACCGGAATGCCATCAACAAACACATCAAATTACAACCTTTGTACCATTGAGAAACAAAACCGGAAATAATATCAACCACGCAGCAAACAAATAACAAGCAGGACAGAATACCGACGCTTCACCGGAGGCGCAATGACAATGTTACCTAGCGGGGTGATGAAACGCTTGCAACTAAACTCATCGGCTCGGCCAGGGTATCTACATTTTAATACAGGATCTATTTAAAAGGTTCAATTTCTTTTTTAAAACTGCATTCAACCTCTTGAACAGGCATAGGAAGATTTCAAATGAAAACAGAAGTTGCTGGAAAATCTCAGCAGGTCTGCCAGAATCTGTAAGGAGAGAAGAGAGTTAATGTTTTGAGTGTAGTGACTCTTCATCAGAATTGATGAGATTTAAACTCATTTGAACCCTCAGTCGTACAGTCTGAAGGAAGTTCAACAGAACTCCAAAAGAGATGAAAATTAAAAAAAAGACAAGTGAAGATTTCATAGAATTCATATTGGTTACAATGCACCTTTTCACTCAATTACAGAATTGTCATACTGCAGCAGGCCGTTTGACCCATCTTGTCTACACAGGCTATCCAAGTCTTTTGACTTAGTGAATTGCTTCTATCATCCAATACCCCCTTGAAGGCCTCAATTAAGCTACTTCCACACTTTCACGTCATCCATTCCAATGGTGGAGTTAGATCATTCTTCACTAAGGCACCTTTACAACCTCTAGGTCTCAATATCGAGTCTACAATTTCAGAGCATGACTTCTGTCTTCCATTTTTCTTATATCTTCCATTGTCCCACGGCCATGTATTTGCTTGTTTCTTGTTGAGTTTGTTCTCAGCAGAATGAACGTATTTTCACCTTTCTCACTTTCCTTTACACTCATTTTACATCTCCACCATCATTCTCTTAACCGTCATTCGCTCTCTCTGACTTTTGGTCTGTGCACAATGCTCCCCTCCTCTGTCAACAGGATAAAAAGGCATCATTTTACAGCTCCTTTCAGTTCTGAAGTAGAGTCATATTGGACTCGAAATGTTATATCTGTTTCTCCATAGATGCTGCCAGTCTTGCTGAGTTTCTCCAGCATTCTCTGTTTGTTCATAAGGGCATAAGATGATCATAAGAAATAGGACAATGAGTAGGTTGTTCAGCCCCTTGAGCCTGCTGCACCATTCAATAGGATCATGGTTGATCTGACATTCCTCACTTTCACTTTCCTGCCCTTTCCCTATAACCCTTGATTCCCATACTGATCAAGAAACAATCTGCCTCAGTCCTAAATATAACACAAGGATTCTGCCCCATAGCTCTCTATACCAAAGAGTTCCAAAGACTCACAATCCTCTGAGAGATGAAATTCCATTTCATCTCAGTCTTAAGTTAGTACTCCTTTATTCTGAGACTATGCCCTTTGGTCCTAGATTCTCCCATGAGGGGAGAAATCTTCCCAGCTCTAACCCTGTCAAATCCCTTAAAAACCCTGTACGACTCAATGAGATCACCACTCATTCTTCTAAATTCCTCTGCTTGAATGGTTTTATCAGGTGAATACACTGTATCAATTGCTGCCTCTTTCCTGTCATGGTCTTGCAAGTTATGTTTTTGATACTTTCAATCATCACCCAAAGATATAACGTGGATGAGACATTTATTCAGCAATATACAAGGTCAAGCACGGGAAAAAAATGTCCACAAAAATAATATCAGAGATAATGGGAACTGCAAATGCTGGAGAATCCAAGATAATAAAATGTGAGGCTGGATGAACAGCAGCATCTCAGGAGCACAAAAGCTGACGTTTCGGGCCTAGACCCTTCATCAGAGAGGGGGATGGGGAGAGGGAACTGGAATAAATAGGGAGAGAGGGGGAGGCGGACTGAAGATGGAGAGAAAAGAAGATAGGTGGAGAGGAGAATATAGATGGGGAGAGATGGAGGGGATAGGTCAGTCCAGGGAAGACGGACAGGTCAAGGAGGTGGGATGAAGTTAGTAAGTAGGAGATTGAGGTGCGGCTTGGGGTGGGAGGAAGGGATGGGTGAGAGGAAGAACAGGTTAGGGAGGCAGAGACAGGCTGGGCTGGTTTTGGGATGCAGTGGGGGGAGGGGAAGAGCTGGGCTGGTTTGGTGATGCAGTGGGGGGAGGGGTCGAACTGGGTTGGTTTTGGGATGCGGTGGGGGAAGGGGAGATTTTGAAGCTGGTGAAGTCCACATTGATGCCATTGGGCTGCAGGGTTCCCAAGCAGAATATGAGTTGCTGTTCTTGCAACCTTCAGGTGGCATCATTCCTCTACATTGGGGAAACCAAGCGGAGGCTTGGGGACCGATTTGCAGAACACCTCCGCTCGGTTCGCAATAAACAACTACACCTCCCAGTCGCGAACCATTTCCACTCCCCCTCCCATTCTTTAGATGACATGTCCATCATGGGCCCCCTACAGTGCCACAATGATGCCACCTGAAGGTTGCAGGAACAGCAACTCATATTCCGCTTGGGAACCCTGCAGCCTAATGGTATCAATGTGGACTTCACCAGCTTCAAAATCTCCCCTTCCCCCACTGCATCCCAAAACCAGCCCAGTTCATCCCCTCCCCCCACTGCACCACACAACCAGCCCAGCTCTTCCCCCCCACCCACTGCATCCCAAAACCAGTCCAACCTGTCTCTGCCTCCCTAACCGGTTCTTCCTCTCACCCATCCCTTCCTCCCACCCCAAGCCGCACCCCCATCTACCTACTAACCTCATCCCACCTCCTTGACCTGTCCGTCTTCCCTGGACTGACCTATCCCCTCTCTACCTCCCCACCTACACTCTCTCCACCTATCTTCTTTTCTCTCCATCTTCGGTCCGCCTCCCCCTCTCTCCCTGTTTATTCCAGAACCCTCTCCCCATCCCCCTTTTCTGATGAAGGGTCTAGGCCCGAAACGTCAGCTTTTGTGCTCCTGAGATGCTGCTGGGCCTGCTGTGTTCATCCAGCCTTGCATTTTATTATCCACAGAAATAATGTGTTCCACATGTCCTTTGCTTGAAGCAGGGGCTGCTTAGGGCTGCTTACCAGATTAACATAAGAATCACAAACAATTAAACAAAGTCCAAACCCAGTTCGTTCATCTTCGAAGCGGGTGGCAATAAGATTGTTTCTGACTTCCTTGTCTCTGTGACTCATTGCTCTGTCATGCTGTCTTGAACATCCCTGATGATAAATGTCTAGATCATCAGCCTCATCATCATCAAACGATTGCTGCTAATCCTCCATTTTTGTCTGGATCCAGGGTTTCCCCATCAATCCCAGTTTGAAAGGCAGAGCATGCCACAATGATATAGGATACCCCTTCTGGACAATACTGCAAAGTTCCACTGGAATAGCTCAGGCATTGAAACTTTGCCTGCAAGGGGGCTATGACTTGTTCCATTACGGTCCTGGTTCAAGCATGAACAGTGTTGCATTGTTGTTCTGCGTTAAAGACCAAAGGACGAAGAACAAAGAAAATTACAGCGCAGGAACAGGCCCTTCAGCCCTCCAAGCCTGCGCCGATGGAGGCCGTCTGTCTAAATCTGTCATCTATTTTCTAAGGGTAGTATCCCTTTGCTCCCTGCCCATCCATGTACCTGTCCAGATACATCTTAAAAGACACTATCGTGTCTGTGTCTACCACCTCCGCTGGCAATGCACTCCAGGCACCCACCACCCTCTGTGTAAAGAACTTTCCTCGCATATCTCCCTTAAACTTCCCTCCTCTCACTTTGAACTCATGACCCCTAGTAATTGAGTCCCCCACTCTGGGAAAAAGCCTCTTGCTATCCACCCTGTCTATATCCCTCATGATTTTGTAGACCTCAATCAGGTCCCCCCTCAATCCATCTTTCTAATGAAAATAATCCTAAGCTACTCAACCTTTCTTCATAGCTAGCACCCTCCATACCAGGCAACATCCTAGTGACCCTCCTCTGCACCCTCTCCAAAGCATCCACATCCTTCTGGTGATGTGGCAACCAGAACTGTACACAGTACTCCAAATGTGGCTGAAACAAAGTCTTATACAACTGTAACATGACCTGCCAACTCTTGTACTCAATACCCCGCCCAATGAAGGAAAGCATGCCATATGTCTTCTTGACCACTCTCTCGACCTGTGTTGTCACCTTCAGGGAACAATGGACCTGAACACCCAGATCTCTCTGTGCATCAATTTTCTCATGGGCTTTTCCATTTACTGTATAGTTCGCTCTTGAAGTAGATCTTCCAAAATGAATCACCTCGGATTTGCCCGGATTGAACTCCATCTGCCATTTATCTGCCCAACTTTCCAATCTATCTATATTCCGCTGTATTCTCTGACAGTCCCCTTCACTCTCTGCTACTCCACCAATCTTCATGTCATCTGCAAACTTGCTGATCAGGCCACCTATACCTTCCTCCAGATCATTTACATATATCACAAACAACAGTAGTCCCGGCACAGATCCCTGTGGAACACCAATGGCCACAGGTCTCCAATTTGAGAAACCCCCTTTCACTACAATTCTCTGTCTCCTGTTGCCTAGCCAGTTTTTAATCCATCTAGCTAGCACACCCTGGACCCTCTGCAACTTGTCTTTCTCCATCAGCCTGCCATGGGGAATCTTATCAAACACCTTACTGAAGTCCATGTATATGACATCAACAGCCTTTCCTCATCAATCAACTTTGTCACGTCCTCAAAGAATTCTATTAAGTTGTCAGACATGACCTTCCCTGCACAAAACCATGTTGCCTATCACTGATAAGCCCATTTTCTTCCAAATGGGAATAGATCCTATCCCTCAGTATCTTCTCCAGTAGCTTCCCTACCACTGACGTCAGGCTCACCGGTCAATAATTACCTGGATTATCCGTGCTATCCTTCTTAAACAAGGGGACAACATTAGCAAGTCTCCAGTCCTCTGGGACCTCACCCGTGTCTAAGGGCACTGCAAAGATATCTGTTAAGGCCTCGACTATTTCCTCTCTCGCTTCCCTCAGGAACCTGGGATAGATCCCATCTGGACCTGGGGACTGGTCCACCTTAATGCCTTTTAGGATACCCAACACCTCCTCCCTCCTTATGCCAACTTGACCCAGAGTAATCAAACATCTATCCCTAACCTCAACATCCGTCATGCCCCTCTCCTTAGTGAATACCGATGCAAAGTACTCGTTAAGAATGTCACCCATTTTCTCTGACTCAGCACATAACTTTCCTTCTTTGTCCTTAAGTGGGACAATTCTTTCTCTAGTTACCCTTTTGCTCTTTATGTATGAATAATTGGGATTTTCCTTAAGCATGTTTGCTAAAGATATTTCATGTCCCCTTTTAGCCCTCTTAATTCCTCATTTCAGATTCGCCCTACATTCCTGATATTCTTCCAAAGCTTTGTCTGTCTTCAGTTGCCTAGACCTCATGTATGCTTCCTTTTTCCTCTTGGCTAGTCTCACAGTTTCCCCTGTCATCCATGGTTCCCTAATCTTGCCATTTCTATCCCTCATTTTCACAGGAACATGTCTCTCCTGCACTTTGAAGAGTTTCTTAAAGGTGTCCTGAGCCATGTTTAGATGGCATATCTCATTTCTCCCAGCAGCCTCTCTGTATGAGACGAGGATCTTGGAAAGAGATCAAAACCTTAGAGCTCTGTAACATAAGAGTTATGGCAGCTGCCAGGATGTCTGACACAGATCCTCAGATTTGGCTTTTAAGATCAGATATAATGTGAACATTTATGCAGCAGAAGCTTTTTCTGAAAGGCACTCTCATAGCGATGTGAGTGGAGTCAGTATTACAATGCACCTGAGGGAAGCTGCAGTGGTGGGGAAGTCTTTTGCCTCATATGCTTGACTCTTATTATCGTGAGGTAATGATACGAAGAGGTGTACACTGGAGCAAACGCCATCAGTAAAAGGCTAGATGCATTTATGGCTCGATGATTGGGAGATTCCTAACATTGAGCAGCAGACATAAAGATTAAAAGTCGCTGTGAACCTGGAAACTGTTACCTTCATAGTTACCGGGATGAATTGCCACCCAGTCCTTCGATGACCAAATCCTCCTCCAGCAAAGAGTACAATTCAGCAAAGATGGGCTGATACCATAAAATGCTTGCACTGTCACTGAAGAAAATGCCAGCGAGGCCTGTAGATGCAGAAGCTCGTCATTCTCTGCCACCTCCTTGGTTAATCTTCACACCCCCCCCCCCCCCCACCAAATGCTCTGTCACTGGAAGTTATTTTTTGTTGCTGGGCTCGCTAACAATATCCTACTACAGTTTCCTGCTGCGTTGCCTTTGGACTGGTCCCAAGGCCACGATGACAGACAATTTCGAGATAATGCAAAAAGATAATGTAATTTTGTTGAAGGAACTCTTGAGCCCACACATTTATAACATTGAAGCATCACAAAGACCTCAGATTGCATGGCATGGTGGGTTCCCAAGGACATCAAGGATTATGGGGAGAAAGTGGGAAATTGGGGCTGAGAAACCGATCAGCCATGATTGAATGGCGGAGCAGATTTTATGGGCTGAATGGCCTAATTTATGCTGCTATGGAATTAATAGTCGGGGCGGCACTGTGGCTCAATGGTTAGCACTACAGCCTCACAGCATCAGGGACCTGGGTTTGATTCCAGCCTCAGGCAACTGTATGTGTGGAGTTCTCCCCGTGTCTGCGTGGGTTTCCTCCGGGTGCTCCGGTTTTCTCCCACAGTCTAGAGATGTGCAGGCTGGGTGGATTGGCCATGCTAAATTGCCCATAGTGTTCAGGGGTGTGTGGGTTATAGGGGGATGGGTCTGGGTGGGTTGCTCCAAGGGGCGGTGTGGACTTGTTGGGCCGAAGGCCCTGTTTCCACACTGCAGGGAATCCAATCTAATCTTAAAACTCAATAAGTAACAAGGTTTATGATGCCTTTTTTAGCATTAGCTATTCTGCGCCATTTCTGGATCAGCATTCCATCAACTTGTGGAGCAAATTTATTGTAATATCAAAACTAAATATAAATCTCCAAATAATGATCACCACGGAACGCATTATGCAATTTCTGGCCTAAAATCAGGTTGTTAACATGTTTATTTAACCGATTGTCGAAATACATCGCCAAAATTTTTTTTAAGGTTAGATTCCCTAAAGTGTGGAAATAGGTCCCTTGGCCCAACAAGCCCACACCGCCCCTTGAAGCATCCCACCCAGACCTATCCCCCTGTAACCCACTCACCCCTGAACGCTGCGGGCAATTTAGCATAGCCAATCCACCCAGCCTGCACATTTTTGGACTGTGGGAGGAAACCCACACAGACATGGGGAGAATGTGTAAACTCCACACAGTTGCCTGACGTTGGGATTGAACCCAGGTCCCTGGTGCTGTGAGGCTGCAGTGCTAATCACTGAGCGACCGTGCTGTTTAGATTTTCAGCATTTGCAGCTTTTTTATTTCAGTGTTTAAAAGGTGCTTGTGGCCACAGTAAAAATGAAAAACAAAGTGTAACAAATTAAACATTAAAATGACTCCTTTGGTGATTGCAAGATCCTAAGCAACTTGTATACAAAACAAGCTGGTGTCCTGGTTAATTTTTAAAATCCTTGGAAGAGTACAGCAGTGTTCTTTACAGTTCAGGAACAGTTTGTACAGAACATGTTCGTCGTTTGTACTGCTGCCTTGTTTCACTTTTCCTTTATTGTGCTATGTTCAACTTTGGTGATTGTAAAAGTGAAATTTACATTGTGACTACTCCCTTTCTCCTTAAATTCTCCACAATTTATCAGTATATTTCTTATTGTGCTGCCCTGCATTGGAGAACGTGATGGGACATTTAAAAGTTAAAACTTTTTTGTTTATGTGATCTACATTGTTCCTGGGCAACTCTAGATGGGGCTTACTGTACTATTTCTGATTTGAAAGTGTTGAATGCTGACAATCTTTGCATCCTCTTACAAGCGATGCTACAATTTATATTCATCCTTATACAATGGAAGCTTTCTCTTACTATATTTCATCTAACCACATGTGCTTTCGTAATGACACATGAAATAGGAGCACTAGACTATATGGACAGTCAAACATGCTCCACTATTTGGTTGTTGGCACTGATGGTCTTTCTGGCTACAACTCAGCGTAAAGTAACAACCAATTTAAGACTATGAGTTGGATTCACAATGTGGCTCACTTACGCTTGTTAGAGACTATACAGGTGTACAAATACAGAAGCCTTTATTTCTGAAAGGTAAAACAAAAATGGCCAGCCATCGTGCCATTTGTAAATTGAAACAAGCCTGGAGTCAATAGATTGTCCATGGCAAAGCCTTGAATATTCAGTGCCAATTTACCAACTAATGAGCACAGTTTTCTCCTGCAGTGGGAAGAAAGAATAGCTAGCTTGGGCTGTTTTCTTTGGGAGCAGAGAATGTCACGAAGGGACTTGATTGTGAGAGCGGCATGGACAGAGTGGCTGGAAAGCAGCTGTTCCCCTTATTTAAAGTGTCATTCCACAGGATGGCAGTTGCTGCGTGGCTGTTAGTGTAACTCAGATGCCTGTTTATTTTTCTCATTGGCTTTAACCTGTAGTGTTTTAGGTGTACTAGAAGGACCATCTGTCATTGCCTTCTCTTGGGGCGACTGAAAGTTCGGAAGTTTGTACAATAACGTGTATTCTCCACGAAGGTACTGTTTCCTTCAGATGCACCAGTTACTGTTCTGTTCTCGGGTATATCGCAGGTCTCCTTTTGGCACAGTTATTTGTGGATCTTCAATTAATGTTGTCTCTGAAACATTTGTTCTGTTCAAGAGCATATCTGCATGCCAGGGAGGCGATGGCCTAGTGGTATTATCGCTGGATGAGTAATTCAGACACCCAGATAATGTTTTGGGGACCTGGGTTCAAATCCCACCATGGCAGATGGTGGAATTTGAATTCAGTTTCAATAAAATATCTGGAATAAAGAGTCTACCGATGACAGTGAATCCATTGTTGGGGAAAAGCCCATCTGGTTCACTAATGCCCTTTAAGGAAGGAAACTGCCATCCTTACCTGGTCTGGCCTACAGATCCACAGCAATGTGGTTGATTGTGAACTGCCCTCTGGGCAATTAGGGAAGGGCAATAAATGTCACCTAGTAAGTGATGCCCTCATCCCGTAAAAGAAACAAAAATGTCTTCGTCATACTACATTGTCAGTCACCTGTAGAATGTGAGAGGCTGGTCTAGTCTGACGGCTGGGACTCACTTCTTGCCAATGATGTTATTCCTCACTGACCGTTTTTGACGTTTTGGGAAATTGTGGCATTTGAACTTGTTCTCTCAATGATGACAATGTCTTTTGTCACGGTGATTTCAGTATATGAAATGCTGTGCTCAGCTGACACTGTACCATGAGCATTGCTGGACAACTTTGAGTCATTGAGCGGTTAGTGTTCCGGAATGTTCATGGAAATTGGCTCAGTCTTTTGGATAGTGACCCTTGTTCTCAAGTTACCTTTAAGGGATATTTCATCGTCTGAACAAACCTTTCTGCCAAACCATTTGTGGTTGGGTGATAAGGCGCTGATCAGAAATGTTGAATTGTGTTCTGTTTTGGATAGTTGATAAACTCTTGCGAAATAATCTGCAGGCCATTATCACTAACAAGTTGTTCCGGATATCTAAATCTCACAAAGATGTCCCACAGTCTTTAAATGGTTTTGTCTGAACATGATGGCAACTTCAGCCATTTAGTATGTGCATTAACTGCTATGAAAAACATTTGTCATTCAAAAAATCCATTCCCACAGGTGTAATGGTGCACTAGAGGTAGGTTGCAAACTCAGGCCCAAGCTGCACTTATTTCCATCTTCTCCTCAACTTTGGAGTTGAGCCCTGGCTACCAAAAGTAGCTCTTAGCTAACTCCTTCATTCTGACGAGGCCATAATGACTTTTATATCATTGGTTTAACACAGGTTTCCTCAGCTGTGGTGGAATGATGGTCCCCATTCCCATAGGAGACACTCTGTTTGTCGGGATTGCTCTAGCTTTCATGTGACATATGCTCCTCTGCTTTGCCACAAAGTACCATGTCTGTCACTGTCTAGAGTAATGGATTATTTCTAGAGTACTCCTTAGCTTGTTCTGTCATTACCAAAGTGTTGTCTACTTGTTCAAAGTGGAAACTGTCAACTTGGTTACTGTTTGTCGTTGACTGATTTGGTGAATTTAATCTACATGCTGATTTCAGGCCATTCTTACTAGATTCCCTCACTGCTGTTCTGAATGCAGTCCACTGTTTGCAGACTGATTCCTTGCATTGCTGTCATTGCACTGCAGGCCATTCTTCTCAGACTGATTCCCTGAGTGGCTGCCTGTATACCGCTCTTCCCAGAGTGCCTCACTGCAATCCTCATTGCAGACCACTTTTCCAGTGTGCCTCCCAGCAGTGCTGACTGCAGCCCCTTTTCCCAGACTGCCTCACTGATACGCTTAATGCAGCCCACACTTTCCAGACTGATCCCTTGAGTGTGGAGCTGGATGAACACAGCAGGCCAAGCAGCATCATAGGAGCAGGAAAGCTGACGTTTCGGGCCTAGAAGGGTCTAGGCCCGAAACGTCAGCCTTCATGCTCCTGAGATGCTGCTTGGCCTGCTGTGTTCATCCAGCTCTACACCTTGTTATCTCGGATTCTCCAGCACCTGCAGTTCCCATTATCTTTGATTCCTTGCACTCTTCCCAGAGTGCCTCACAGCAATCCTCACTACAGGCCACTCTTCCCAGAGTGCCTCATGTTCATGGCAACTGTAGGCTACAGTTCTCAGGCTATTCCACTGTGATGCTAACTGTGGGCCACTCTTCACTGGTAAATGACACTTTTTAAAAGGTGGAGGCAGGTAGAGAATATACCTTTTTATTTTCCTGTATTTTTGATTGTTGTCGTGCTGGTAGTAAAGCCTGTTATTCTCAGACTTGTCACAAAAATTAAAGATTTTAGAAAGTACATTAATTTTCCCAGTTTACTTGATTTTCTGACTCAGGTTGGTAGAAGGAACAGCCTTGGTTTCTGTACTTATCAGGAATTCTAATTTATTCCAAATAAATAGACTTTAGTTACAAGTAAGCAACTATGAACCATTGGCACATAACTCTATGAATTCCAACTCTAATCCCCTTATAAACTTCCCCCTTATACACACACAATGACATACATAGAGGCAGAGGCAGACAGGAAATACACGGGTGTTATCGATGTCATGAAAGACTGGGAAGACAATTCATTATTCCTGTTCATAGGGTTGCTGAGCTGATTTTTGCACTGGTTAGCATGCTGCCTCATGCTCCTTCCTTCTCTGAAGGCTTTCAGTGGTTTGTGGGATGCTCAAGAGACTAATTTACACTTACTAAAGATCACTGACAGATGAATGAAAATTGTAGCTGGCAGGAAATTTTGAAGGCAACATAAACTGGTTTTCTTCAGACTTAAATGAGCTGCCACTTCTGAGAACTGAGACAGCTCCTGTGCTAGCGGAAGACTGAAGGTTTCTTCGTATCCTTTTTCAAGGTTCCAAGCCAGGGCAGGTGATAGCCAAGTCATGTTATTGCAAGACTACGTATCCAGAGACCCAGGTAATCACCTAGGTGCAAATCCTGCCATGGCAGATAGTGGAGTTTCAATTCAATTAAAATTCTGAAATGATGAGTCTTACTATGACCATGAATGCATTGTTGATTGTTGGAAAAACCTATCTAGTTCAAATTGCCATCTGATGTACGTGTTACTTCAGACCACGCAACAATGGCGTTGACTCTTATCTGCCCTTTGGTCAATAAGGGATGAGCACTAAATGCTGGCCTAGCTAGTGATGCCCTCAACCCATGATTGAATAAAAAAAAGCTGTTCCATGAACTGAGAACCAATCACATCGCTGTTGTCAAGCGAAAGGCCATTTTCATTGATGACTGATCACCAGCCCACAAATCAATCAGCTACCTGTTGCCCAATAAGGCTTAGTTTATATTCAAGCCCAGCTTGTCTGCAACAGCCCTTCAATCACTATTGGAACCAGCTGCTGTATAAATGGTGCTGACAATCAATGTCAAAATACTTGTGATCAAAACATTCACCAATAATGCAATCCTTTAGTTTTAAAAGTTTTTTTTCATTTTACTTCACATTTAGAAATACATAAAAAGGTAAAGATGCAGTCTTTACATAATTATTAGCAATTACTGGCAATTCCTGGTTCATATTTTCAGTTTACCCGTCTCTAAAAGACAGGGCAAATGGAGAATTTTGGTATTTTCATCTTTAACTCTTGTGATGATTTTTGATTCCCAGTGTGCTAACCTTATGAAGCGTGGCAACCTGGCCAAAAACTGCACTCAGTTAGATGCGTGTAAGGACTCATTTGAGCTCTGTTGTGAAACAATGGCCAGTACAGTCTGCTAGAAGTCAATGTCAAAGTTTACAATGAATGAATTATGCATCAGTTACCAAAGCATTAAGCTTCAAAACTATACCCATAAAGCAGTCCATATATTTTGAAGAGAGCAGGAAATTGGCAAAGGATAAAATAACTTCTACTTGTAATTTTCTGAGCACAAACAGATCTGTTGTATCAGATAATTAAACACAGTGTACAGTCATAAATTAGCACAGGAGTGCATTGCATCCTGCTCAGAAATACTGTGTAATTGGACTGCTCTGTAATGACACTCATTATGAGTAGAATACAAGATATTAATGAACTTGCATGGTGGTGTATTTTAATAGGAAAAGTAACATGGGTGCTAGTGAAGTTGAACACTGTTTGGGTTTGCTCCTGGTGCAGTCCACGTGGTGCACCATTTTTGAAGAGTTGTACAATACAAAAAAAGCAAAGAGTAGTGCGAAACTAGTAGACTGGGAAATCTTTAAAGGTCAACAGAAATCCACAAAAAAAGTTACAAAGAAAAGTACGATAGATTATGAGAGAAAACTAGCTCAGAGTATAAAAAACAGGCAGCAAAAGTTTCTATAAATATGTAAATTGTAAAACAGTGGCGAAGGTAAACATTGGTCCTTTAGAGGATGAGAAGGCCGATTTAATAATTAGGAATGAGGAAATAGCCAAGACATTAAACAGTTATTTTGTGTTGGTCTTCACAGTGAAAGATACAAATAACATGCTGAAAACTGATGGCAAGAAGGTTATAGCAGGTGAGGACCAAGAAACTGTCATTATCACGAAGGAGGCAGTGCAGGGCAAGCTACTGGGACGAACGGTAGACAAGTCTCCTGACCGTGATGAAATGCATCGCAGGGTACTAAAAGAGGTAATGGAGAAAATACCACATGCACTAGTAATTATTTACCAAAATTCACTGGACTCTGGGGTGGCTCCCGCAGATTGGAAAACAGCCGATGTGACGCCACTGTTTAAAAAGGAAGTAGACTAAAAGCAGGTAACTATTGGCCAGTGAGCTTAACATTGGCAGTGGGGAAAATGCTTGGATCTATCACTAATGAAGAAATAGCAAGACATCTGGATATAAATTGTCCCATTGGGAACATCCAGCATGGGTTCATGAAGGGTAGGCCATGTTTACCTAATTTGGTGGAATTCTTTAAGGACATTACTTTCATGATGGACAATGGGGAACCTGTGGATGTGGTGTATCTGGATTTCCAGAAGGTATTTGACAAGGTGCCACACCAAAGGCTGCTACATAAGGTAAAGTTGCACGGTATTACAGGTAATGTATTGGCATGGATAGAGGATTGGTTGACCAGTAGAAAACAAAGAGTAGGGGTAAATGTGTGTTTTTCAGGTTGGCGGTTAGTGGCTGGTGGTATGTCCCAGGGATCAGTGTTGGGGCCACAATTGTTTACAATTTACATCAATGACTTGGAGTTGGGGACTAAGTGTGGTGTGTCAAAGTTTGCAGATGGCACTAAGGTGAGTAGTAGAACAAAATGTACAGAAGACACTGAAAGTCAGCAGAGGGATCTCGATAGTCCAAGTGAGTGGGCAAAGGTCTGGAGATGGAGTACAATGTTGGTAAGTGTGAGGCCGTCCATTTTGTCAGGAGTAACAACAAAATGGACTATGTTTCAAATGGTAAAAAATTGTAGCACACTGCTGTGCAGAGGGACTTGGGTGTCCTTGTGCATGAATCACTGAAGGTCGGATTGCAGGTGTAGCAGGTAATTTAAAAGGCAAATGGAATTTTGTCTGCCATTGCTAGAGGGATGGAGTTTAAAAACAGGGAGGCTGTGCTGCAGCTGTATAGGGTCCTGGTGAGGCCACACCTGGAGTACTGTGTGCAGTTTTGGGCTCCTCGCTTGAGAAGGGATATACTAGCACTGGAGGGGGTGCAGAGGGGATTCACTCGGTTGATTCCAGAGTCAAGAGGGTTGGATTACGAGGAGAGACTGAGTAGACTGGGATTATACTCATTGGAATTCAGTAGAATGAGGGGAGATCTTTTAGAAACATATAAGATTATGAAGGGAATAGATAAAGTGGAGGCAGGGAGGTTGTTTCCATTAGCAGGTGAAACTAGGACTAGAGGGCATCACCTCAAAATAAAGGGCAGCAGATGTAGGACTGAGGTCAGGAGGAAGTTCTTCAACCCAAAGGGTTGTGAATCAGTGGAATTGCTCTGTCCAGTGAAGCGGTTGAAGCTACCTCACTGAATGTGTTTAAGGCAAGGCTGGATAAATTTTTGACCAGTAAAGGAATTAAGGGTTATGGTGAGTGTGCAGATAAGTGGAGCTGAGTCTGAAAGATCAGCCATGATCTTATTAAATGGCAGGGCAGGCTCAAGGGGCTACATGGCTTACTCCTGCTCCTAGTTTTTATGTTCTTATGTTCATGTATCAGAAGCAATTGAATGCATCTGACCCTGACGTTACCCATTTCAATGAGCTGTTTTTGTGGAGCTCATTTACCATTTGGAGCATGAGTTGTGTTCAGTGAATTTACAAAAGACTCAAAAGATAAAATGCTCAAGAATTAAAGAGTCACACAATCAATGATTAGTTACAGCTTAAAAAGAGGATATTTGGTTCATCATGTCTGTGTTGGATCTCTGCTAAAGCAGTTGGGCTGGACTCTCTAAAAGAATCATACGGCACTTCAGCCCATCAGTCTGTGCTGCTTTAAATATTCTACAATCTACACTATTCCCTCTTTCCTGCACAAAAATCACAACCTTGAATGTGATTACACTTTATGCTTTCATCCCAGTACTTTTTAAAGGTCGTGATGTTTCCCACCTCATCACCATTCCATTACGCTCCAGGGAGTGCATTCTGAACCCGCAACACATTCTGGGTGAAAACATTTCTGATCAAAACCCTTTAAATTTCCTGCCTCTCACTTTTTAATGATACCGCCTTGTCATTGATCTTTCAACCAAGTTAACAGCTGCTTTCTATTCACTATGCCCAGGCCGCTAAGTCTTACACATCTCTGTCAGACTCCCTCAGCCTTAAAGAAAATAACCCAGACTTAACCAGCCTCCTTCATAACTGAAATAACATTCCAAGCAACATTCTGATGAATCTCCTCTATACCCCCTCCACCGGAATCATATCTTTTCTATAGTGTGGAGTCCAGAACTACAAACAGTGTTCCAGCTGTGCCCAAACCAAAGTTCTGTAATATGACCACACTGCTTTTATAACCTATCTCTCAACTGATAAAGGCTTGTGTTACCTTCATAATTACCCTGTTAACCTGTCCAGCCGCCTTCAGATGGAATATTAATCTGGGCATTGTGAGACGGTGCAGTTTGGCAGGTCAAATGGAAGAGGAAAGTATATGGTAAATAGTGAAAGGATAAGTGGATAATGTGGTAAAGAAGGCACATGGCATGCTTGTCTTCATTGTCATGGCACTGAGTATAAATGTTGGGAAGTCATGTTGCAGCTGTGTAAAACTTTGGCCACAAATTCTTAAAAATTTGGAGTATTGTTCTGGTCGCTACACTGTCGGAAGGATGTGAAGGTTTTGGAGAGGGTGCCAAAGAGGTTTTCCAGGGAGTTGACTGGATTGGAGCATATAATCTACAAGGAGAAGTTGGACAAACATACAATGTTTTCATTACAGCATCAGAGGATGAGGGACAACCTGATAGTAGCAAATAAAATTATGAGACATGGATAGGGTGGAGTGTCAGAGTCTTTTACCAAGAGTTGAAATGTCAAATACTTAGCGGCATAGGTTTAAGGTAAAGGCGGGTGAAGGGGATTGATGAAAGAGATATGTGAGGCAAATTTTTTACACAGTGGGTGGCAGGTGCCTGGAACATTGCCAGGGGAGGTGGGAGAAGCAGATATGATATCATAGTTTAAAAGACATTTAGATAGTTATGAACAGGCAGGGAATAGAAGATTATGGAGCACGTGCAAGCAGATGGTATTAGTTTAGAACGGTGTCATGGTTGGCACAGACATGGTGGGGCTAAGGGCCTGTTCATGTGCTTTACTGCTGTTTGTTCTATGTTTAGGGAGTCTGCGGATAAGCACCCCTAGTTCCCTCTGTTCCTTTGAGCTTCACAGTGTCCTGCCATTCATTACATACTCCCTTGCCTTGTTCCTTTTTCCAAAGGGCGTCACTGCACATTTATCAGGCTTAAATTCTATCTGCCACTGATCTATCCATCCGACTGATCTGTCATTATGTTGCATTTCAAATTTTCTCTGTTCAATTACTTACCCAATTCCCTTTTGAAGCCATATCTGCCTCCACCACATTTCTAGACATCTCTTTAAGAGATCAGGTCACTCTGATGCACTTCTTCAATTGTAACATTGTGTATCCCATTTCGGAAGTTTGTTGAATTCCTAGATTTGACAGCACATGTTGCTGTAACTCAGATGGAAATTGTAAGGGCAGAGCTAAACGGGAAGAGAAAAGATCTATGATGATATCAGCAGTTTTTGGAAATCACAGCAGTGACAGGATAGGTGTGAGCTGGGCATTATTAATGCTTGTGTTTCAAAGAAACATCTTCATCCTGAATGAACATAATGATGCTGGATAAGAACCCAAAGAACTGCGGATGCTGTAAATCAGAAACAAAAACAAAGTTGCTGGAAAAGCTCAGCAGGTCTGGCAGCACCTGGGGAGGAGAAGACAGACTTAACATTTCAGGTCTAGTGACCCTTCCTCAGAACTGAAACGTTAACTCTGTTTTCCCCTCCACACATGCTGCCTGACCAGCTGAGCTTTTCCAGTAATGATATTGGATGCCTGGGTCACTGTCAGTAGGCTCTATTATGGACAGAATATCCTTAATAGCATCCAGGAGGCCTTCTTGCTCACTGCAGAGATGATGGGGAAGGAGGATCAAAATGGTTCACTTCAACTGTTTTTGAACCCTGCCGTGTGTTTTTTTTTAAATCATGTGGTAACTGATGTTTGGCTTTTTGTTTCGTTCTGCCTCCTTGTGCTATGGGCAATCTGATGTCATTAATCATTGTGCCTCCATTACTAAAGAACAGGAAGTCTGTGAAGGTAGCAATGTGAGGATCTGAGGTTGGCAGCATTTGTAGATGTGTCCGTGTGAGGTGGTGTATCTGGATGTGTGAATCCTGAGTGCCAGATGTTGATGTTGGTGATCGATGTGGGTGTGATTCATTGTCGTAGATAAGTGACAGTAAAGGTTTGGTGGAGTCATAGACAGTTGTTCAGTGAAGATGTACTCACTGGCTGTGACCACTACAAAATATTTTTTGTGGCATTGCTGTAAAATCCTCTCATAGATGCTTGTCCCGGAAAGAATGGCAAAACTTTGGCCAAGTGTGGTGGCATTGTCACTGGATGCGTAATCCAAAACTCCAGGCTAATATTCAGAGGATTTTTTCTGAAGAAGGGTCTAGGCCTGAAGCGTCAGCTTTTGTGCTCCTCTGATGCTGCTTGGCCTGCTGTGTTCATCCAGCTCTACACCTTGGTATCTGAGATTCTCCAGCATCTGCAGTTCCTATTGTCTCTGATATTCTGAGCACATGGCTTCAAATCCCAATGTGGCAGATGGTGAATTTTGTATTCAATTAAAATCTGAATAAAAATCTAGACAAGTTGTAACTATTGTTGAATTGTCATAAAAATCCATCTAGTTCACTGATGCCCTGTGGCTCCAGACCAGACGCAGAACTGTTGACACATAACTGCCCTCTGGACAATTAATGACGGCAGTAACTCTGATCTAGCTACTGGCACTCTCATCCCAAGAATGAATAATAACAAAATTTCTTCTCATATCTCAATATCAGATTTTGTTTGAAAAGCTTCAGTGAAGTCCTTGGGTATTTCTTTGGAAAACACAACCTCAAAGTTCAAGTTATAGTTGAATGAAATAATGAAGGCCTTTGATAAGGCAGATATAGAAATACTTCTTTTGCTTTTGGTGGACTGCAAAATGAGGGTCATAGTTGTTATAAGTTTTTTTTATATTATATAAATATGTTCTTACTGCTAGGAGAATAACTGGAAGTTGGAAAGTCATGCACAAGGCGCTTAGTAGCTAACCATAAGGCAGGTGCAATTGGTGACTTGGCCAACTAATCACGGGGAGAATGATTCACTCAAATCATCCTGATAAAGAATATCACATGTTCAGGAGAGTATAAAGTTGAGTCTCTGTGATGATCAATAATGAATGTGTTTATACAATAGGTTCATATGGAAATATGGTGAATGCAACTAACGGCATCATAGTTATGACCACAAATTGTACCAAATGACAGCATTAAAAGGACACACACTGTCATGTCCACTGGAAAGCAAGGCCCTTTGTTCCCAAATTCATCACAGAGTTTCTAATTTTCATCACAAATGTGAAAAAGTTTAATCAAACTGTACAAAATCCCTAATTTATCTGATTGACAAACACAGGTTAAAAGAATATATTCACCAAGCTCCATACTTAAGAATCAAATGATTTTAACAATAGGAATTAGATAATATGAATAGCTTATAACTCAACAACTTAAATTCTAACCCTTCTGAAATCCTGGTCTTCGCAAAGGCAGATGCTAATAGATGTACAAGACGTGGATATAAAGGGTGGGAATACAAACTAAAATTAATAAGGGAGAAACAGTTTGATTGTATCCTTCTGGACCAGAGGATTCAATGAGTTGCTTTCTTTCTCTTCCATTATGTTCCTTTCTAGTTTTTGTTTGCAGCTGATACAAGGTTGCTTGCAACAGTGGACTGTTTCGTTCACAGATTGAGAACGAAATGCTTTTAAAGCATTTGATTCCCCCTTCAAGAGTGGATTTTCAGAGAAAAGTGAGTAGAAGACACCTAGGTACTGAACAATTTCTGCTACTTCCACACAAGAGAGAGCTATGTGGAGATATTTCTCCTCTGATACTTTGACTTTGCAGGCAGTTGGTTCTCTGCTGCTCTGGGTAATCAGAATACTGTTGTCAAGCAGTTTTCTCTCAGATTAGGTGACATCAGCCCAATGGTGTCTGTTCCAGGAAAAGGCAACACACAATGTGCTCCAGGGAACATGATTTTTAAAACTGTATCCATCTCTTTGCACAGAGTCCTTGGTTTAAAACAGTATCTTTAATTCAAATCCAAAAGTAAAGGAAATAACAAGATGTGGTCATTGTAGTGTGTTACATTTTAAGACCTATTCTGTGATAGTGGTTATGGTTGAGCACACAGAGCAAATTCTCAAAATAGTCTTTTTCAAAAATTCATTCATGGAATGTGAGGCTTTGCTGCTGGGCCAGTATTTATTGTGCACCCGTAATTGCTCCTTAGAAGGTGATGGTGAGCTGTTTTCCTGAACCACTGGAGTCCATTTGTAGCTGTTAGAGTCACACTGTTGTTGGGGAAGGGAGTAATTCCAAGATTTTGACCCAGCAACACAAGGAATGGTGATGTACTTCCAGGAGAACACAGTGAGTAGCTTGGAGGTGCTCGCGTTCCCATTTATCTGCTGCTATTGTTCATTTCAATGGTGGTAATTGTGGGTTCGGAAGTAACTGTGTTAGGAGTCTTGGGTGAGTTTCTGCAGTGCGACCTGTAGATGGTACACAGTGCTGCTACTGAGTGTCCAGTGGTGGAGACAATGAATGTATATCTTTTTTTAGAAGTAAGTGAGTAAGTGAGGTCACCAGGAGGATTGGGTTACGGTAAACGCTATTGCATTAGAAGGGAGCTGTCCTGGTGCAAAGGGCTTCACTTGAATCATGCTGGGACCAATGTCCTGGTAGATAAAACAACTAGGGCATAGAGAGGGCTTTAAATTAATTAATGCAGATGTGTTTGGGTAAGGAGTAATGTAAGCTTAGAAAGCGAAAGGCTATGGCAGCATTGCAGGACAGCTGGTTAGATATTGATACCAGAGTGGGACAGGAAGAGACAGAGTGCACAAGCATTAAAAAAAATAGCAAATAGGCAAAAAGGGGGAAAAGTTGGTAAAATGGCAAAATGAATGCTGTTTATATAAATGCACATAGTATTCAGAGAAAAAATAGTGGATTAATGACTCAGAAAAGCATGCTTTCGTGGATCAACCTGCAGAACTTGTGGAAAAACCAATCAGTGTGGAGAGATATGCAGGAGAAAGCAAGGATGGGCAATCCACCTGAACAAGAGCAACAGGGCTAATAGAATGGAAAAAAACCTCAAACAGCCATACCCCTGAAGATGACAGTTTGGGAAAATAACAAATACAGGAACTGCTTGAAATGTCTGGACATGATGGTTCCCAATTCCACACAACGATTCAGATCAAGAAGAGGTTCACCTCAAGGTGAAAAGTGAGGCCAGAGTGCAGAGCAACATCATCCTGCTCAGTCTGCGCCAGAAGATCTTTCCTGAAAATTTGGACCTAAATGATTGCACAAACAAAGGCACTGTGTAACTGAACAACATCATAGAGACCCTACAATGTGCAAACAGGCCCTTTGGTCACACTGACCCTCAGATCATCCCACCAATCTACACATCCCTGAACACTAGGGTCAATCCACCTTCCCCACACATCAGTGGACTGTGGGACGAAACCTGAGCACCCAGAGAAAACCCACACAGATGCAGGGAGAACGTGCAAACTCCATACAGCAGTCACATAAGGGTGGAATCAAACCCAGGTCCAGGGTACTGTGAAGCAGCAGTTTTAAGCACTGAGCCACTGTGCTGCTGTTAATAGCATGCAGAGGAACTGACAATGATGAATGACCCGAATCAAAGGACACAGAAGGAAATGATATCAACTGTGTTGTACATCAGAGAAATAGATCTTGCTGTTCTGGGTTTGAAGTGTTCTGAAAAGATGCAATTTGTCAACGTGAACCAAGAGGTTCAGTCTGTAGCACTGAGCAGGCATATGATTCAAAAGCCTCATCCAGCCATTTGGTGGAAATGTACAGAAAGTGTTTTGATGAGATGAAAAGGAAAAGTCCTGGGGAAAACTGATGCACAGAGAGATCTGGGTGTTCAGGTCCATTGTACCCTGAAGGTGGCAGCGCAGGTTGATAGAGTGGTCAAGAAGGCATATGGCATGGACTTCACAAGCTTCAAAATCTCCCCTTCCCCCACTGCATCACAAAACCAGCCCAGCTCGTCCCTTCCCCCCATTGCATCCCAAAACCAGCCCAGCCTGTATCTGCCTCCCTAACCTGTTCTTCCTCTCACCCATCCCTTCCTCCCACCTTAAGCTGCACCTCCATTTCCTACCTACTAACCTCATCCCACCTCCTTGACCTGTCCGTCTTCCCTGGACAGACCTATCCCCTCCCTACCTCCTCACCTATACTCTCCTCTCCACCTATCTTCTTTTCTCTCCATCTTCGGTCCGCCTCCCCCTCTCTCCCTATTTATTTCAGAACCCTCACCCCATCCCCCTCTCTGATGAAGGGTCTAGGCCCGAAACGTCAGCTTTTGTGCTCCTGAGATGCTCCTTGGCCTGCTGTGTTCATCCAGCTCCACACTTGACCATAGTTGATTGTTGGAAAACCCATCTGGTTCACTAAAGCCCTTCCTTTGGGGAAGGAAACTGCCATCCTTCCCTGGTCTGGCCTGCATGTGACTCCACACAGCAGTGTGGTTGATTCTTAACTGCCCTCTGGGCAATCAGGGATGGACAATAAATTCTGTCTAACCAAAGAAACCCTTATCCCGTGAATGAATAAAGGGTAAAAAAATGTAACTCCAGATCCATAGTCATGGGGTTGACTCTCACCTGCCTTCTGGGATGGGCAATAAATGCTGGCCTAACTATTGACGCCTTCATTTTTGAAGAGGAGAGGCTGTAATCCAAGGTTTCCTGGTCACTGTTTAAGTATTGTCTAAAAAAGGTCTTTTGTTTTGGGATAACAAGGTGTCGAGCTGGATGAACACAGCAGGCCAAGCAGCATCAGAGCAGCAGGAAAGCTGACGTTTCGGGCCTGGACCCTTCTTCAGAAAGTGATTTTCTGGAAAGCAATAACAGGCCTAATGTAACGGAACTTCACTTTTTAATCACTGGAAAGGAACAGAAGAACAAAACAAATAAAGGGTCATTTTCAATACAAAGTCTGATCCTTTAAATAAATAAGCTGCAGTTAAGATGAAACAACTCTCCACTGTGCCCACTGGAAGAAAGCAACCATTTCCAGACTATTAATCCGCATTTCTGCTTTCTCTCTCATCTTTAAATTTCTTACATAATATTAATGATCTGGCTCACCCAATCAGCAGCACAATTGCATTCTCTATCAAGTAATTATCTGCATTCCGTTAAATGATATTGACATAGCCAGGTCCCTTTGAACTGTGGAAATGAGAAGACCTAGTATAGAAGTTTGTCATAGAATCTCTACAGTGTGGGGATTACCCCCTTTGGCCCAACAAGTCCACACAAAACCTCAGAGCATCCTGCCCAGACCCATCCCCCTATAACCCACTTAATCTACACCTCCCTGGACACTACAGACAATTTAGCATGGCCAATCCACCTAACCTGCGCATCTTTGGACTTTGGGAGGAAACCAGAGCACCCGGAGGAAACCCATGCAGACACGGGGAGAATGTGCAAACTCCACACAGACAGTCGCCCGAGGCTGGACTCAAACCCAGGACCCTGGCGCTGTGAAGCAGCAGTGCTAAGCAGTCTGCCACTGTGCTGCCCCATACGTTGCCACTCCTTGATTTGCCATGGCAATGTTAGAGGCATTGAAAGGGTCATATGCTGGCTTTGATTCAAGCAAGATATCCTCAGTCTACCCAGAATCTAGTCTCTTAAAACTAAGGCTGGTTCAATGGACCACTAGCTGATGGTGATTCATTAGAATCAGCAGACTATTTGGTCTCTTTTGTTCTCTGTTATTCAAAAACTATTTTCATTCTACTGTTCCCAAGACCCTTACATATAAGACAGTCAACCTTCCACCATTCCACCTCAAAGTGCTGGAGAAGATGGTCTTCACACTCTGCTAGACTGATAACGTGCGTAGGGTGCCTGAGTTCTGACTACCAAAGCAAATCTTCAAATCACTTCAAGGAAGGCACACAAATGAGAGCAGACCAAGGAAGCACTTCAAAGACCCCACAAGACCATAAAACGTATCAGTAGGATTAGGCATTTGGCCCATTGAATCTGCATGACCATTTCATTATGGCTGATATGTTTCTCAAACACATTCTCCTACCTTCTGCTCTTTATCCCCCTACCAATCAGGAACCTTTTTATGGAGAGAAATCAGAAGTCACATTTCACTTTCTCAGAACTGATGGTAGCTGGGAAAAAAAATTGATTTTAATGCAGAAGTTAGTTTGAGGGTGCTAAGTAATAAATGATCGGAGGACATAGAGCTGAGAGAGAGAGATAAAGGAGGTCTATCCCCAACAATTTCTGCTTCTGTTTCTGAGCTCATTTTTTCAAAGAATCTGTCTTTGTCTTAAATACACTCAATGACTTGGTTTCCACACCTCTCTGCCATAATTAATTCTGCAAATTAACCACGCTTCAGCTGAAGAAATTCCCCTCATCTCAAGTCTAAAGGTCATCCCTTTAATCTGAAGCTATGCCCTCCAGCCCTAGTCTCTCCTACTCGTGGAAACATCTTCTCCACATCCACTCTATCCAGATGTTCTGTAAGTTCCAGTCAAATTCCCCTCATCCTTCTAAACTCCATTAACTACAGACCTAGAGTCCTTAACCGCTGCTGATACAACAAGCCCTTCAGCCCCCGGATCATTGAGAACACCACTGCAAGTGGAGGTAGAGAAAAGGGATCTGAGAAATCAATTCCAATGATTGGGGCCAAGGGACAGATCCCCCTGGAAATACCTGCCAAATGCGTGGTGGGAGATGTGTAGCTCATCAGCTACTCAAGGGCCCACTGACTGGTGACATGAATTGTCCTCGATGGATAACTCATACTTATTCACAAATGATTGCTGACAGGAACAACAATAATTTTACAACTTATCATCGCAGACTTTCCCAATTGACATGTTTTAGAAGGGTTTTCTTTTTGGAGAGATAAATAAATGCTCCATCTCACAATGTTTCCATTGTGATTGCTGTGGAGCGGAATGCACACAGCTACAAAGTTCTTATGGTGCAGAAGAAGGACATTTGGCCCATTCAGTTTGCACCTGCTTTTTGAATGAGCATTACAATTCAGTGATATTTTTATGCCTTTTCACCATCATCCTAAATATTATTCCTATTTAAACAACCATTTAAAACCCTCTTGACTGCCTCAATAAACTTTCAAGCAGTGGGTCTAAACTCTGGCTATTTACAGGAGGATGCCCGGTGCCAAATAGTTCAAATATCTGCCCTTCCTGCTACATTCTCCACCCTCCCTGGGTTGGGATAATTTTGTCCAAGGTTTCATTTTCTCTCCACACCTTTTATGTCTCTACATGTAGCTTTATTTTGGGCTCCCACCACATAGACATTGAAGCAAATTGCAATAACTCAACAACTACACCTACAGAAATAATTAAAAATCTAGTCTGCAAATTGAACCTTTCACTTTGGACGCCCAGTACTACCTTGGTCTGTAACTTTGTTAAAATTTATACAGGAGCACACATGTAAATGGAGTTTATGTTAATATGAAATTTCAAAGTCGTAATGATATGCATGTTATCAAGTTACATATTCACTTTTTGATAGGTATGCTAAACATATCCCATTAACCCTGCTGAGTCACAGTGATATAAGGTTCAAATAAATGCTTGGGGAAGATAAGGTGAAAGCGTTGGATAAGTAGGAATAGGATGGAATCTTACAAATTCACTTGTCACTTATGTAAATGGAGATTTTCTTCTGGAATGCCTGTGATTATTTTATTCATCCTAACTAGCTTCATTCTGCCAAAACAACCTCATGCAGCAGGTAATTGAGTTGCTTTAACAATAGAAATTACTCAAAAATCTGAATGTGTTCTTGTTAAAAAAATCTGTCATTTGTTTAGCATTGACTGTTGGTTATTTGTTTATTGTAATCATTTCAGTAAAGTCTGTCAGGTTTTCTTTTGATTTGACTTCTTTTTTACCTGGTTACTGAAGTTTCAACTTTGAATTGTACATAAGTGCAGCAGACCGCTGATAAAACGAAAGACACAGGAACATAAATTAGGCCATTCAACCCATCGAGTCTGGTCTGCCATTCAATTGTGGCTGATAAGTTTCTTAACCCCATTTTCCTGCTTTCTCCCCATAACCCATGACCCCCTTGACAATCAAGAACCTATCCATCTCCGTCTTAAGTACACTCAATGACTGGCTTCCACAGCCTTCTGTGGCAAAGAATTCCATAGACTTACCACTCTCTGGCTGAAGAAGTTTCTCCTTATCTCAATTCCAAAGTATCTTCCCTTTACCCTAAGGCCATGCCCTCGGATCCTACTCTCTCCTCCCAATGGAAACATCTTCCCAATGTCTACTCTCTCCAGGCCATTCAGTATTCTGTAAGTTTCAAAAAGATGACCTCCAACCCCCACCTATCCTTCCCTGCTCCATCAAGTATAGACCTAGAGTGCTCAAACATTCCTCATATGTTGAGCCTTTCATTCCTGGGATCATTCTCATGAACCTCCTCTGGACCTGTAGCAGGGCTAGTACATCCTTTGAGGTATTGGGCCCAAATTTTTTTCTTTATTCATTCACAGGATGAGGATGTCACTGGTAGGCAGCATTTATTACCCATCCCTAATTGCCAAAGAGGGCAGTTCAGAGTCGAGCACATTGCTGTGGGTCTGGAGTCACATGTAGGGCAGACCAGCTAAGGATGGCAGTTTCCTTCCCTAAGGGACTTTAGTGAATCAGATGGGTTTTCCTGACAATCAATTCATGGTCAATGTTAGATTCTTAATTCCAGATATTTTTATTGAATTCAAATTCCACCATCTGCCATGGCAGGATTCGAACCTGGGTCCCCAAAACACTATCTGGGTCTCTGGATTATTAGTCTAGCGACAACACCACTAGGCTATCACCTCCCTTGATACTCCCCTCTTCAAATTGCTCGGAATACCCTAACTGTAGTTCAGACAGAGTTTTATATTAAAGTCCTCTCAAAATAGGTGCCAAAGTTACACTTTCCCCATTATATTCCATCTTCCACTTCTTTGCTCACTTTCCTAATCTGTCCAAATCCTTCTGCAGCTTCCCGCCTCCTCAATACTGCCTGTCCCTCCACCTATCTCCTGTGTGGCACCTTGTCAAAGGCATTCTGGAAGTCCAAGCAGATGACATCCGTTGGCTCCCCTTGGTCTAACCTGCTCGTTACCTCCTGAAAGAATGCTAACAGATTTGCCATGCATAAACTCCCCTTGATGAAACCATGCCGACTTTTCCCTATTTTGCCACTGACTTACAAGTATTTAGAAATCTCATCCTTCACAGTGAACGCCAAGATCTTACCAATGAATGAGGTCAGGCTAATTGGTCTATAATTTCCCATCTCTTGCCTTATTTCCTTCTTAAACAGGGGGCTTACATTAGTGATTTTATAATCCTCTGGGACCTCCCTGACTCCAGTGATTCCTGAAAGATCACCACTAGTGCCTCCTCTGTCACTTCAGCTGTCTCTTTCAGAACTCTGGGGTGTAGTCCATCTGGTAATTTATCCATTTTCAGTTTTTCTAGCATTTTTCTGTGTTGATGGCCACTATAATCACCCCTGCCCACTGACTGTCTTGAATTCGTGGGATATTACTTGTCTTCCATCATGAAGACTGATGTAAAGTACTTATTCAATTCCTCTGCCATTTCTTTGTTGCCCACTACTTAGTCAGCATCATTTTCCAGCAGCCCAATGTCCAATTTTCCCTCTCTTTCAGTCTTTATATATAGAACATAGAACAGTACAGCACAGAACAGGCCCTTCAGCCCACAATGTTGTGCCGACCATTGATCCTCATGTATGCACCCTCAAATTTCTGTGACCATATACATGTCCAGCAGTCTCTTAAATGACCCCAATGACCTTGCTTCCACAACTGCTGCTGGCAACGCATTCCATGCTCTCAACTGTGTAAAGAACCCGCCTCTGACATCCCCTCTATACTTTCCTCCAACCAGCTTAAAACTATGACCCCTCGTGTTAGCCATTTCTGCCCTGGGAAATAGTCTCTGGCTATCAACTCCCTCTCATTATCTTGTATACCTCAATTAGGTCCCCTCTCCTCCTCCTTTTCTCCAATGAAAAAAGTCCGAGCTCAGTCAACCTCACTTCATAAGATAAGCCCTCCAGTCCAGGCAGCATCCTGGTAAACCTCCTCTGAACCCTCTCCAAAGCATCCACATCTTTCCTATAATAGGACGACCTATAGGAAGCTCTTGCAATCCTCTTATTTACTGGCTAGCTTGCCCTAATATTTAACATTCACCCTCTTTGTTTCTATTTTCAATGTCCTCTGTTGGTCTTTGTAGGCTTCTCAATCCTCTGGTTTCCTGCTGCCCTTCACCGCTTTCTCTTTTCCTTTTATGCTGTCCCTGATTTCCCTGGTCAGCCATGGTGCCCTCATCTTCCCTCTAGAATGCTTTTTTCTACTAGGATTGAATTAATGCTGCGTCTCCCAAATTACTCTCAAACTCTCGTCATTGCTGTTCCATTCTTTCCTGCCAGGCTTCTCTCCCAATCAACTCTGCCCAGCTCCTCCCTCATGCCTCTATAGTTGTCTCTGTTCAACTGTAATGCTGTTACATCTGATTCCATCATCTCCCTCTCAAATTGCAGAGTAAATTCAATCATATTGTGGTCACTGTCTCCTAAAGGTTCCCTCACCTAAGCTCCCTTATCAAGTTTGCTTCATTGCAGAGCATTAAATCCAGAATTGCCGGTTCCCTATTGAGGTCCACCACAAACTGCTCCAAAAAACCATCTCTTAGATATTCCACAAATTCCTTTTCTTGCGATCCACTACCAACCTAATTTTCCCAATCCACCTGCATATTGAAATCCCCATGATATTATACCTTGCCTTTCCGACATACTTTTTCTATCTCCTGGTGTACCTTGTGCTCCACATTCTGACCACTGACTTCTGACTAACATCCATTGTGCGTTTTTTGACCTTTGCAATTCCTCAACTCTACCCACACATATTCTGCATCATCCGACCCTACTTTGTGTCTTCCTATTGATTTAATTTCATTTCTTATTGGCAAGGCAATCCTACCCCCTCTGCCACCTGCCTGTCTTTTCAATAGCTTGTATATCCTTGGATATTTCACCCCCAGTCCCGATTCCCTTGCAACCCTGTCTCCACAATGCCCAACACATCATATCTGCCAATTTCTATCTGCGCCACAAGCTCATTTACCTTATTTTGTATACTGCATGCATTCAGATATGACAACTTCAGTCGTGTATTGGCTGTCCCTCTTCTCATTGTGATTTGTTTATCTAGCGCGCTTGAAGTTTGATGCCTATTCCATTCCTAACACTCTATCCTATTTTGAGAGCTGGAGACTTTAATAACCTCTGAGCTCTCCTGTCTCATCATTTTTTCATACTTTTCTATCGAGTTGAATCCAACCCCACAGATGTTAAGCTGTTGCCTTGTTTCCCATTAGCCACTTTACTTCTGGGAGTTTCGCCCTTCAGCTCCCCTCCGCTTTCTCGTTTAAAGTCCTGTTGACACCGTATTTACCCTTTTTGCTAGTGCATTGGTCCCAGGCCGGTTCAGGTGGAGACCATCCCAGCAACACAGATTCCTCCTGTTCCAATACTGATGCCAATGCCTCATGAAAAGGAAGTTCTCTTTCCCACACCATTCTTTTAGCCATGTGACAGCCACGTTGCGAACCCAATGATAATTCTCCAAGCATGAGTAGAAGAGTGAGTGAGCAATGTGAAGAATTTCTAGCTGATCCAGCTCTGTGTTTTAAAACCATAAAATAAAGGAGTAGAAGTGGGCTATTCAGCACATTGAGTCTGCTCTGCCCTTTTAAAATGTGCAGTTTGAAGTCGCAGGATATTTGCTGATTCTTTTCATCCATTGCTCAGAGTGCAAGAGTAGTTGCCCTCTGGCTCCCTAAATCATGAGCTAATGTAGCCCTTTTCAGAATTGGAAATGGTTGCAGGGAGTTCAGGACTGGCAGTTAAACATCCAAGGATTCACAACATATCGAAAAGACAGGGAGGTGGCCTGAGGGGGTGGGGTTGCCTTGTCAGTTAAGAATGAAATTAAACCTACGGCACTGAATGACATAGGGTCAGAAGATGTGGAGTCTGCGTGGGTGGAATTGAGGAACCACAAAGGCAAAAAACTATAATGGGAGTTATGTACAGACCTCCTAACAGTGATCAGGACCAGGGGCGCAAGATGCACCGAGAAATAGACAGGGCATGTCAGAAAGGCAAGGTCACGGTGATCATGGCGGACTTCATTATGCAGGTGGATTGGGTGAATAATGTTGCCGGTGGATCCAAAGAAAGGGAATTCATGGAATGTTTGCAGGATGGTTTTTTGGAACAGCTTGTGATGGAGCCCACAAGGGAGCAGGCTATTCTGGACTGAGTGCTATGTAATGAGCCAGACTTTATAAAAGACCTTAAAGTAAGGGAACACGTAGGAGGCAGCGATCATAATATGGTAGAGTTCAGTCTGCAGTTTGAAACAGAGAAGGCAAAATCGGATGTAATGGTGTTATAGTTAAATAAAGGTAATTACAGGGGCCTGAAAGAGGAATTGAGGAAAATCAACTGGAAGCAGAGCCTAGTGGGGAAGACAGTAGAGCAACAATGGCAGGAGTTTCTGGGTGTAATTGAGGACACAGTACAGAGGTTCATCCCAAAGA
Source organism: Stegostoma tigrinum (assembly GCF_030684315.1). Taxonomy (NCBI): domain Eukaryota; kingdom Metazoa; phylum Chordata; class Chondrichthyes; order Orectolobiformes; family Stegostomatidae; genus Stegostoma; species Stegostoma tigrinum. The sequence goes on from NC_081356.1 coordinate 136,514,552, forward strand.
AAAGAAAGATTATCCGGGGTGGGATTAGACAGCCATGGCTGACAAAGGAAGTCAGGAGATATATCAAAGAAAAAGAGGCAGCCTATAAAGTGGCCAAGAGCACTGGGAAATCAGAAGATTGGGAAGGCTGCAAAAACAGACAGAGGATAACAAAGAGAGAAATAAGGAAGGAGAGGATCAAATATGAAGGTAGGCTAGCCAGTAATATTAGAAATGATAGTAAAAGCTTCTTTCAATACATAAGAAACAAACGAGAAGCAAAAGTAGATATTGGGCCACTCCAAATTGATGCTGGAAGGCTAGTGATGGGAGATAAGGAAATAGCTGAAGAACTTAATAAATACTTTGCGTCAGTCTTCACAGTGAAAGACATGAGTAGTATGCCAACAATTAGGGAGAGCCAGGGGGCAGAGTTGAGTATGGTAGGCATTACAAAAGAGAAAGTGCTAGAAAAGCTAAAAAGGTCTAAAAATTGATAAATCTCCTGGCCCCGATGGGCTACATCCTAGAGTTCCGAGGGAGGTGGCTGAGGAAATAGCGGAGGCTTTGGTCGTGATCTTTCAAAAGTCACTGGAGTCAGGGAAAGTCCCAGATGATTGGAAAATTGCTGTTGTAACTCCCTTGTTTAAGAAAGGATCAAGGCAAAAGATGGAAAATTATAGGCCGATTAGCCTAACCTCGGTAGATGGTAAAATTCTAGAATCCATTGTCAAGGATGAAATTTCTAAATTCTTGGAAGTACAGGGTCAGATTAGAACTAGTCAGCATGGTTTTAGTAAGGGGAGGTCGTGCCTGACTAACCTGTTAGAATTCTTTGAAGAGGTAACAAGTATGTTAGACCAGGGAAACCCAGTAGATGTTATCTATCTAGACTTCCAAAAGGCCTTTGATACTGTGCCTCACAGGAGGCTGCTGAGCAAGGTGAGGGCCCATGGTGTTCGAGGTGAGCTACTGGATTGGATTGAGGATTGGCTGTCTGACAGAAGGCAGACAGTTGGGATAAAAGGCTCTTTCTCGGAATGGCAACAGGTGACGAGTGGTGTCCCACAGGGTTCAGTGTTGGGGCCGCAGCTGTTCACCTTATACATTAATGATCTGGATGCAGGGACTGGGGACATTCTGGCGACATTTGCCGATGATACGAAGATAGGTGGACAGGCAGGTAGTACTGAGGAGGTGGGGAAGCTGCAGAAAGATTTAGACACTTTAGGAGAGTGGTCCAGGAAATGGCTGATGAAATTCAATGTGAGTAAATGTGAGGTTTTGCACTTTGGAAAAAAGAATACAGGCATGGACTATTTTCTAAATGGTGAGAAAATTCGCAAAGCAGAAGTACAAAGGGATCTGGGAGTGTTGGTCCAGGATTCTCTAAATGTTAACTTGCAGGTAGAGTCCGTAATTAAGAAAGCGAATGTAATGTTGTCATTTATCTTGAGGGTTGGAATATAAAAGCAGCAATGTGCTTCTGAGGCTTTATAAAGCTCTAGTTAGGCCCCATTTAGAATACTGTGTCCAATTTTCGGCCCCACACCTCAGGAAGGACATACTGGCCCTGGACCGTGTCCAGCGGAGATTCACACAGACGATCCCTGGAATGGTAGGTTTAGCGTATGATGAACGGCTAAGGATCCTGGGATTGTACTCAGAGTTTAGAAGGTTGAGGAGAGATCTAATAGAAACTTACAAGATAATGTATGGTTTAGAAGGGGTGGACGCTAGGAAGTTGTTTCCGTTAGGCGGGGAGACTAGGACCCGTCGGCACAGCCTTAAAATTAGAGGGGGTAAATTTAAAACTGAAATGAGATGACATTTCTTCAGCCAGAGAGTGGTGGGGCCTGTGGAATTCATTGCCACGGAGTGCAGTGGAAGCCGGGATTTTGGATGCCTTCAAGGCAGAGATCAACAAATTCTTGATCTCAGAAGGAATCAAGGGCTACGGGGAGAGTGCGGGGAAGTGGAGTTGAAATGCCCATCAGCCATGATTTAAATGGCGGAGTAGACTTGATGGGCCAAATGGCCTTACTTCCACTCCTATGTCTTATGGTCTTATGGAACCCAAGAGTTTCCATGTGTATGTTATAGCATATGGATCCATTTGGTCAAAATCTTATCTTTGTCACTTTATTTGATCTTAATTTGGACAGGTGAATCAAACTTCTGTCAGTTTCTGGTGAGAGGTGATGTTCTGCAAATTAGTTTAACAGCAACAGAACACTTTAGTTTTCCAGCTTGTGGCATTCAGTAGCTAATTCTAAAGGGAGTACAGGTACATGTCAGTATATGGGCACAGAACATTGGATTTGGCAAGACAGATGGATACAGTTTCCTTAGATTTTATTAATAGAGGGATAGAGTACAGGAGCAAGGAGGAGGTGGTGATCTTGTACTAGACATTTGGGAGGTAATGGCCTAGTGATAGTATTGCTGGGCTGTTAATCCAGAGACCTGAATAACATTAGCGGGACACCAGGTTTGAATCCTGCCACGATAGATGGGGGAATTTGAATTCAATAAAATATCTGGAATTGAGAACCTAATGATGACCCTGAATTCATTGCCAATTGTCAGGAAAATCTCATCTGGCTCACTAATGTCCTTTAGGGAAGTAAACTGCCATCCTTACCTGGTCTCACCCACTTGTGAGTTCAGACCCACAGCAATGTGGTTGACTCTGAACTGCCCATTGATGGAATACTGTCCATTGCCTGGATGAATGCAGTTCCAACAACACTCAAGCAGCCAGATTGGTACCTCAACCATCATCTTCATCATTCCCTCCACCACAGCACAGTGGCAGCAGTGTGTACCATCAAAACGATGCACTGCAGTAACTTGCCACAGCATTTGGCAGCACATCCAAACCCTTCCCTGAAGGAAAGGACAACAGGTATATGAGAACATCACCAGCTGCTAATTGCCCTCCTATCATCATTCTGAATTGGAAATATATCCCTAATCCTTCAGTTACTAGGTCAAAATCACAACTGAACACATCTGTTGAGTGTTGGTGGCACATATACAAAATGGACTGTAGTAGTTTTTATTACGGTAGAATTAATAATGGGCAATAAGTGATTTCCTTGTCAGCATTGCTCACAACCCATGAATGAATTAAAGAAGAAATGATGGCGTAGAAACAACCTCTACTCCCTTGAGTTTAAAGAGATGAATGATGATGCCTGTGAATGAAATCAGATTCTGAAAGATTGATAGGGTAGATCCTGAGATGCTGTTTCCTTCAGCTGCAGAGTCAAAAACCAGATTGCATTGTGTGACAGTTAGAAAACTGTCACTTTGGGCTGGGATAAAAAGAAATTTCTTAGTGGCAGGGGTTAAGAACCTTTGTATTTTTCTACTCCAGAGGGGTATAGATGCTTAGTTGCTGACTATGTTCAAGTCTGCAATAAGTTAGAACTAAAGGAATCAAGGCGCATTACAATCGTGTGGGAAAGTGACGAAACATCAGCCGTGATTTATTTTATTCAGTGGTGGAACATGTTCAAGGTATTGAATCCTGCTCTTGTTTCTTCTGTTTCTCATAGTGATTTCTGTGGTTAAACTTGTTGGTAGAATGTGACTGTTTAAATGGAGTGATAATGTGAACATTAGATGGAAAAAGTGATGAAATTTTAACGGATTACTACCAACCATAGCATTAAATATAGGAATGCAAGAGAGGATTTGAAGTCATGGTTGAAAACTATGATAAAAATAGACTTTGATTAGAAGATAAAACGTAAATATGTGGTAAAAACAGCACAAGGAAAATATGCTACAGATATAGTAGGAGCTGCCGATGCTGGAGAATCTGAGATAACAAGGTGTAGAGCTGGATGGACACAGCAGGCCAAGGAGCATCAGAGGAGCAGGGAAGCTGACATTTTGGGTCGAGACCCTTCTTCATAAATGGAGGAGGGGTAAGGGATTCTGAAATAAATAGGGAGAGAGCGGGAGGCGGATAGAAAATGGAGAGAGGAGAAGATAGGGTGAGAGGTGACAGACAGGTCAAAGAGGTGGGGTTAGAGCCAGTGAAGGCAGTGAAAGAAAATATGTAATGGTATGCATTGTATTGAGTTAGATAATTGAAACTGTGACATGGTGAGGGAGAGAGTGTTTTAGATTGTTGGAGCACTGAATTAATTCTGGGCAGGAGGAATCTATTCAAAAGAGTTGCACCTGAATAGGACTGTAACCAACACTCTTATGCTGAGGTTCACTGTGCAGAAATAATTTCAACTAAATTGATAAGAATGTGGCAGTACCAGCACCTGTAGTTCAAATAAGTTGATGATGGAGAAAATCCATTCAGGTCAGTCTACATTCGATCATCTATAAAGTGATTGCAGGGATCATTAACAGTGCCATCAAGCAACACTTACACAACAATAACGTTCGGTTCGGCCAAAAGCCACTCAATTCCTAACCTCATTAGAATCACAGCTCAAACATGGACCAAAGAGCTGAATTCCATCGATGAGGTTAAAGTGATTTTCCTTGCCTTCGGGGCTGCATTTGACCATCATGGACCTCCTGCAGTGCCACAATGATGCCACCCGAAGGTTGCAGGAACAGCAACTCATATTCCACTTGGGAACCCTGCAGCCCAATGGTATCAATGTGGACTTCACCAGCTTCAAAATCTCCCCTTCCCCCACCGCATCCCAAAACCAACCCAGCTCTTCCCCTCCACCCACTGCATCCCAAAACCAGTCCAACCTGTCTCTGCCTCCCTAACCTGTTCTTCCTCTCACCCATCCCTTCCTCCCACCCCAAGCTGCACCTCCATCTCCTACCTACTAACCTCATCCCACCTCCTTGACCTCTCCGTCTTCCCTGGACTGACCTATCCCCTCCATACCTCCCCACCTATCTTCTTTTCTCTCCATCTTCAGTCCGCCTCCCCCTCTCTCCCTATTTATTCCAGAACCCTCTACCCATCCCCCTTTTCTGATGAAGGGTCTAGGCCCGAAACGTCAGCTTTTGTGCTCCTGAGATGCTGCTGGGCCTGCTGTGTTCATCTAGCCTCACATATTATCTTGGATTCTCCAGCATCTGCAGTTCCCATTATCACTCACACATAGGAAGATGATTGTGGTTTTTGGAGCTCAATCATCTCAGTCCCAGAACATCTCTGCAGGAGGCCCTCACTATCCATTTCCTAATCAGCCTGTTCAGAGATGTTATTAACACCTCTGGAACTCGTGGGACCTGAACCTGTGCCTTCTGGCTCAGAGGTAGGGACAGTACCACAAGAGTCCTCTGGAGGTCCTCAGAGAGGTGACTTGATAGGGGTTTACAGGATGATGAGGCAGATAGAGTGGATAGTCAGAGGCTTTTTCCCAGGGCGGAAATGATTATTACGAGGGGGCATAATTTTAAGGTGATTGGAGGAAGGTATGGGGAGAAGTCAAAGGTAGGTTCTTCACACAGTGAGTGGTAGGGTGTGGAATGCGCTGCCGGCAGTGGTAGTGGGGTCAGATACTTTAGAGACTTTTTAGCCACTCTTGGATAGGAGGATAGTAAAATGTAGGATAGATTGATCTCAGTAGGATAATAGGTTGGCACAATTTTGTGGGCTGAAGGGCCTGTACTGTGCTCTTTCTTTTGCTTTTATGCTGTCTCTGACTCCCTTGCCAGCTTTGGTTACCTCATCCTAACCTTAGAAATTTTCTTAGCCGTGGGATGAATTTTAGATCTAGACTTAGAATCCCTGCAGTGTAGAAACTAGCCCTTCGGCCCAACAAGCCCACACCGACCCTAAGAGCGTCCCACCCAGGCCCATCCCACTATAACCCACCTAATCTACACCTCCCTGAACATTACGGGCAGTACAGCATGGCCAATCTACCTAACCTGCACATCTTTAACTGTGGGGAAAAAGCCGGAGCACCCAGAGGAAACCCACACAGACACGGGGAGAATGTGCAAACTCCACACAGACAGTGCCCAGAGGCTGGAATCAAACCCGGGTACCTGGCGCTATGAGGCAGCAGTCCTAACCACTGAGCCACCGTGCCACCCCACTTTATTCATTCTAGGAGAAAAGAACATCAAGAGAAAATTCTGGCAGAGGGAGAGCAAAAACTCAGGTATTTTGCTGAAGCTAGGAGAAATGTATAGCAGTTTCAAAACTCCAACAGTTACTGAAAGCTCAAGTTAAACCTGGTTTTGTGGGAACCTGACTCCATCCATCCATATGGATTCTATTTTCCAACTTAAAAAAAAAACCAAGGTGTCAGAAGCTTTTCACTTTATCGATGTGGAACAGACAGCTCTATCTCAAAAGATAACATGGTTTCGACCTGGATTGACACAGGAGGTCAAGCAGCATCAGAGGAGTAGGATGGCTGACGTTTTAGGTCTGGACCCTTCTTCAGAGAATCACTTTCTGCAGAAGAGTGTGGGCCCGAAACGTCAGCCTTCCTGCTCCTCTGATGCTGCTTGGCCCTGTTGTGTTCATCCAGCTCTACACCTTGTTATCTCAGATTCTCCGGCATCGGCAGTTCCCACTATCTCACCTTCTCTTCATAAAAAAAGGACAAAATTTTCCTCTCAAAGCTTTAGAATCATCACACAATCGTGGGTGTTAAGGAGTGTAGGAAAGAGCTGAGTATGCAGCCTTGCGGCACATGGGCACTGAGGATTATTCAGGGGGAGATGTTGTCGCCCTTCCTTACTGCTTGGTGTCTGTGGGTCCGGATGTGGAGGATTCGTTTGCAGGGGTTGGGGAGAGATCAGAATCCTAGTCGGAGTTTGGAGATGAGTTTGGTTAGAATTATCATGTTGAAAGTGGAAATAAAGCCAATGGGTAGGAGTCTGAAGTAGGTGTCCTTGTATATTTTTTGTGACCCAACTAGCTCGATTGGTAGTGCTGCTGATGAGTCACATTTGGTGGATAATATTGAAATTCCTCTCAGAGCACTTTTTGTGCCCTTGTAACCCTCAGTGCTCCCTCGACATGGAGGAGAACTGATTCTTCAGTTGAGGAGGTACAGTACGTGGTAATCAGCACAAGATTTCCTTGCCCATGTTTAACCTGAAGCCATGAGACTTCATGGGGCCCAGAGGTCAATGTTGAGGACTCTGCGGACAACTCTCTGCTCTATATATCACTGTGCCACTATCTGTGCTGCGTCTGTTCTGACAGAGGATAGGACATATCCATGGACAGGGTGTTTGTGTCTGGAACATTGTCTGTAAGGTACGATTCCAGGTTGTTGTTTGACTAGTCTGTAAGACAGCTCTCCCAATTTTGGTGCTAGCCCACCCCCACCGATGTTCGTAAGAAGGACTTTTAAGGGTTGACAAGGCTGTTTCTTTGCCAGAGCCATTCTTCCTATTGACTTGGGAGTCACAGTTTAGGATTCTCTTTACGGTCAACTTGCAGTTTGGAAGGCAAATACAATGTGTACATTGGTTTCAAGAGGGCTAGAAAACAACAGCAGTGGTGTCCTGCTGAAGCTGTATAAGGCCCTGGGCAGACTGCATTTGGAATATTGTGAGCACTTTTGAGCCATGTATCTAAGGAAAGATTTGCTGGCATTGGAGGGCGTTCAGAGGAGGTTTACAAGAATGAAACCAAGCATGTGACATGAGGAATGGTTAAGGACCCTTGGTCTGTACTTGACCTTGAAATACTGTTGCCCCTCACTTCATAATTGTAAGAGGAGAGGTGATTATTTAGGAATTGGGAATGAAGGCTGACCAGCCAGAAATGTCCATATGTCATGAGTGATGCTACGATGGGGGATAGCCGAACTCCTCTGATAATTAAACTAAAATACAAGTCCCAATCTGTTATGAGAGGAGTAGAGGTTCCCTTCTAATAATTTTCCCCGAAACACTCAGAAAACCTTACCTTTCCCTTTGTAATCTATTAAAAAAATGGAGAAAAGAAAGAAAATCTATGATCTCCACTTAACAAGTAACAAGAAACAATTTATTTATTTAACCCAACAATGAACAAATTAACAAAATTACTAACAAACCAACAATTTCCCCTTAGACTACTAACTACTTCCTAACTGGTCTAAATTCTACTGGAATAAGAAGGTGTAGAGCTGAATGAACACAGCAGGTCAAGCAGCATCAGAGGAGCAGGAAAGCTGACATTGCGAGTCTGGACTCTTCTTCAGAAAATCTTTTTCCGCTGTTCTATTGGAGATTTCTGAAATGGAGGAGAATGATCCTTTGAATGCCATGCTTATGGGGTGAAAAATGATAGTGAATGGTACCCGATTAGGCTATTATGAATGATGGGAAGAGGCAAGAGCAGAAAAACGGTCAGAGGTCAGATGCAGTTGAGCGGTTGTCAACCATGCGACGGAAACCATGGTTATGGAAGATGGAAGCCACTTCAACAGTGCTGTTTTGGAAGATGGCATCATCTGAACAGATACAATGTAGACAAAGGAACTGGGAGCATGGGATGGAATCCTTACAGGACATGGGATGTGAAGAGCTGTAGTGGAGGTAGCTGTGGGAATCAGTGGTTTTGTAGTGGATGGCAGTGGACAGTTTATTCCCCGAAATGGAGACAGAGAGGTCAAGGAAAGGAACAGAAGTGTTGGAGATGGATCCCATGATGTCAGAGATGGATCCCATGAAAGTTAGAGGCAAAATCAACAAATTTTTAAAAGTCCAGGTGGAGGCATGGGTCGGCACTGAAACAGTCACTGATGTACTGAAAAAAGAATTGTGGAAGGGAGGCAGTGTAGGACTCAAACAAAGATTGTCCCGCGTACCCTATAAAAAGACAGGCATAACTGGTGACCATTGGGGTGCCCATTGCCACTCCGTTTATTTGGCAGAAGTGAGATGAATTAAAGAAGAAATTGTTCAGTGAGAACAAGTTCAGCCAAGTGGATGAGAGTGGTGAAAGTGAATTGTTCAGGGCTCTGGTCAAGGAGGAAGCCGAAAGCTGTCAGACCAACTTGGTCTGGAATGGCAGTATCGAGGAATTGGATATCTGTGGTGAAGAGGGGTCAGTGGGGGCCAGGGAACTGGAAATTTCTCTTGGAGGATATCAGAGGAATAGTGGATGTAGGTGGGCAGGGTCTGGATGAGAGGAGAGAGGATGGAGTCAAGGTAGGACGATAGGGTTAGGGTGGGCAGGGACAGGCTGATATGATGGGCCTATTGGGGCAGTCTAGTTTGTGGATTCTGGGAAGGAGGCAGAAACGGGATGTCCGGGCATGGGAAACTATAAGGCTGGATGCAGTGGGGGCAAGATCTCCAGAGGTAACGAGGTCGGTGGCAGTCCTGGCTGAAGGAGTGAGCATGGAGACAGGGGCAGCAGAAAAACAGTTCAACATCACGGCGAGCCCGAAATTCATTAAGGTGGGGGTGTAGGTGTGTGAAGATGAGTCCTTTGGCAAGGATAGTATGAACGTACTCCCAAATTTGTATTCCAGCCTGCAGCTCATTTGATATATTTCTTACAGTCTGTGCATTTGTATGTGTAACTCTTATCTGGGCCATACACTGTAATTTGTCCCTCAGCACTGATGTTTTATTCATCTCTATTATTTCTCTCCTTTGCTTTAGTCAGTTCGTTTCATACAGTTTTGGCGTTATCTGCTATACCTGAAGTAGGATATCTGACTGTTTACTTACACTCGGTCATATAACTTGATTTTGAAAATGGATTGATTTCCCCTGGGCCCGCCCCCCCACCCCCATTTCCTAATTCCTCATTTTACTCAAACAAGGCTTCTGACCTACCATTGCCTCTGTTATTGGTTCCAATGTGGACCATACAAATGGATCCTGCTCTCCCACTTCAATATCCTTTCAAGCTGGTTTGAGATGCCCCTTACTTTATCACCAGGCTGGCAAACACACAGGCCAGACTCTCAATCCTGATTGCAAAGGATGCTGTGTGAGCCTTAATTATAGAATTCCCTACCACTAACACTTCGTTTTGCTCCCTTCACTTGAATGGCCTCCTGTACCATAACGCAGTGATCGGCTTGCCTGTTGTCCCTACAGTACTTTTCTCACCCACACAAGGTGCAAGTACCTCATGCCTATTTGACAGGTAAAGAGCTGAGGCTTCTTCAATGTTAAATTCAGGATCCCTCTAACTACCTCTCCTGTACCTGACCAGTAGCCAAATTTGAAGTACATAAAATACGGGGTGTGACCACCTCCTGAAACACAGCATCTAGGTAACACTACTCCCTCCTTATGTGTCACAGTGTTCAAAACTTAGACTCCAGCTTATCAACTCAGAACTGGAGCTCCTTGAGCTACCAACACTTGCTATAGATATGGTCACTGTGAACCACAAAGGGGTCTATCAGCTCCCACATCATGCATGTAAAACACAGTGCATAGTGCCACATCTCTAAATCATTAAATTAGTTGCTAATTTGAAACAATTTCCTGGCTTTTAATTTGTAGAAATATTTCTCTGATCTACCTTTAATCTGACAGCAATTTAGAATAAGTGTTTAAATTAGTGGCTACTTAGCAACGAATGAATTTATGACTTTTCCTGTGATTTCATTCTGTTTTTCCTCACTGATCCCAGAGAATCCTCTGCTGTTGGCCCGTTTCTTTGTCTCTCCCTTTGTCTCTTCACTCTAAATAAATGAGTAGGCCTTGAGCCTCAATTTTTATTTCATGCCTTGTCTCGGTCTCCTCTCCCGCTGGCTTCCTTTCCCCTTATGCCCAACATTCTCTAGCACCTATTTTGACATTAAAGACCATAAGACCGTAAGAAATAGGAGTGGAAGTAAGGCCATTCGGCCCATCAAGTCCACTCCGCCATTTAAATCATGGCTAATGGGCATTTCAACTCCACTTCTCTGCACTCTCCCCGTAGCTCTTGACTCCTTGTGAGATCAAGAATTTGTCGATCTCTGCCTTGAAGGCATCTAACGTCCCGGCCTCCACTGCACTCCGTGGCAATGAATTCCACAAGCCCACCACTCTCTGGCTGAAGAAATGTCGTCTCATTTCAGTTTTAAATTTACCCCCTCTAATTTTAAGGCTGTGCCCACGGGTCCTAGTCTCCCCGCCTAACGGAAACAACTTCCCAGCATCCACCCCTTCTAAGCCATACATTATCTTGTAAGTTTCTATTAGATCTCCTCTCAACCTTCTAAACTCTAATGAGTACAATCCCAGGATCCTTAGCCATTCATCATACGTTAAACCTACCATTCCAGGGATCATCTGTATGAATCTCCGCTGGACACGCTCCAGGGCTAGTATGTCCTTCCTGAGGTGTGGGGCCGAAAATTGGACACAGTATTCTAAATGGGGCCTAACTAGAGCTTTATAAAGTCTCACTAAAGAACTAAAGTACTCCTGAATTAGAGAAAAGGAGGGACTGATCAATTTCTTTCAGCGAGCTCCCCGTTTCACTGAACTCCAGTTACTCTCTCATGCAGCAAAGTAGCACTCCAACACAGGCAAGACAGCACATATCAAGATATCTCTTTCTGGCCCCAAACTGTGGTCCCAAATGAAACTGGATTAAACCATCTGTCTAATTAAATAGCTTCAGCTGAATACCTGTAAATTCCTGTTTTAAAGCTGTTGCTGAACTTCACTCAATTAAAAGACTAACTTTTAGTTAACTGCTAAATTAAGTAACAGTCTAGAATGTTTGAAATTCACCCTTAAGTTAAATTATTCCTTTGAAATATCCTTTATGAGAAGAGATTATGGATAGCAAGAAGCTTTTTCCCAGAGTGAGGGACTCAATTACTAGGGATCATGAGTTCAAAGTGAGAGGAGGAAAGTTTAAGGGAGATTTGCGTGGAAAGTTCTTTACACAGAGGGTGGTGGGTGCCTGGAACGCGTTGCCAGCGGAGGTGGTAGACGCAGACACGTTAGCATCTTTTAAGATATATTTGGACAGGTACATGGATGGGCAGGGAGCAAATGGACACAGACCGTTAGAAAATAGATGACAGGTTAGACAGAGGATCTCGATCAGCTCAGGCTTGGAGGGCCGAAGGGCCTGTTTCTGTGCTGTAATTTTCTTTGGTCTTTGTTCTTTTATTCAAGAATTTAAACTGTTGCAATAACTTTCAGCAAAACAATTGCAAAATAGATGGGTCCTGATTTTCTCTTTGGAGATGAGAAAAAAACAGGCATGTGCATTTTTGTTTTAGAACCTGACTTCAGTGGATCCTGACCACACCATCCACTTCCATGCACTGTCAGGTCCATTGGCACCCCATCTATCAGAAATTTGATTGTCCTGAGGCTATTATACAGCGGGTCGAGCTTACACAGTTCAGATTAGAGTATCTGCCTGTCAGTGGCAAGCAGTGTCATCCTAAAAAGCTGCTGGCTAGTCTTATTAACTGGCACCCCTATCCCAGCACAAAGCCTGTAACCTGCTGTCATGCACATGTACTGTCATCCCACTACTGGGATTAGAAGCAGCCCCAGAAGACAAGGTGCCATGAATCTTGCAGCTCCTGTGAAATGAGGATTTTTTACAGACCTACCTAGTAGACGCCGGTGAAGGAGCTGGGTCTGAGTTAGGACTCTAGAGGCTGAGTGGAGCAGGAAGGATTGAGTGGGGGAGTTGAGGCTGAGATAAAAGCAACTATGATTGTATTAACAAAGTGTGGAGCTAGATGAACACAGCAGGCCAAGCAGCATCTTAGGAGCAGAAAAGCTGACATTTCGGGCCTAGACCCTTCCTCAGAAAAGGATCTACACCCGAAGCGTCAGCTTTTGTGCTCCTGAGATGCTGCTTGGCCTGCTGTGTTCATCCAGCTCCACACTTTGTTATCTCGCATTCTTCAGCATCTGCAGTTCCATTATCTATGATTGTATTAAATGGCAGAGCAGGCTTAAGGGCCCGTATTGTCTAGTTCTTAGGTTCTCACATTCTATGTAGTTGACCACCAGACCACCCCAGAAGAGATAGTAGGAACTGCAGATGCTGGAGACTCTGAGATAACAAGGTGTAGAGCAGGATGAACACAGCAGAACAAGTAGTATCAGAGGAACAGGAAGGCTGACGTTTCAGGACTAGACCCTTCTTCAGAAATGTCAGCCTTCCTGCTTCTAAGATGCTACTTGGCCTGCTGTGTTCATCCAGCTCTACACTGTTTTCCCAGAAGAGATACACTTCTTTCTGTTTACGAGCAGCCTGTATAGTGGAGGCTTTTGGTCTGCTTATTATTCTTCCCTTCCTCAACCAGATGAAAAATTGCAGCGGTGGCAGATCAAAACTGTTGAGTGGCTGTTAGTTTTTAGTCTGAGGCCATATGCTAGTCAGAGGAGAAATGGTAGGATATATCAGATGAATATGTGGCTGAAAAGATGGTGTCGGGGGTGTGTTTCAGATCCTTGGGGCATTGGGACAGGCTTGACAGCTTGCTTTATTTCATCTGACCACCTACCCTTAAATATGCTGGTCTATAAAATTCATCTCATTCAGATGGGCTTCTCTCAAATTTAAGCTCCAGTTCACTTCAGAAGTGCTGGTGGATTTCAAGGCAATCAGAATAACTATCACTGGCATTGCTGCTTGCCTGAGGGAGCAGGTTTTCACCGAAGTTTGCCACTGGAGCACAGAGATGTGAGATGGCATAGGCACGCCAGAGGCCAGATACCCATCTAGTGGCAAGAAAATTCCCCTGCTCAGCCACTATTACATCTGCCTCTTCAACCCACCTTCCTCTCTTATCTCTTGATCCTCCACTCCAGTTTAGCTGTCCCTGACTATTCTCTGTGTGCACACCTCTCTGGACAGCCATGCTGTGGGAACATTGCTCACCACTGCAACGGCTAAACCTTTGCAAATGGGTAGAGTACAAAAGCAAGAAATTTATTATAAATTCACCTCGCTGAGTTCACTTAAGGGGAATCAAACCCCTCTATTCCTTGAGTCCTCACAAAAGTTAAAGACTTTGAAAAATACACAGAATTCCCTAATTTAACCAGCTTTCACAAACAGGTTGACAGAGGTACAGACCAAGTTTCTACCCTTGACACAAGTTTCTATTTATTACAAATAAATAGACCCTAGCTACAGATAAACAATTATGAACCATTGACATAAGTCTAGAAGTTAAAACTCTAACCCACTTATAAACTCCTCAATCTACACATATAAACATACTGAAACAGAAATGCATGTTATAGGCAAAGGAAAATCTGGAAAGACAGTTCAGTGGTCCCTGATCGCAGGGTTTGCTGAGATGGTTCTTGTTCTGATCAGAATACTTGTTCTCATTTCTTCATTTTTTCTGATAAAGGGTCGAGGACCGAAATGTCAGCTTTCCTGCTCCTCTGATGCTGCATGGCCTGCTGTGTTCATCCAACTCCACACTTTGTTATCTCACTAGTTCTCAATCCTTCTTTTCCAGATATACGCAACTGTTTGCAGCAGGCACAGGGTGACTGGTTCCCACTTATCAAATTCTTTGACTTATCAATTAAAAGTCAGAGCTTACAGCAAGTGACAGGGGAAATAAACTATCAGAGACATTCCCTGCTTATGCAGAGATAGTAGATCATAGAATCCCTACAGTGTGGAAACTGGCCCTTTGGCCCAACAGATCCACACTGGCCCTCAGACCATCCCACCCATATCCATTTCCCTATAAGCTGCCTAATCTACACATCCCTGAACACTACAGGCAAGTTAGCACGGCCAATCCACCTAGCCTGCACATCTTTGGACTGTGGGAGGAAACTGGAGCACCCGGAGGAAACCCACGCAGACATGGGGAGAATGTGCAAACTCCACACAGACTGTCACCTGAGGCTGGACTTGAATGGAGGTCCCAAGCACTGTGAGCCGGCAGTGCTAACCACTGAGCCACCGTGCTCCCTGTATGATTGCTAATGCCAAAACATGTAATGACCTGAGCTGTTAAGCTACCTGGAAATCAGTCACATATTTGTTGGCTGGAAAGAACATTTATTGTTAGTAACTGGTCAATAGTACACATACCGATCAACTTATTTTGAAGGAGCTGGAGTTCTAAAGAAAGGTCACTGGGCCCAAAATTTTAACTCTACTTTGTCTCCACAGATGCTGCCTGACCTGATGAGATTTTCCGACAACTTCTGTCTTTATTTCTGATTTCCAGCATCGATAGTTCTTTGGCTTTTTATCCTGTTCCAATCAGCTACTTGTTGCCAGACAAAGTTCCATTTGTACACACCCCTTGGCTGCAGCTTTTTTGCAAACAAGGCCTCCACCACTGCTCACAATAAGTGTCAGGTTGCTTGTTTTTAGAAATGTGTAGCAATCCTTCAATAATGCTTGCCTTGTAAAATTGTTCTTTTTCCATTTTAGTCTATGGTCAAAAATACACAAAAATCAAAAATGGTGGCGCGGTGGCTCAGTGGTTAGCGCTGCCGACTCACAGACCCAGGGACCTGGGTTCAATCCCACCCTCAGGTGACTGTCAGCGTGGAGTTTGCATGTTCTCCCTGTGTCTATGTGGGTTTCCTCCCACAGTCTGAAGATGTGTGGGCTAGGTGGATCGGCCATGGGAAATTGCCCAGTGTTCAGGAATGTGTAGATTAGCTGGGTTATAAGGGGATGGGTATGTGTGGGCTGCTCTGAGGGTTGGTGTGGACTTGTTGGGACAAAGGGCCTGTTTCCACACTGAAGGGATTCTGGTGTTCTAAAATGTACGATCCTTATATAAAACCATATAAAACATTGGTTTGGCCTCAACTGGTGTGTTACATCCAGCTCTGGGTGCCACATAAAAGGGAAGGTGTGAAGGCAGGAGAATGGAGACAGAAAATATTGCCAATAATAATTTTATGATTGAGGAATTTCTATTATGTGGGTCTGTTGGAGAGGTTGTGACTATTCCTTTTCGAAAAGTGAAGATTAATAGAGGTTTTCAAAATCACAAGGAGTCTGATCGGGAGAATAGGGAGAAATTATTCCTATTGGAGGAAATACTGTGCAACAATGGGCACAGGTTTAAGGGAAGTGACAAAAGGAAAAAATGGTAACATGAGGAATTGGTTTTGCTTAGAACATAGAACACAGAACAATTGATTGTCTACAGGAATAGTGCCAGATGACTGGAGGATAGCAAATGTGGTTCCCCTATTCAAGAAGGGGAGTAGAGACAACCCTGGGAATTATAGACCAGTGAGCCTTACCTCAGTTGTTGGTAAAGTGTTGGAAAAGACTATAAGGGATAGGATTTATAATCATCTAGAAAAGAACAAATTGATTAGGGATAGTCAGCACAGTTTTGTGAAGGGAAGGTCGTGCCTCACAAACCTTATTGAGTTCTTTGAGAAAGTGACCAAACAGGTAGATGGGAGTAAACTGGTTGATGTGGTGTATATGGATTTCAACAAGGCGTTCGAAAAGGTTTCCCACAATAGGCTATTGTACAAAATGCGGAGGAATGGGATTGTGGGAGATATAGCAGTTTGGATCGGAAATTGGCTTGCTGAAAGAAGACAGAGGGTGGTAGTTGATGGGAAATGTTCATCCTGGAGACCAGTTACTAGTGGTGTACCACAAGGGTGGGTGTTGGGTCCACTGCTGTTTGTCATTTTTATAAATGACCTGGATGAGGGCGTAGAAGGATGGGTTAGTAAATTTGCAGACGACACTAAGGTTGGTGGAGTTGTGGATAGTGACGAAGGATGCTGTAGGTTGCAGAGAGACATAGATAAGCTGCAGAGCTGGGCTGAGAGATGGCAAATGGAGTTTAATGCAGACAAGTGTGAGGTGATGCACTTTGGTAGGAGTAACCGGAAGACAAAGTACAGGGCTAATGGTAAGATTCTTGGTAGTGTAGATGAGCAGAGAGATCTCGGTGTCCATGTACACAGACCCTTGAAAGTTGCCACCCAGGTTGACAGGGTTGTTAAGAAGGCATACAGTGTTTTAGCTTTTATTAATAGAGGGATCGAGTTCCAGAACCAAGAGGTTATGGTGAAGCTGTACAAAACTCTGGTGCGGCCGCACTTGGAGTATTGTGTACAGTTCTGGTCGCCGCGTTATAAGAAGGATGTGGAAGCTTTGGAAAGGGTGCAGAGGAGATTTACTAGGACGTTGCCTGATATGAAGGGAAGGTCTTACGAGGAAAGGCTGAGGGACTTGAGGCTGCTTTCATTAGAGAGAAGAAGGTTGAGAGGTGACTTAATTGAAACATATAAAATAATCAGAGGGTTAGATAGGGAGAGCCTTTTTCCTAGGATGTTGACGGTGAGCACGAGGGGGCATAGCTTTAAATTGAGGGGTGAAAGATATAGGACAGATGTCAGAGGTAGTTTCTTTACTCAGAGAGTAGTAAGGGAATGGACCGCTTTGCCTGCAACGGTAGTAGATTCGCCAACTTTAGGTACATTTAAGTCGTCATTGGATAAGCATATGGACGTACATGGAATAGTGTAGGTTAGATGGGCTTCAGATCAGTACGACAGGTCGGCACAACATTGAGGGCCGAAGGGCCTGTACTGTGCTGTAATGTTCTATGTAATACAGCACAGAACAGGCCCTTCGGCCCTCGATGTTGTGCCGACCTGTGAACTAATATGAACCCCTCCCCCTACATTATCCCATCATTATCCATATGCTTATCCAAGGACTGTTTAAATGCCCCTCATGTGGCTGAGCTAACTACATTGGCAGGCAGGGCGTTCCATGCCCTTACCACTCTCTGAGTAAAGAACCTGCCTCTGACATCTGTCTTAAATCTATCACCCCTCAATTTGTAGCTATGTCTCCTTGTACAAGCTGAAGTCATCATCCTCGGAAAAAGACTCTCACTGTCCACCCAGTACGTGGTTAAGATTTGAAATGCAATGTCTGAGAGTGTAATGTAAGAAGATATAACTTAAGTTTTCAAAAGAGAATTGGATAATTGTCTGAAAAGCTGGATAGCTTTGGGAAATTACCTGGATATAGTGAGCTGAATGGATTTCTTCTCGATTGTAGCCACTCCATAATGCTATGACAAAGATCATTTTGTTTTTTCTTCTAATTTAGAAGATTTAGAAGATTGATTTCAGTCCAGAGATGCTGCCAGACCTGCTGAGTTTTTCCAGCCATTTCTAATTTCCAACATCTGTAGTTAGACCGCAAGATGTGGGAAATTAGGCCATTTGGCCCATTGAGTATGCTCCTTCATTCGATCATGGCTGGATAAGTTTCTCAACCCCATTCTCCTGTTTTGTGTCCATAATCTTCAATCCCCTTGACAATCAAGAACCTATCTACCTCTGTCTGAAATATACTCAATGACCTATCCTCAGCTTTCAGTGGCATTGGGTTTTCTTTGTTTTCTTGCTATTTTTCTTTTTGTTCTTTGTTAAAATATATTAAGCTCACTTAATTAGTATTCTCGGTTTTCATTTTTCCCGTATCACAGCTGGTCCATGTTCAAATGCACCAAGATCTGGACAATATCTAGGGTAGGCTGTTAAGTGATAAGAAACATTCACACCACACAAATGCCAGGCAATGACCATCTCCGATAAGAGACAATCTAACTACCACACCTTGATATTCAGTGGTGTTACCATCGTGGAACCCCCCCACCCCCAGTACCAATATGCTGGGGGTTACCGTTGACCAGAAACTCAACCAGACTTCCCACTTCATCACAGTGGCCTCAAGAACAGGTCAGAAGCTAGGACTACTGCAGTGAGTAACACACATCCTGACTCCCCAAATGCTGTTCATTACCTAGAGTGTATAAGCGTGATGGAATACCCTATGCAGGCCTGGATGGGGGCAGCCCCAACAATATTCAAGAAGCTCGACACCATCCAGGACAAAGCAGCCGCTTGATTGGCACCACATCCACAAGGATCCCCTCCCCCCACCACCGACACTCAGTAGCAGCAGTGTGTACTATCCATAATGTATTATTCAAAGATCCTTGGACAGCACCTTCCAAATCCATCCAGAAGGGCAAGGACAAGTGTACATGGGAATACCACCACCTTCAAGCTCCTCTTGAAGTGAGGCAAAATCTTCCAGTGTTGCTGGTTGAAAATCCTGGAATTCCCTCCCGCACAGAATTGTGGGCCAGCCTGCAGCAGGTGGGCTGTAGTGGCTCAAGAAGGCAGCTCACCACTATGTTTTCAAGGGTATCTAGAAGTAGGCAATAAATGCTGGTCAATCAGTGATTCCCATACCCCATGAATGAGTAACAAAAAAGGAAATATATGCTACAGGGACAGTAGGAACAGCCAATGCTGGAGAATCTGAGATAACAAAGTGTGGAGCTGGAACAACACAGCAGGGCAAGCAGCATAGCTTGACATCTTGGGTCAGGACCCTTCTTCAGAAATGGGGGAGGCGATGGGGATTCTGAAATAATTAGGGAGAGAGGGGGAGGTGGACAGAAGATGGGTAGAGGAGAAGATAGGGTGAGAGGAGACAGACAGGTCAAAGTGGCAGGGTTAGAGCCAGTGAAGGTGAGTGTAGGTGGGGAGTTATATATGCTAAGATAATAAAATGTGAGGCTGGATGAACACAGCAGGCCAAGCAGCATCTCAGGAGCACAAAAGCTGACGTTTCGGGCCTAGACCCTTCATCAGAGAGGGGGATGGGGGGAGGGAACTGGAATAAATAGGGAGAGAGGGGGAGGTGGACCGAAGATGGAGAGCAAAGAAGATAGGTGGAGAGGGTGTAGGTGGGGAGGTAGGGAGGGGATAGGTCAGTCCAGGGAAGACGGACAGGTCAAGGAGGTGGGATGAGGTTAGTAGGTAGCTGGGGGTGCGGCTGGGGGTGGGAGGAAGGGATGGGTGAGAGGAAGAACCGGTTAGGGAGGCAGAGACAGGTTGGACTGGTTTTGGGATGCAGTGGGTGGGGGGGAAGAGCTGGGCTGGTTGTGTGGTGCAGTGGGGGGAGGGGATGAACTGGGCTGGTTTAGGGATGCAGTGGGGGAAGGGGAGATTTTGAAACTGGTGAAGTCCACATTGATACCATATGGCTGCAGGGTTCCCAGGCGGAATATGAGTTGCTGTTCCTGCAACCTTCGGGTGGCATCATTGTGGCAGTGCAGGAGGCCCATGATGGACATGTCATCAAGAGAATGGGAGGGGGAGTGGAAATGGTTTGCGACTGGGAGGTGCAGTTGTTTGTTGCGAACTGAGCGGAGGTGTTCTGCAAAGCGGTCCCCAAGCCTCCGCTTGGTTTCCCCAATGTAGAGAAAGCCGCACCGGGTACAGTGGATGCAGTATACCACATTGGCAGATGTGCAGGTGAACCTCTGCTTAATGTGGAATGTCATCTTGGGGCCTGGGATGGGGGTGAGGGAGGAGGTGTGGGGACAAGTGTAGCATTTCCTGCGGTTGCAGGGGAAGGTGCCGGGTGTGGTGGGGTTGGAGGGCAGTGTGGAGCGAACAAGGGAGTCACGGAGAGAGTGGTCTCTCCGGAAAGCAGACAGGGGTGGGGATGGAAAAATGTCTTGGGTGGTGGGGTCGGATTGTAAATGGCGGAAGTGTCGGAGGATAATGCGTTGTATCCGGAGGTTGGTAGGGTGGTGTGTGAGAACGAGGGGGATCCTCTTGGGGCGGTTGTGGCGGGGGCGGGGTGTGAGGGATGTGTCGCGGGAAATGCGGGAGACGCGGTCAAGGGCGTTCTCAATCACCGTGGGGGGGAAGTTGCGGTCCTTAAAGAACTTGGACATCTGGGATGTGCGGGAGTGGAATGTCTTATCGTGGGAGCAGATGCGGCGGAGGCGGAGGAAGCGGAGGCTTGGGGACCGCTTTGCAGAACACCTCCGCTCAGTTCGCAACAAACAACTGCACCTCCCAGTCGCAAACCATTTCCACTCCCCCTCCCATTCTCTTGATGACATGTCCATCATGGGCCTCCTGCACTGCCACAATGATGCCACCCGAAGGTTGCAGGAACAGCAACTCATATTCCGCCTGGGAACCCTGCAGCCATATGGTATCAATGTGGACTTCACCAGTTTCAAAATCTCCCCTTCCCCCACTGCATCCCCAAACCAGCCCAGTTCATCCCCTCCCCCCACTGCACCACACAACCAGCCCAGCTCTTCCCCCCCACCCACTGCATCCCAAAACCAGTCCAACCTGTCTCTGCCTCCCTAACCGGTTCTTCCTCTCACCCATCCCTTCCTCCCACCCCCAGCCGCACCCCCAGCTACCTACTAACCTCATCCCACCTCCTTGACCTGTCCGTCTTCCCTGGACTGACCTATCCCCTCCCTACCTCCCCACCTACACCCTCTCCACCTATCTTCTTTGCTCTCCATCTTCGGTCCGCCTCCCCCTCTCTCCCTATTTATTCCAGTTCCCTCCCCCCATCCCCCTCTCTGATGAAGGGTCTAGGCCCGAAACGTCAGCTTTTGTGCTCCTGAGATGCTGCTTGGCCTGCTGTGTTCATCCAGCCTCACATTTTATTATCTTGGAATCTCCAGCATCTGCAGTTCCCATTATCTCTGATACAGTTATATATGCTGCTGTGTTTTTGTAGGTTATATGAAGCAATAACTTAATTCATTTGCACATCACAATAGTTGCAATTCATTCAATAGATATATGAAATAATTGCTCAGAGGATGGTATCCCATCACCAACTCACCCTTTATTTACATCTGCACAGTAGCCAGACAGCTCAGAATCAGTCCCTCATGTGAGGAGATTCTGAATCTCCAATTTATATCTATCTCCCAGGGATCCTTGATAGGCCCAGGTGAACAACCAGAATAGAGACCTCATGGTCAATGAGATCCACACGGTTCAAATCACGACAATATGTGAAAGAATGAACTGCTGATATCTAAATAAGGCCTGTGTTTGTTCAGCTGAACGAGATACTGTGTATTTTACTGTAGGATTTAGATTTATTTATTTGTGAAATGTACTCAGTGCAGGAAGACAGTGGTACAGTGAACAGTGCTGCACAAAGTCACCATTCACTGGCACACACTTGGTTACGAAATCCAGGACTAAAAGATTTAACAGATCCAAAAGGTAAGCAAAGCCCCGCCCCCCGCCAGATCTTGCAGCGCCAAGTCCCATCTCCACAATGGTGCCGGTACCGCTCCAATCGTGAGGACAGTAAGCGGAACGACATCGCCCGCACTAACACCAAGCAAAAGGGTGGCTCGCACTGCCATCGCTGTCGACTGCTACCCCCTCACCGGGCCCGCTCTCACTGCTACCCCCTCACCGGGCCCGGTGTCACTGACACCCCCTCACCGGGCCCGGTGTCACTGACACCCCCTCACCGGGCCCGGTCTCACTGCTACCCCCTCACCGGGCCCGCTCTCACTGCTACCCCCTCACCGGGCCCGCTCTCACTGATACCCCCTCACCGGGCCCGCTCTCACTGCTACCCCCTCACCGGGCCCGGTCTCACTGATACCCCCTCACCGGGCCCGCTCTCACTGCTACCCCCTCACCGGGCCCGCTCTCACTGACACCCCCTCACCGGGCCCGGTCTCACTGATACCCCCTCACCGGGCCCACTCTCACTGATACCCCCTCACTGGGCCCGCTCTCACTGACACCCGCTCACCGGGCCCGCTCTCACTGCTACCCCCTCACCGGGCCCGCTCTCACTGCTACCCCCTCACCGGGCCCGGTCTCACTGACACGCCCTCACCGGGCCCGGTGTCACTGACACCCCCTCACCGGGCCCGCTGTCACTGATACCCCCCTCATCAGGCCCGCTGTCACTGATACCCCCCTCATCGGGCCCATTCTCACTGATACGCCCTCACCGAGCCCCACTCTCACTGATACCCCCTCACCGGGCCCCACTCTCACTGACACCCCCTCACCGGGCCCTACTCTCACTGATACCCCCTCACCGGGCCCTACTCTCACTGATACGCCCTCACCGGGCCCTACTCTCACTGATACCCCCTCACCGAGCCCCACTCTCACTGACACCCCCTCACCGGGCCCTACTCTCACTGACACCCCCTCACCGGGCCCTACTCTCACTGATACCCCCTCACCGAGCCCCACTCTCACTGACACCCCCTCACCGGGCCCTACTCTCACTGATACCCCCTCACCGGGCCCTACTCTCACTGATACCCCCTCACCGGGCCCTACTCTCACTGACACCCACTCACCGGGCCCTACTCTCACTGATACCCCCTCACCGGGCCCATTCTCACTGATAACCCCCTCATCGGGCCCATTCTCACTGATACGCCCTCACCGAGCCCCACTCTCACAGACACCCCCTCACCGGGCCCTACTCTCACTGATACCCCCTCACCGAGCCCCACTCTCACTGACACCCCCTCACCGGGCCCTACTCTCACTGATACCCCCTCACCGGGCCCCACTCTCACTGATACCCCCTCACCGGGCCCGCTCTCACTGATAACCCCCTCACCGGGCCCGGTCTCACTGATACCCCCTCACCGGGCCCGGTCTCACTGACACCCCCTCACCGGGCCCTACTCTCACTGATACCCCCTCACCGGGCCCTACTCTCACTGATACCCCCTCACCGGGCCCGCTCTCACTGATAACCCCCTCACCGGGCCCCACTCTTACTGATAACCCCCTCACCGGGCCCGCTGTCACTGATACCCCCTCACCGGGCCCATTCTCACTGATAACCCCCTCATCGGGCCCATTCTCACTGATACGCCCTCACAGAGCCCCACTCTCACTGACACCCCCTCACCGGGCCCTCTGTCACTGACACCCCCTCACCGGGCCCACTCTCACTGATAACCCCCTCACCGGGCCCCACTCTTACTGATAACCCCCTCACCGGGCCCGCTGTCACTGATACCCCCTCATCAGGCCCATTCTCACTGATAACCCCCTCATCGGGCCCATTCTCACTGATAACCCCCTCACCGGGCCCATTCTCACTGACACCCCCTCACCGGGCCCCACTCTCACTGACACCCCCTCACCGGGCCCATTCTCACTGATAACCCCCTCATCGGGCCCATTCTCACTGATAACCCCCTCATCGGGCCCATTCTCACTGATAACCCCCTCATCGGGCCCATTCTCACTGATAACCCCCTCACCGGACCCATTCTCACTGATACCCCCTCACCGGGCCCATTCTCACTGATAACCCCCTCACCGGGCCCATTCTCACTGATAACCCCCTCACCGGGCCCGCTCTCACTGATACCCCCTCACCGGGCCCAGTGTCACTGACACCCCCTCACCAGGCCCACTCTCACTGATACCCCCTCACCGGGCCCGCTCTCACTGACACCCCCTCACCGGGCCCAGTGTCACTGACACCCCCTCACCGGGCCCACTCTCACTGATACCCCCTCACCGGGCCCACTCTCACTGATACCCCCTCACCGGGCCCGCTCTCACTGACGCCCCCTCACCGGGCCCGCTCTCACTGACACCCCCTCACCGGGCCCACTCTCACTGATACCCCCTCACCGGGCCCCACTCTCACTGATACCCGCTCACTGGGCCCCACTCTCACTGATACCCGCTCACCGGGCCCGCTCTCACTGATAACCCCCTCACCGGGCCCTACTCTCACTGATACCCCCTCACCGGGCCCCACTCTCACTGATACCCCCTCACCGGGCCCCACTCTCACTGATACCCGCTCACCGGGCCCCACTCTCACTGATACCCCCTCACCGGGCCCGCTCTCACTGATAACCCCCTCACCGGGCCCCACTCTCACTGATACCCCCTCACCGGGCCCTACTCTCACTGATACCCCCTCACCGGGCCCCACTCTCACTGATACCCCCTCACCGGGCCCTACTCTCACTGATACCCCCTCACCGGGCCCGCTCTCACTGATACCCCCTCACCGGGCCCCACTCTCACTGATACCCCCTCACCGGGCCCTACTCTCACTGATACCCCCTCACCGGGCCCGCTCTCACTGATACCCCCTCACCGGGCCCCACTCTCACTGATACCCCCTCACCGGGCCCTACTCTCACTGATACCCCCTCACCGGGCCCCACTCTCACTGATACCCCCTCACCGGGCCCTACTCTCACTGATACCCCCTCACCGGGCCCGCTCTCACTGATACCCCCTCACCGGGCCCGCTCTCACTGATACCCCCTCACCGGGCCCTACTCTCACTGATACCCCCTCACCGGGCCCCACTCTCACTGACACCCCCTCACCGGGCCCGCTGTCACTGATACCCCCTCACCGGGCCCCGCTCTCACTGATACCCCCTCACCGGGCCCCACTCTCACTGATACCCCCTCACCGGGCCCCACTCTCACTGATACCCCCTCACCGGGCCCTACTCTCACTGATACCCCCTCACCGGGCCCGCTCTCACTGACATCCCCTCACCAGGCCCCACTCTCACTGATACCCCCTCACCGGGCCCTACTCTCACTGATACCCCCTCACCGGGC
This sequence comes from Stegostoma tigrinum, assembly GCF_030684315.1. NCBI lineage: Eukaryota > Metazoa > Chordata > Chondrichthyes > Orectolobiformes > Stegostomatidae > Stegostoma > Stegostoma tigrinum. Next base: position 136,539,853 of record NC_081356.1, read on the forward strand.
TCCACTCTCACTGACATCCCCTCACCAGGCCCCACTCTCACTGATACCCCCTCACTGGGCCCCGCTCTCACTGATACCCCCTCACCGGGCCCCACTCTCACTGATACCCCCTCACTGGGCCCCGCTCTCACTGACACCTCCTCACCGGGCCCCGCTCTCACTGATACCCCCTCACCGGGCCCCACTCTCACTGACACCCCCTCACCGGGCCCCACTCTCACTGACACCCCCTCACCGGGCCCCGCTCTCACTGACACCCCCTCACCGGGCCCACTCTCACTGATACCCCCTCACCGGGCCCCACTCTCACTGACACCCCCTCACCGGGCCCTACTCTCACTGATACCCCCTCACCGGGCCCCACTCTCACTGATACCCCCTCACCGGGCCCTACTCTCACTGATACCCCCTCACCGGGCTCCACTCTCACTGATACCCCCTCACCGGGCCCTACTCTCACTGATACCCCCTCACCGGGCCCACTCTCACTGATACCCCCTCACCGGGCCCCACTCTCACTGACACCCCCTCACCGGGCCCACTCTCACTGATACCCCCTCACCGGGCCCCACTCTCACTGACACCCCCTCACCGGGCCCACTCTCACTGATACCCCCTCACCGGGCCCCACTCTCACTGATACCCCCTCACTGGGCCCCACTCTCACTGATACCCCCTCACCGGGCCCACTCTCACTGATACGCCCTCAACGGGCCCACTCTCACTGATACGCCCTCACCGGGCCCCACTCTCACTGATACCCCCTCACCGGGCCCTACTCTCACTGACACCCCCTCACCGGGCCCTACTCTCACTGACACCCCCTCACTGGGCCCCACTCTCACTGATACCCCCTCACCGGGCCCCGCTCTCACTGATACTCTCTCGCCGGGCCCACTCTCACTGATACGCCCTCACCGGGCCCCACTCTCACTGATAACCCCTCACCGAGTCCACTCTCACTGCTACGCCCTCAACGGGCCCACTCTCACTGATACCCCCTCACCGGGACCCGTTCTCACTGATACCCCTTCACCGGGTCCGGTCTCGGTGCTGAGTTTTACAGTGGAATGATAGAATAGCATCTAGTTATCATAGGGAGAAATGACTAATGCATCGATTGTGATATGCATAGATGTTGTATAAATTCTGTGGAAATTACTTAATAAAGTTTTTTATCCTTCAAGGGTTAGCAAAAGTGAAGTCCGATATTCTGGAAACAGACTTGAACATTCGGTAAGGAAATTTTGTTCCTCCATATATCAACACAAATTTCCTTCAATGGCATTCGCAGTATATGCTAAAACTGTCATGCTATTCAACAACAAGAATACAAGTCATGTAGACCAAGTGTAGGTTAGAAATGGAAACTTGAAAATATTATTTTCAAACTGTACTCTCACATCCGAAACAAGCTTCCCCTTAGATATGCTAACTCATTTTTCTGATTTGAGCTCTGGCAGATCATTTTGTTTTTTGATGTCCAATGTCTATGGGAAAGCCATAAATTGAAACATGATTCAATCCATGAAATAATATGTCAAAAGCAAGGCAACTAGGAGATTATTTAAAAATAAGGTGTGCACTTATCCTTTTGACCTATCTAACAAAATTGCAGGATGGATTAAAATCAGGATCCATTTCATCTGCCTTTACCTGCCAAAACTGCTTGATACAATAAATGACAAAGAAATGAGACAAGGGAACGTATCATGGCAGAGAAAGGTTTGGGAAACTTTAAGATGGGAATGTACCTACTTCTGGGCCAGAAAGTCGGTGTTTAAATCCTATCTGCTATAGATGCATGTTTCAAATAATTTATAGGCCAGGCTGGGTGAAAAAAACAATAGGACTCCTTCCTGAAATGTATTGACCCAACTGTACTTTTATGACATTCTTTTAATTGTAGCATTTACCATCTAAAAGATTATTTTATTGAAAGTAAACTCAATTGCACAGTCTGCCGTGGTGTAAATTGGACTCATTTTGGATTGTTAATTCAATGTTATAAATAAAAACTGCCATACTTAATAATTCTTTATGTTTTCCAGAGATAAACTTACTTTGAAAAAGCAAGCAGCAGAAGTAAGTTCAAAATCCTTTCATTTGCTTGTGAAATACTTAAAGTATCTGGTTTCCAGCTCTTCCTGATGTCATTGAGACATCAGGAAGTCACGATTTTGTCATTGTGATCATTGTATCACTCCTTTGATTTCATTACCATGTTATTTTTGTAATAATTGACCATTCAACTTAGTTCTGTGGGTTATCTTAATTTTTCTGGTTCCGTTTTAAACACTACAATGCATTCATGGCTTTATATGGTTTCTTCTCTTGGGTCTGCACTGTCATCCTAAGCTTGTCCCAAGACACATTCTTATCAAAATCAATTTTTCTGATGAAGTGTCTAGGCCCGAAACGTCAGCTTTTGTGCTCCTAAGGTGCTGCTTGGCCTGCTGTGTTCATCCAGCTCCACACCTTGTTATCTCTGATTCTCCAGCATCTGCAGTTCCTACTATCTCATATCAAAATCAGCGTCAGTTTAAGTACCTACATCAATCTAATTTTACTTCCACCCTCGATTCATGACTTAACATGCTGCAGGATCCCTTATTAACAAAAAGCCTTGGATGAGCGTGATAAGATAACTGGAAAAACGCAGCAGGTCCAGTAGCATCTTTGGAGAAAAAGCAGAATTAATGTTTTGGGTCTAGTGACCCTTCTTCAGACGTACAATTAGCTGCAATCAATTCCGAAGAAGGGTCACTTGGCCCGAAACATTAAGTCTACTTTCTGTCTGCAGAGGCTGCCAGACCTGCTGAGTTTCTCCAGCAATTACTATTTTTGTTTCAGATTTCCAGCATCTGCAGACCTATGGGTTTATGATAAAGCTCCTATTAACTCAACCACATCATTTGTAATTAGGAACCATTATTATCACTTTTTCTTTTGCTGCTCTACTGAATTAAGCCGCAAATTTCATTTTTGTCAAGGTCACATACTTATTATCTACAATATTGCTCAACCACACCAACTCAGCTTATCAAAACGTCTTTAACAGCACCATCCAAACCTGCAGTCTCTAACATCTGGAAGGATAAGAGCAGCAGATTCTTGGGAGCACCACTGCAAATTCCTCTCTAAGTCACTCATCATCCTGACTTGGAAATATATCGCTGTTACTTCATTGTCATCGTGTAAAAATTCCTGGAGTTCCTTTCTAACAGCAATGTGGTGTTCCTAGATCTGAAGGACTGAAATAGTCCAAGGGATGTCAAAGAATAGCGAGAGTTTGTAATGAAAAAGTAGGATGCCTATATTAGGCGCAGAGCATTAAAAAAGGGGAAGCACCTTAGAAGTATACAGAGTGTAAGGGGGTGGTTAAAAAGAAATTAGAAGTGCAAAGAGGGCCACAAAATATCTTTGGTACATAAGGTTAAGAAGATCCCTAAGACATTTTATAAGGATATTAAATGGAAGCAGATTACCATGGTAAGAGCAGGGCCTATTGGAAGTAAAAGGAGCAATCTGTACATGGAATCCCTACAGTGCAGAAGGAGGCCATTCAGCCATACTAATCTTCCAAAGAGCATCCCACCATGCCCCCACATTTACCATGTCTAATCCACCTAGCCTAACGCATTCCAGAACACAATAGATAATTTCGGAATGGCCAATCCGCCTAATCTGTCCACTTTGGACTGTGGGAGGAAACCCATGCAGATATGGAGTGCATGTGCAGCTATGGTGCCTCAGTGGAATGGAACATGATGCATGGTACATAGAACAGAGAAGATGTGGGCGGGGTCTGAAATGAATCTTTCACATTGTATTCACAAAGAAGAAAGACATTTACACTGGAGAATTCAGTTGAGATAGTGAGGTTCTAGAGCATGTTAAGATTAAAAAGGAGGAGGTATTGGATGTTTAAGCAGGAATAAAGGTGCATAAATCCTCTGGGCCTGTTGAGATAGAGTCATGAAATCATACAGTGTGGAAACAGACTCTTTGCTCCAACACATCCATGCTGACCAAGTTTTACAATCTAAACTAGTCCCACTTGCCTGCGTTTGGCCTGTAAGCCTCTAAACCTTTCTTGTTCATATACCTATCCAAATGTCGATAACTGGACAGTATCCAAGCTGCTATGAGAGGCAAGGGGGGAGGCTGTGGGACCCTGGCAGATATATTTAATATTTTGCTGGCCACAGGTGAAGTGCAAGATGACTGGAGGTCAGCGATTATGGTTTCTTTGTTCAAGAAGGGCAGCTGATAGCAGCAGGTAATTACAATCAGGTTAGACTGATGTCAGTGGTGAAGAACTTAGTGGAAAAAATTCTGGGGGATAGGATTAATCAACACTTGTGATGTCGGTAAATCACTTCAAGTTACCTTTAGAGGAGCAAATTACTGTAGGTGCAGGAAACTGTACTGAAAACCACAGCGGGTCAGACAACATCTATGAAGAGAGCAAGTCTGAGTCGACATGACTCTTCATCAGAGTAATATACTGATGAAGAGTCACCTTGACTTGAAATGTTGGCCTGCTTAGTCTCTATGGATGTTGCCTGATCTGCTGTGATTTCCAGCTTTTTTTGTGCTCACAATCATCTTTAGTTTGGCTACTTACTAAGAAATCTCAGAGACAATCAAATACTGAAACAATGATTTAAACTTTACTGCATGTTGCAACCAAAATAAGACCTTTCGAATTAGCAAGTTACGTCTCACAACCCAACTTGGCTATTACCTGATTAATGGTGGAACTTGGCCACGATTGGTCTGTGTCTGGTGTTTGATTCTTATACAGATTTTTGTCCTTCGGGTCTGTGCGTGATATTATTGATGATTTTAAAAGAGCCCTTACCTCCAAATTGCTGTAAGTCTGCAGCTTGCCTTCTTGTCAGAAGCTTCCTTGTTCCTTGTTACATTTAACATTATCTGTTTGAAGACACAGCTTTCCTGCAGTTAACTCCTTAAATTCTTCTGCAGGGCAACCAGCTAACCTTGTGTCATAAAGCAACCAGATTCTCAAGCAGGTGTCAAAGCAGTTTCATTCGCGTGGTTTTGATTGTCAGGCATGGCTAATTGCTATCAATTCCTGGATAAGTTTATTGGAGACAGTATAGACTACAGATGCTGGAGGCCGGAGCCGATAGACAGTATGGACTACAGATGCTGGAGGCTGGAGTCGATGGACAGTATGGACTACAGATGCTGGAGGCTGGAGTCAATAGTATGGACTACAGATGCTGGAGGCTGGAGTCGATAGACAGTATGGACTACAGATGCTGGAAGCCGGAATCCATAGTCAGTATGGACTACAGATGCTGGAGGCCGGAGTCGATAGACAGTATAGACTACAGATGCTGGAAGCCAGAGTCAGTAGTCAGTATGGACTACAGATGTTGGAGGCCGGAGTCGATAGACAGTATAGACTACAGATGCTGGAGGCCGGAGTCGATAGACAGTATGGACTACAGATGCTGGAGGCTGGAGTCGATAGACAGTATAGATTACAGATGCTGGAGGCTGGAGTCAATAGACAGTATGGACTACAGATGCTGGAGGCCGGAGTCGATAGACAGTATGGACTACAGATGCTGGAGGCCGGAGTCGATAGACAGTATGGACTACAGATGCTGGAGGCCGGAGTCGATAGACAGTATAGACTACAGATGCTGGAAGCCGGAGTCGATAGACAGTATGGACTACAGATGCTGGAAGCTAGAGTCAATTGACTTTGGATTTGTTTGTATTTGTCATTAATAGTTTATTCCAGACAGAGTCATTGCCACTTCTTGCCGTGTGTAACAGTTTAGTTTTTGTTGATTCATTCAACCCATCAGCAGATTTTAAAGTTCTGAAATCTATAATACATTATACAATATTATGGGCTTCAGAACTTTAAAGGGAGGGATTATAGAACATAGAACAGTACAGCACTGTACAGACCCTTCGGCCCACGATGTTGTGCCAAACGCTTACCCTAAACCTAAGGTCTATCTAACCTCCACCCCACCTTATACTATCATCCATAAGCCTATCTAATAGCTGCTTAAATGCCCCTAATGAGGCCGACTCCACTACCCTCTCTGGCAATGCATTCCACGCCACTACCACTCTTGATCAGGGACAGTCAGCACAGATTTGTTGGAGGGATGTCTTGTTTGACTCATTGAGTTTTTTGAAAAGGTGGCTAAATGTATTGATAAGGGGAGGGCTCTTGATGTGGTTTTGGTAAGTCCTTTGACAAGATCCCCAATGGAAGGCTGGTCCAAAAGATAAGAGGCCCTGGGATCCAAGGCAAGTTGTTAAAGTTGATCCAAAATTGGCTTGCAAATAGGAGGAAAGGGGTGATGGTGGAGGGTTGTTTTTATGATAGAAAGCCTGTGACCACTGGTGTACCACTGCGATCAGTTCTGGGGCTCTTCCTGCTTGTTATTTACATTAACAGCTCGGATGTGAACACAGAAGGTATAATGAGTAGGTTTGAAAATGACATGAAAATTGATGGTGTTGATGTGAGGAAGATGGTCTCTGGCTACAATCTGATATTGATCAGCAGGTGAATTTGACACAATAATGGCAGATGGAATTTAGTCCTTATGAGTGAGAGATGCTGCAATTTGGGAAGTGTAACAAGAGAAGGATATATACAATGAATGGTGGGTCCCTCGGGAGTACTGAGGAACTAAGGGGCCTTGGTACACAACTCCATAGATCGCTGGAAGTATCAGCATAAATAGGTGGTGAAGAAGGCATTTGCAGTGATCATCTTCATTAGCTGGGTGCAAAAAGGTCTTGCTACAAATTTATGAAACATTGGTTAGGCCAAAGATGGAAAACTATGTGGACTTCTGGTCACCACACCATCAGAAAGAAGTGATGTCCTGGAGAGGGTGCAGAGGAGACTCACCTGGATGAGTGATAATGGGAACTGCAGATGCTTGAGAATCCAAGATAATAAAATGTGAGGCTGGATGAACACAGCAGGCCCAGCAGCATCTCAGGAGCACGTTTCGGGCCTAGACCCTTCATCAGACTCACCTGGATGTTGTCTGGGATAGAAAGTCTCAATTACAAAAAGAGACTGGATAGGATGGGTTTGATCTCCTTGGAGCAGAAGAGGCTGAGGTGTGATCTGATTGAGATATACAAAATTATGAGAGGCATAGACAGGCTCGATCATAAGAATCTTTTTCCATGGCAGACATGTCTAAGACTAAAGGGCATAAGTTTAAAATGAGGAGTAAATGGCTTAGAGAAGATACGAGGAAAGTTTTTTTCACTCAGAAAGTGGTGGAACTGCGCTGCCTGAGAGGGTAGTGGGGGGAAGCACTCTGGCAACATTTAAGAAGTATCTGGACGAACAGTTAAAATGTCAGTCTGTTGATCAAGTCCTGGTAAATGGACTAAGTATAGAATAGAATAGAAAAGAATAGAACAGAATAGTTTAAATAAAAACCAAAAGAACCAATAGAATACTGTCATGTGCACTCGAATGAGTGCAATGAAATGTTTGTAATGTTGCCTCTCAGTGCTATCTTAGGCACAGGGTACCTAAGTAGAGGTACTTTGAGTGTTGTTGTAGAATTGAAACAGAAGAAGAAATGGACTAACATGGGACCACGGAGTTTAAAATGTCCAGAATGACAACAAAAGGTATCTTTAAAGCACTCAACTTAGAGTCCTTTTCAACTGAGCCTGTGCCTGCCAGGCTCCAGGACACAAGGCCTCACTGCCTCCACACGCTGGTCCCAGCCCCAGGCTTGCCTCCAGGACTTGTCACCCCAGCCGGCCTGCACTCACTCTCGTCCACTTCTAGGACTCAGCCCAGGCTTACTGTGCTCCTGTTCTGGGCTGTGGCTGCGACTCTCTTCCTGGTCGTTTCTCTATTCCCTCCATGTAGGGAAAGAGGACAGGCACTGTAGCTGGAGCGTCTTACTCTGCTGCCATCTCGCAAGATCTTGTACTTTGGTGTTTACTGGTCAGCGTAGAAAATATGGGCCAAAGGGCCTGTTTCTATGCTAATTGGTTGTCTGACTCTCAGACAGATCACAGCTAACATCACCAGGGCCATTCAAGATGGGCGAGAACAAGCTCACATCACATGAAAAATTTTTAAAAAAATGCCTCACCTCTAAGTTTTTAAAACCTTCACAATGTTTTTTGTCACCTGTAACTTCCATTTCTTCAATTTTGTAATTTCACAACTGTCGACCTTTCCCAAGACTAAGTGGCCTTAATTCTTTTTTATTCATTTAATCTTCCACAGGATGTGAAAGCCAGCATTTGCAATAAAAAAACCTCTCCTTTCTTGCTTGCACTTTCAGCATTGCTATTTTGTTACATTCTTTTCAGTAATGGTGGTTTTTGATTTGTATTCCACTAAAACCTTTGCAGAGGGTCCAAGGTCCAGTGCAGTCCTTAATTCTATCATCGCTTCTAAAATGCATAGATCTAAAATTGGATTTCTTTTGTATCCCTCTTATCATTGCCAATGCCTGGCTGGCTATCTCCTTGCCCCTACCGTTCATACAGATTGCGTTCACAATTTGCTTCCATATTTTATTCACCTAGCAATTTGATGCCCTGTTCGGAAACATAAATACCCATATCACTGAAAGCACCCTCACGGTTTGATGTTCGGTGAATTTAAGGTTCTCAGTAATTGAAAAGCAGAATAATGCAAATACTGTAAATGTGAAATAAAAGCAGAAAATTCTAGAACTGGCCAACTGAATAGGACATGGGGAGGGGCTAAAAAGGGCAAAGTTGAAAAAAGAGAAAGGGTTATCAGAAATCATAGTTTGAAACAAAAGAGCATGCGGTATTAGGAAAGCACAGATGGATTTGAACCAAAATGGGTAGCAATGGACAAGAACATTAACAATATCACTGTCTCAGGGTTTGGGACAGGGAGCTAAAGGTGGTATTGCACACCCTCAGCAGAAGCAAGGCCTAACTGATACTTTCTGTTGGTTCACTGTCTAACTAATGGCAGTTAACAACTTCTGGTGTGATGTAGGAAAACATTAAAAAAACTTATGAAGAATGAACATATAAGCAGCAAATGGATTTCCAATTTGATAAATGTATGTTGGTGCATTTTGTAAGGAGTAACAATGCTACTCCTCTGAAAATAACACAAACAGTGCAGAATTTGAATATTGCTGAAAAAAGACACGTTTTGTCAAAACGTTTCGTTGTGCATTCATCAGAACTGACAAGAACACCATTATGAAGGGAACAGCTCTTAATACTGAATGAGAATTGAGTACTGAATGGATTGAGAGTCAGAGTCATACAGCCATACACCACAGAAACAGATCCTTTGACACAACTTGTCCATGTCGACCAGGTTTCCTAAACTGAACTGGTTTCATTTGCCTGCATTAGGCCCATATCCTTCTGAACCTTCCCATCTATGTGCCTGCCCAAATATTTTTTAAATGTTGTAATTGCATTTGCTTCTACTACTTCCTCTGGAAGCTCATCTTCATTGTGAAAAAGTTGCTCCTCAATTCTCTTTTAAATCTTTTGGACTCCCCTACCTAGGGAAAAGACATTGGCTTTTCACCTTGCCTGTGCTCCTCAAGATTTTATAAACCTCGATAAAGTCACCCCTCTGCCTTCTGTGCCCCCAGGAAAAAGGCCCCAGCTCATCCAACTTCTCCTTATAACCCAAACCCTCCAGTCTAGGTAACATCTTTGTAAATCTTTATTGCACACTTTCCAGTTTAATAACATTCTTACTGTAGCAGTGCGACCAGAATTGTACGCCGTACTCCAAATGTGGCCTTACCAATGTCTTGTACAACTGTAACATGATGCCCCAACTCCTGTACTTGATGCTGTGACTGTTGAAGTAAAATATGCCAAACATCTACCTCACCATCCTGTCTACCTGCAACGTCACTTTCAAGGAGCTATGTTCTGCACCCCTAGGTCTCTTTGTTAACAAAATTCCCTAGGGCTCTACTATAAACTGTAGAAGTCCTGCCCTGGTTTCTCTTACCAAACACTTCCCATCTATCTAAATTAAACTCCATCTCCATCTGCCGTTCCTTGGACCACTGGCTCAGTTGATCAAATCCTGTTGTACTCTAAGACAACCTTCTCCATTGTGTGCTATATCACAAATTTTGGTGTCATCCTCAAACTTATTAACCATGCCTCCTACATTCTCATTCAATTTGTTTTATAAATGACAAACAACAGTGGATCTAGCACCGATCCTTGCAGCACACTACTAGTCACAGGCCTCTCGCCTGAACGACAACCCTGCTCCACCATTTTCTGTCTCCTACCATCAAACCAACTTTGTATCCAATTGGTTAGCTCTTCCTGGATCCAACCTTACTAATCAGTCTACCATTCAGAACCTTATTGAAAGCCTAGATAATGCCATGTAAACAATGTTGTCTACTCTGCCTTCCTCTGTCTTCTTGGCCATCTCTTCAAAAAACTCAAATCAAGCTTGTTTGATCAGAGATAATGGGAAATGCAGATGCTGGAGAATCCAAGATAACAGAGTGTGGGGCTGGATGAACACAGCCGGCCAAGCAGCATCTTAGGAGCACAAAAGCTGATGTTTCAGTCCTAGACCCTTCATCAGAAAAAGAGTCTCGGCCCGAAACGTCAGCTTTTGTGCTCCTAAGATGCTGCTTGGCCTGCTGTGTTCATCCAGCCCCACACTTTGTTATCAAGTTTGTGTGACATGGTTTCCCATGCACAATGCCATGCTGACTATCTGTAATCAGTCCTTGCCTTTCCAAGTATGTATATCCTGTCTCTTAAACTCCTGACTCTACTCAACCAGCCTATGATTAAAAACTGAAAGCATTGTTCAGTAGTAGATGTGATTGAACAACATTTATAAATAATCTCGAATCTGCTCTAAATTACACTTACAACCAATTTAAAATTAATTGTTGGGTACACAGTATAGTGTACTTTAGTGTGCAGGAAGCAATTTTAAATTTTCATATGTTAATATGCATATTAGTACATAGGGTACTGTGCTTTATGGCCAGAAAAAAACATGAACTCACATTTAACCTGTTTCAGCTTAACAGTATTATGAAAACCATTCTCTGGTCCATTCCTCAGGGTAATGCCTTGACCAATCAGCCTATCTACTGGATTAAATTTAAGCAAAGATTAGCAGTTAACTGGTTCACTCTCCATGACAACACGTCCACCAATCAGAGTACATTTGTGAACTAAGGACTCTCTCCTGATACAGCACAAAACATTGCTCCCTTTTCATTGCAATTCTTGTAAGTTGTCCTGATGTTTGCAAGTTGACAACTTGACTTTTTTCAAGAGTAGTCAAATATATTGCATTGATTACTAAATGCTTTGGATCTACATTTTACCAGAACTGAGAATTCATAATGAGCACAAAGACTGATTAATCTGCGTTCTTTTCCCAAGACAAAGAAGATGAAGACATTTGATAAAGTACATGTAAAGAAAATACTTTTGAATAAGATTTACAGGAATATAAGGCATAAGATATTTGCTCATTAAATGCAACAAATTAAATGCAAAAATTAGATGCAAAAGATACATTATTCCAACAAATATTCACAGGCCAGATGCTGATATTGCAGTTATCATAAGAGCGATTGTAAACCCTAGGAACAAGAGAACACTAACTGGCTGAGTTGGAGTCAGTGCATGATGTGGGAACATCTGAAAAGAACAAAAGTGGAAATGGAAAAGAAAAAGCAATATTTCTCTATTTTGATAATATTATCTTTTGACTTGTGTGTTTTTTTCATAGGATGACTTTTATAAAGCAGTTCGAATAAATCAAAGCAACGACCTTAGTGAACTTGTGAAAAGGAGTGAAGGAATGCCAGGTTTGTTTAAGAGAAGGTCCGAACACAAACTGAAAGAAGTATGTTATAGTTCAGACTTTCTTCCAACCTGTTGTTTTTCTGCACGCAGCACAAAGGCATTTTCTCATGCAAGTTAAAAGAGTTCAATACTGTCTAAAGATCCTGCTGTGTTATGTGTAAAACACTCCCTCACTGAACAGTCCCTGGACACATACAGCATGGGTTAGAAATTTTGGGCAGAATTCTCTGTGCCCACTTGAACTGTGTGAAAAGGGAAGGTAGAACCTATGGAAATCTTACCCACAACTGAAGTGAGACTAATCAGCCTCCCTTTTTAAATAGGGGTGTCTCGTTAATGATTTTCGAGTCCTCCGGGACCCGCCCTGGCTCTAGAGATTCCTGAAAGATCACCACTAATGCCTCCACTATCTCTTCAGCTACTTCCTGAAGGGCCCTGGGGTATAGTCCATCTGGTTCAGGTAATTTATCCACCATATTCAGGCCACTCAGTTTTTGCAGCACCTTCTCCTTGGTGACGGCCACTATACTCAGCTCTGCCCCCTGACTCTCTTGAATTTTTGGGATATTACTAATGTCTTCCACTGTGAAGACTGGCGAAAGTAATTATTCAGTTCCTCAGCCATTTCCCTGTTCCCCACCACTATCTTTCCAGCATCATTTTCCAGTGGTCCAATGCCCACTTTTGCCCCTCTTTTGTCCTTTATATATCTAAAGAAATTCTTACAGTCCTTTATATTACTGGATAGCTTACCCTTGTACCTAATCTTCTCCCTCATTTCTTTTATTGTTGCCCCCTGTTGGTCTTTAAAAGCTTCCCAACCCTCTGGTTTCCCACTGCCCTCCACCACATTATATGCTTTCTCTTTTGTTTTTATGCTATCCCTGACTTCCCTAGTCAGCCATGATTGCCTCATCCTCCCCGTACCATGCTTCTTCTTCCTAGGGATGAATTTTTGCTGCATCTCCTGAATTACTCCTAGAAACCCCTGCCATTGCTGTTCCACTGTCTTTCCTGCTAGGCCCCTCTTCCAGTCAATTCTGCCCAGCTCCTCCCTCATGCCTCTGTAGTTGAATTTATTCAGCTGTAATACCTTTGTCTATTGTCATTCTATTGATTCTATTGTCTCCCTCTCAAATTGCACAGTAAAGTTGATCATATTATGATCACTGCCCCTTGAGAGTTCCTTCACCTTAAGGTCCCTTCTGAAGTCTGCCTCGTTGCATATCACTAAATCCAGTGTTGCCTGTTCCCTAGTGGGCTTCACTTCGAGCAGCTCCAAAAGGCCATCTCGTAGACACTCCTTAAGTTCCTTTTCTTGCGATCTACTACCAATCTGATTTTCCCATCCACCTGCATATTGAAATCCCCCACAACCACGGTGACTTTGCCTTTCTTGAACACATTTTCTATCTCCTGGTGTACCCTGTGTCCCAGCTCCTGACTCCTGTTTGGGGGCCCACACACAACTCCAAATATGGTGATTTTACCTCTGCAGTTCCTCAACTCTACCCACACAGATTCAATACCATCTGATCCAACTTTGTTTCTTACTATTGATTTAATTTCATGTCTTACTAATAAGGCAACCCCACCCACTCTGCCCACCTGCCTAGCTTTTCGATAGGATGCACATCCTTGGATATTCAGCTCCCAATCCTAACCCAGTTGCAGCCATGTATCTGCGATGCCCACCACATCATACCTGCCAATTTTGATCTGCGCCAAAAGCTCAAAATATCGATTTTCTTACTCCTCTGATGCTGCCTGATCTGCTGTTTTCCTCCAGCTCCACACTGTGTTGTTTCTGACTCCAGCATCTGCAGTTCTTGCTGTCTCATTTTCCTTCTTATTACTACTGCATGCATTTAGATGCAACACCTTCAGTACTGTCTCAACCATCTCTCTTTTCATTATCATTCACTTATCAAGCGTGCTTGATGTTTGATCCCTAATCCTTTCCAACAAAACTTCCTCCTTAAATCCCTGTTTGGTAGTGGCGACTGTGCTGATGCAAATCTTTGTTCCAACCACTAACCAGTATCATCATCACCCTCTGCTCATCTTCACTCAAACTCAGAGGGTGTGTTGCTGAGGTCCTCCTTCTGCTGCTGGTGACTGTGCTGATGCCAGTCTTCACACCAAGCACCAATCAGTGTAGTCGCTGTCCCCTGCTGGACATTAGATGTAGTTCTCAGGGCTAACAGGATCAAGGGTTATGGGGAGAAATCGCAAACAGAATACTGAGTTGGTTGATCAGCGATGATCATATGGAATGACAGAGCAGCCTCAAAGTGCCAGATGGCACCTTCTCCTTTTACAATTCATCATGTCCTCAATTGCTTAGCACTTGTTTGCTGAAATAAATCAAAGATTGCAGATGCTGGAGAACTGAAATAAACAAAAAAAAAGAGAGCCACTGGACTTGAAATGTTAATATTGTTTTCTTTTTATAGATACTGTCAGATCTGCTGAGTTTCTCCAGTAACTTCTGTTTTTAGCTGTTCACTGAAGCTGAGTTTGGGTTCTGTTCAGGTCACACAGCACCTGACCTCATTACAGCCAAACATGGACAAAACAGCTGAACTCCAGAGCGGAGGAGAGAATGGTAGGCAAATTATTGGAGCAGATGCTGAGAGATAGCATTTCTGATTATTTGGAAAAGCACAGTTTGATTAGAAACAGTCAGCATGACTTTGTGAGGGGCAGGTCATTCCTCACAAGCCTTATTGAATTCTTTGAGGATGTGACAAAACACATGGATGAAGGCAGAGCAGTGGATGTAGTGTATATGGATTTTAGCAAGGCATTTGATAGGTTGCCCATGGTAGGCTCATTCAGAAAGTAAGGAGGCATGGAATTCATGGAAATTTGGCTGTCTGGATACAAAACTGGCCGTCCAATAGAAGACAGAGGGTGGTAGTAGATGGAAAGTATTCAGCCTGGAGCTCGGTGACCATGGTGTGCCACAGGGAGCTGTTCTGGGACCTCTGCTCTTTGTGATCTTTATAAATGACTTGGATGAGGAAGTGGAAGGGTGGGTTAGTAAGTTTGCCTGTTTACCATCTTGCTCCTTACATATGTATAAAATGCCTTGGGATTTTCTTTAATCCCGTTCACTGAAGACATTTCATTGTCCCTTTATCCCTCCTAATTCCATTTTGAGTTCTTTCTGCTATCTTTGTATTTTTCAAGTGCTCTGTCTGTCTTCAGTTTCCTAAACCTTATGCAAGTCTCCTTTTTCTTTTTGACTAAGCTCTCAATTACTCTTGTCACCCAAGGTTCCTGAATCTTGCCATCCTTATCCTTCATTTTCATAGAGCAGCCTACCTTTAAAAGATGCCTACATGCCAGATATGAATTTACCCTCAAACAGCCACTGCCCCCAATCTGTATTATATCTACTGGTTCTCTTTCATCCATACTACTACTGGTTTGGAAGAGAAGTCCCTTCTCCTTGACAGTTAGAAATCTTTGGAATTGTCTACCCCAGAATGTTGCTGAAGCTACATTGTTGAATGCATTCAAGATTGAGATTGATAGATATTTTTAGCTGTCAGGAAGTCAAATGTCTGTTGGGAGTAGGTAAGAAAGTGAGATAAAGATAGAAGATCAATCACAGCTGAGTTGGAAAGCCAAGCAGTCTTGAGGAACTAAATTTACTTCTGTTTCTTCCACCTGTACACAAAAACCTACAACAATCATCATACAGTTAAGAAGAATGCCCTTTTTTGCCAGACATTTTAACTATATTCAGTGTTGATGCAGAGTTTCAAACTAATACAATTCACTGCTCAGAGATAAAATTGAGTGAAACTGAGAGTAAGCTAGTAAGGTACAGTGATTTCAATTTGACCATTTGCTATTTTCACAGGTGAAAATGTAGTTCACTGTTTAGCAACTGGATTTGGAAACACATATATTTCCACATTCACTGAAAGCCAGTTTGAGTTTCGTGGACACTGCTCGTATGTTCTACTCAGGGATAATAGTGACCCTGAAGGCTTCAGTATTTTGGTAAGTGAAGTAAAAACAATATCTTTATGTTTTACTGGAATTGGTGTTGATAACAAGTATTTTAATGTCAAAAGTAGCTGAAGAGATTCAGGGACGTATTACAGCACTGAAAGAAGTCTGTCAGATGTTGAGTCAACTCCAGCTCGCTGCAAGAGATTCAGCTAGTCCCATGCACTGTCCTCATGCACCCTTTCTGTGCTGGTGTTCATCCAATTTCCTCTTGAAAGACACAATTTAAGCTTTTTCCACTATGTTTCTAGGCTATATATTCCAGATTCTATCTGCTTGCTATGTAAAATAATTTGATTTTCATGCCGTCTGGAGCTTGTATCTGAGATCTGATTCTTCTTGCTTTCACATGGAAAGCTTTTTTACCTCTGCCTATACACCTCAAGATTTTGAACAGCTCTTCACATCTCATCTCAACCTAATTTTGTCTAAGGATAACAACCCAGTCTCTCCAACTTATCCATATAATTGCAATTGAAGTTCCTCATCTCTGGAATCATTTGCATGTATCTGTTGTGCACCTTTGACAAAGCCTTCAACATTTTTTTCGTCAGATGAGAACATTACTAGCAAAGCCAGGATTTGTTATACCCATCCCTAAATGCCCAGGAGAAGGTGCTGTTGAGTTGTGTTCTGAACCACTGCAATCCATTTGGTGCATAAAAACATACAAACTAGGATCAGAAGTGGGCCATTTAGCCCCTTCAGCCTGCTGCACCATTTAGTACAATCATGGCTGATCTAATCCCAGCCTCAACTCCACTTTCTGCTCACTCTTCATAACCCTTCAACCCATAACTAATTAAAAATCAGCTTATCCCCTCAAATTTACTCGGTGTCCTGACATCCATCACACTCTAAGATAATAAAATGTGAGGCTGAATGAACACAGCAGGCCCAGCAGCATCTCAGGAGCACAAAAACTGACGTTTCGGGCCTAGACCCTCCATCAGACCCTTCACCACACTCTGATCACCACTGATTCACAATCCTTTGATAGAAGTAATTTCCCCTCATCTCTGTTTTAAACCTTATCCTAAAACTGTGAGCTCTTTTTCTGGATTGCCTCACTGGAGGAACTATCCATTTTGCATCTCCTGTGTCAATCCCTTTTAGCGTCTTGTGTACTTCAATTAGATTTCCCCTGATTCTTCTAAACTCCAGATAATATAAGACTAAATTGTTCAATGTCTCTTCAAAAGACAAACCCCTCTCAAAAAAATTTACTGAACCTCCTCTGAACTGCTTCTAATACATCCCTCTTCAAGTAAGAGGACTAATTTTGTATGCAAGAGATTCAGTATTACTTACCCTACTTGTACCTCTATTCCTTTCGCAATAAATACTAAAATGTGTTAAATGCCACACCTGCATGCGTGTTTTCTGCAATGAATGCATGAGGACAGCCAGATTCCTCTGCACTAAAACACTCGAAAGTTTATCTCCATTTAGATAAAAAGTTGCCTTTTCGTTCCCCTGACAAAATTTAGCTGTAGGACTTTCCACCCCTGCATCATAATTATTAATATGGATTGTAAATAGTTGGGGTCTGATGTCTGAAACCTATAGCACCCCACCAGTTACATCTTGCCAACCAGAAAATGGCCTATGTATCCTGACTTCTACTTTCTGTTAGTTAACCAATTCTCGATTCAATATACTGAACTGCCCAAAGCTTCATGTGATCTTACCTTGTGTATTAATGTTTTGTGCAGCTCCAAGTCAAATATTCAACGGAAAATATTCAACATGGTGCTCAGTTACAAGTGGTGTACCACAAGGATCTGTTCGCCCTATTACAGGAAAGATGTGGAAGCATTGGAAAAGCTGCAGAGCAGATTTACCAGGATGTTGCCTGGAATGGAGGGAAGGTCTTACGAGGAAAGGTTGAGAGAGCTAGGGCTTTTCTCTTTAGAATGTCGAAGGATGAGAAGTGACTTGATAGAGGTGTACAAAATGATCAGAGGTATAGAGATTTGACAGCCAGAGACTTTTTCTGAGGCTGGAAGTAGCTGTTATGAGGCGGAATAGTTTTAAAGTGAGTGGAGGTAGGTATAGGGGAGACATCAGAGGTAGGTTCTTTACTCAGAGAGTGGTCGGGGCATGGAATGCATTGCCGGAGAGGGTCGTGGAGTCAGCCTCATTAGGAGCATTTAAGCAGCTATTTGATAGGCATATGGATGTGTAAGGTGGCGGTGGAGGTTAGATAGACCTTAGGTTTAGGGTAAAAGTTTGGCACAACATGGTGGGCCGAAGGGCCTGTACTGTGCTGTACTGTTCTATGCTCTGTGTTCTAAATGAGGGAGTGCAGATAAACTTCAGCTGCAGGATCCCCATTATTGACACTGTGTATTACTATTTTTTTCTTTTATCATTAATGGGATCATGACCTTGCTGGCCAGGCAGCATTCATTGCCCACCCCTAATTGCTTAGAGGGCGGTTAAGACTCAACCACATTGCTGTGGGTCTGGAATTACGTGTAGGCCAGACCAGGTGAGCATAGCCGTTTCCTTCCCTAAAGGGCATTAGTGAACCAGATGGGCTGGTTTGACAATCGGCAGTGGATTCATGGTCATCTTTAGATTCTTAATTCCAGATACTTTATTGAAGTCAAATTCCACCACCTGCCATGGCAGGATTCGAATGCAGGTTCCTAGAACATTACCTGGGTCTCTGGATTAACAGCTCAGTGATGATACTACTAGGCCATTGCCTCCCCAGTTACCTCTGTGAGGAGCTCTCCCAAATTAATCAAGCATGATTTACTGGTCATAAAACCATGTTGACATGGATTGCTTTTTTACTTTCCAAATGTCCTGTTATTGCTGTTCGGTAGTTTCTTACATTCTGACTCTCTTTCTTTTGAATAAGGGCATTATATTAGCATCTTTCCAGCCCATTGGAAGGTTTCCTGCATGCAGAGGTTTTTGGAATATTGTAACTAATGGATCATGATCTCTGCTGCCACATGTCTTCAGACCCGAGGATGTAGGCTGCCAAGGCTGTGGTGCATTGTTTGCCTTTTATCTGAATAGTTTGCTCAGTACTTATTCCTCAGTTCTAAGTCCCTGTCTTTCTTGTAAACTCTGTATTACTATTGGGAATGTTCCAATGCCCTCCACCATCAAAACTTAGGCATGATATTGTTTATGACTCTGCCATTTTTGTGTTCCCCAATGGACCAACATTCATTTTATGATTTTTTTTCTTTTATATACGTATATGCTAAGCTTTTATGACCTGTTTTTATATTTTGTGCTAATTTCCTTCCATAATTTACTTTTGCTGTTTTTATTACACTTTTAATAACTGTTTGTTGATCTTGAAAATTTGTATGCCTTTGTTCTTATTTCATTTTTAATTTCCTGGGCACATGCATTAAGTTAATGGTGTAGTGATGGTAGCGAGCTCAACCAGATGGACCTCGTAGAATACTAGCAGATATGTCAGGACATAACAGGAGTATCAGAGGTTCTGTTCACTCTGAGAGCTGGATCAGATTAGATTAGATTCTCTACAGTATGGAAACAGGCCCTTCAGCCCAATAAGTCCACACCGCCCCTTGAAGCATCCCACCCAGACCCATCCCCCCATAGCCCACACACCCTGAACACCACGGGCAATTTAGCATGGCCGATCCACCTAGTCTGCACACCGTTGGACTGTGGGAGGAAACCGGAGTACCCAGAGGAAACCCACACAGACACGGGAGAACATGCAAACTCTGACAGACAGTCGCCCGAGGCTGGAATCGAACCCGGGCCCCTAGCACTGTGAGGCTGCAGTGCTAACCACTGAGCTGCTAGCTCTGAGGAAGCTTGACCAGTGTCAACTACTGTGCACATGTACATAAAGAGTGACTTGGTGATGGGATACTGGTGGCGACATGAGTGTTCTTAAAGATGTAATCATGCAAAAACTTCTACTAGCTGAAACCCAGCTGGCTGTGTCATTAGAAAATGTGGCAAGTGGAGCAGATGGGTTACAGGATGTGCCGATGGAAGTGGTTACCATCACCAGATCAACAGAACTTGAGGTAACACCACTTGAGTGAAGGCAATTGCATAGCGTCACTCAGGACACATCCTGAACAGAGGGACGAAAGGTCAGCCCTGAGAAAAGCCCCAAAACAGAGCCAAACCTCTGCCAAACGGTTAACGTTTTATCCAGGATTCGGGCTGGCAGGCCGCTGCAGTTGCTGCTGGCATGTGGACTCCAGACAGCAAAAGCATCTCACTAGGCCTGAACTGAGTAAGAGGAATCATAGGCCAATATCCAGGAGGGTGCGCATCCTGGGATGCCCACATACATCTGGCTTGGAACAGTGAAATTGCTTTGCAATATCCAAATCAGAACAAATCAAAATAAGGGTCTGGCTAAATTGCCTCCTGGCTCTGGTGATTGCAGAACTAGCCTTCAACAAAATTCTCTCTATGCTCCATAAGTTTGCATAAGACCTTGGCTAGACTGAGAAACTATACCAGGGAATCTTTACAGATTAAGGGTACAACTCCGGTTCTAGTCTCGTATGAAAAGCAGCTGGTTAAGTTATCACTGATTGTACTAAAAGCCATTGACCTGAGCCTGATGGGGAAAATTGGTTAAGAAAGATTCATGTTGTCTGAGTGAAGTCCTAATTAAATACTCAGAAGTTTTTCAGGAATATCTATGGACTATCAAAGGAGCCAAGATCACTTTGTACGCTGGCCAAAAAGCAATTCCATGATTCTGCAAGGCCTGCCCAGTGCGATTTGCCTTATGTACAAAAGTAGAGGTAGAAATCAGGAGCTGGAAGGTCAAAGAATCATCAAACTAGCCCAGTTAGCAGAATGGACAACAATTGTGAAGCCTGAAGAATTACTTCACCATTGTGAGGATTTTAAACAAATGATAAACTGCTTCTTGCAGATGAATAAAACCCAATCTCTCGCATAGATGATTTATACGCAAAGCTGGCAGAGGTGCTGGCCTTCAAAAAGCTGGATGTGAGCAATGCATACTTGCAATTGTAGTTAGATGAGGATTCCCAGTGGTATGATTCAGTTAATACCCATATGGATTTATACCAATAAATGAGGCTGCCGTTTGGGGTAGCATTGGCTTGTGCCAGTTTTCAGTGGGAGATGAAGACCATTTCACAAGGTCTATCTCGGGTTGCCATTTATTTGGATGATGTGCTAATACCAGGGAGAACCAATGGAGAATATTTACAGAACTTGGATGTATTCCTTGGCCATTTCTCCAAAGTGGGTGTATACTTTAGAAGGGAAAAATGTGTGATCTGGCCACTCCAAGTGACATACTTGGGCTACAGAGTTCACAAGAATGGGTTACACCCATGGGAAGATAAAGTGAGGACGATCAAAGGTGCCCTAGCTCCCATGTCAGTACTGGAGCTCTGGTCTTTCCTTGAATTGATGAAGAATTACAGACAGCTCATATGTAGCCTGGCCTCCAGCCTGGCACCCTAACATCTGCTATTGAAAAAGGGTCAGCCTTGGAAATGGCCTTGTCGCCAAGATGTAGATTTTGGGGAAGTGAAGAACCAGCTATCATGTTGACACACTATGATCCCAACTGAGATGTGGTGCTGACGCGTCTATCGTATCGGGTAGTGTTGGCCCATTGGAGCGGAACACCCAACAGCGTATGCTTTCCAGACATTAGCTGATGTAGACAGCACATGTGCTCAGATAGAGAACAGCAGTTTAGTGTCTCCTTTGATGTGAGAAAGTTTCACCAATGCCTTTACAGCTGTAAATATGTATAGTAACAGACCATGAACTAGGGCGAATCAGAGAGGACAAGGCTATACCGCCCCTGGCTTCAGGTTGAATTCCACGGTGGGCTTTCATTCTAAATGCATACCATTACAAGTTGGAACAGTGTTCAGGAGGCCAAGGAACAAATGTGGATGCCTTGAGACACCAATGGAAGGGACCATCCTGGTTTTAAACTCTCTGGACACCCTCCGGTCACTGCTGACAATATCAGACTGTAGATGCAAAAAATTGTGGTCCTGGAAAAATTGGGGAGGTGATGGCCTAGTGATGTTATTTGCTGGACTCTTAATGCAGACCCAGGTAATGTTCTGGGAACTCAAGTTAGAATCCTTTTATGGCAGATGGTGGAATTTGAATTCAATAAAAAAATCTGGAATTAAGAGTCTAATGATGACCATGAAAATATTGCTGATTGACTTTCAGATTCACTAATGTCCTTTAGGTAAGGAAACTGCCATCCTTACCTGGTCAGGACTACATGTGACCCTAGACCCACAGCAATGTGGTTGATTCTTAACTGCGCTCTGGGCAGTCAGGGATGGACAATAAATGCTGGTGCGGCCAGCAATGCCCTCATTCCCTGAATGAATTAAAAATAACTAAAACAGTTGGAGATAATGAGGGTAGACAAAAGAGCCGTCACAACCAGTGTTGAAAGCTTTCTGGACCCAGTGCGACCGGATCACCAGAGACGATGGCAAGAACGACTGTCCCAAGCAACGGTTACAGCCGAATACTGGCTGAACTCCATCAGAGTCATCCAAGGGTGCCCAATGTTGGTGAGAAGTGATGCCTGATGGCTAAGACTGGATGCAGGCATAATTTATGGGGACGTGCCCAGAATGCCAACAATGACATATGTTACCGCCTGCAGCTCCCCCACGTTCTTGGGATTAGTTAGGTTAACCTTGGTCTTGGATACAAGTCGACTATAGAACATAGAACATTACAGCGCAGTACAGGCCCTTCGGCCCTCAATGTTGCACCAACCTGTGAAACTAATCTGAAACCCATCTAACCTACACTATTCCATTATCATCCATATGTTTATCCAATGACCATTTAAATGCCCTTAAACTTAGCGAGTCTACTACTGTTGCAGGCAGGGCATTCCACGCCCTTCCCACTCTCTGAGTAAAGAACCTACCTCTGACATCTGTCCTAGGTATGTCTCTCCTATGGCAATCCTTTCATGAGATCAGCATTCTTAGACATTGTAGATGCGTGCTCAAAGTGGTTAGACTTGCATAGAGTTGTCCTTAGGATTGTGTTTTTGCTTGACTGGTGTCTATCAGTCATCCTCCTTTGTCAGATCATCCTGTTGTTTTAATGACTGCTTTTAAGGATCACAGTTTCAATGAATATACATCTTTTTGTGAAGATGTGAATATTGTCACTATTATTCCTTGGCTATCTTATGGAAAAGTTGGCTCCAAGAACAAATTGTCCTATCTATAGTTTAACTAAGTTTTGTGTCCTTATAATTTATCCACAGCTAACGGCTTACAACTGTGCCATTAAATGCTGCTCTGCAAGTTATTTCATTATGTTAAAACAGACTTTTCAGGGGTCAAACAGTATCGGCATCAGCAGTAAATGATAGACAGGGGTAAAATTGGAGTCAGTGGGGAATCAGGGAGAATCCTCTGCTGGTTGGAGTCACAACTGAGACGGAGGAAGGTGGTAGTGGTTCTTGGAGGTCTGTCATTTCAACTCCAGGACATTTCTGCAGGAGTTCCTGAGGGGAGTGTCCTAGGCCCAACCATCTTCAGCTGCTTCATCAATGACCTTCCCTCCATCATAAAGTCAGAAGTGTTCGTTAATGACTGTACAACGCAGTGTTCGCAATTCCTCAGATACTGAGATAAAACAAACAACTGCGGATGCTGAAAATCTGAAATAAGACAATTGCTGTATAAACTCAGCAGGTTAGGCAGCATCTGTGAAGAGAAAGCAGAATTAATGTTTCAAGTCCATTGGCCCTCCTTCTACACCACATGACCTGTAGAAATTCCCCAGACATCCTAAGACAGCTCCTTCCAATCCCAAAATCACACCACCACCTTCACCGAGCCACTCAATGTTCTGCCTGAGAAACATTGTTGTTCCTTCCATGTTGCTGAGTCAAATCCTGGAATTCTGTCCCTAACAGCATTGTGGGTCTGCATACAGGCTCTTGGATTACAGTGAATTAATGAGGCAGCTCACCATCACCGTAACCATAACCATCAATGGAAACTAGGAGTAGGCATCAAATGGGTCCAGCTGGTGATACCCAAGTGCCACAAATGACTTTGGGATAAAAGCTCTAGAGTGAGAAAAACTAATTGATGGAGAGTGGGCTTCAATGGGGCAAGAGCAGAGCTGGGCAGGATTGACTGGAGTGAGGCTGTCAGGAAAAGCTATAACTGAACAATGGACTACCTTCAAACAGTCATAGAATCGTAGCATTTTCAATACAGCAGGAGGTCATTCAGCCTACCTTGTCTGTACGAGCTCCACAAGGGCCACCCAGATATTGCCATTCTCCAGCCCTATCTCCATAGCCCTTTAAATTCATCACTTTCAAATATGTATCCAGCTCTCTTTTGAAACCTCAAATGGAATCTGTTTCCATCATGTTTCTAGCCAGTGCATTACATATCCTAACAATTTGACTGTAGGGTTTGAGTTATAGGGAGAGGCTGAATAGCCTGGGTCTATGTTCCCTGGAGTATCAGAGGTTGAGGGGTGATTGTATAGAAGTTTATAAAATCATGAGGGGCTTGCATAGACTAAATAGTTAAGGTCTCTTCCAGAGGGGAGCCGAGTCCAAAACAAGAGGGCACAGGTTTAAGGTGAGAGGGGAAATACTTTAAAGGGACCAACGGGGCAACATTTTCCCTCAGAGGGTGGTACACATATGCAGTGAGCTGCCAGAAGAGGTGGTGGAGGCTGGGACAATTGCGATATCAATAGGAAGGATTTAGAGGGATACGGGCCAAATGGTGGCAAACGGGACTAGATTTATTTGGAATATCTGGTCTGTATGGACAAGTTGGGACTGTTTCCATGCCATACATCTTGACGACTCTATCCTTCCTAAAATAAAGTGCTCACAATTGAACACAATACTCCAAATATGTTCTGATCAAGGATTTGGAGAAGTGTAGCATCACCTCCTTGCTTTTAGACTCAATGCCTCTATTTGTAAGCCCAAGAATCCTGAAAGACTTTTTAGCAACTGTTTCAACTTGCCTGGCCACCTCCATATTCCGGCAAATGAATACCATAAACGAATCGAACCCAGAACTTGCTGGATGGTAACTGAAGTGGAAGGTAAGATAAAGGAGAAAAGGTGTGTTTATGACAAGGGTCAGGTAGAAAACAAAATTGAGAACCAAGAGGAGAGGCGAGAGGGCAAGCAAGAGAAGCAAAGAGGAATTATGAGATTAGACTGACTGTCAACGTGAGGAGATGCCTCAAAGTCCTCTGTGGTTAATATAAATTAGTAAAAGGATGGTAAATGGAGGAGGACTGATTAAGCACCAAAAACGGGATGTACGTCATGTGCAGAGGCCATGGCTAAAGTGTTAGATAGATCGTTTCCATCAGTGTTGAACAAAGTGGGAGATACTACCCAGGTAATGGTGACAGAGGCAACTCAGTATCTGGAAGAGTTCAAAATTGACAGGGCAGAAGAGTTGGATAGACTGTAGGTAATTAATGTTGACAAGGTATTTGGACCTTATCTCAGGATTTTAAAGGAAGTCACTTTTGATTTGATTTATTGTTGTCACATGTACTGAGATTTCACCCGGTGAACATCGTGCAGAATACAGTGTCACAGCCACCGAGAAAGTGTAGGGAGGGAGAGAACAACATTAGCGTTTGAGAGGTCGGTTCAAAAGTCTGATAACAGTGGGGAAGAAGCTGTTCTTGAATCTGTTTGTACATGTGTTCAAACCTTTATATATTCTGCCCACCAGAAGAGAATGGAAGCGTTATAACTGGGATTGGTGGGGCAGACGGCTCTTTTATTATGCTGGTTGTTTTCCCAAGCCAGTGGGAAATACAGATGGAGTCAATGGATAGAAATCTTGTTAGTGTGAAGAACTGGATTGTGTTCACAACTGCAGTTTCTGGTGAAGAGAGGACATTGCAGGGCCACTGACCACAAACTTTCATTCTGGACTTGGGGGAGACCTTAGACTGATTAACTCTCAATCTGGCCTTTATGAAGGGAAAATCTTTAGATTTACGATGTATTTTTTGTTGATAGGTGTGACTGTGCAGTATTGGTGCCAATTAGATTAGAAGAGTAAATCATGACCTGCCAAAGTGCTGATCTAAAACTGCATCTGTTTCATACCAGCCATTGTCTGTTATCATCTGATTACAGTTGGACCAAAAAAAGGATTGTCTCAAAGGGAAATGTACACGGAAGATCATATTCAGCAAAGGCAATAATCCGGTTCTAGAACTACTCACCATTGCAGACTTCTTTCAGCAATACGGGTAAGGAGCAAAGAAATTGTAGGGACAAAGGAGCAGGAATTAGCCATTTAAACCCTCAATCTGCTTTTACCATTCATAAAGATTATAAATAATATGTAAAACTTTAACCCCATATTCATTTGTAACTTTAACAGAACTTTTAAGAAAATCATCTTCCAAAAATCTAAATCGCTAGCAATATGACTCCCTTTTGTGTAATCACACCTTGGAGGTAGTGAAACCCATGGCTTGTATCAATGAGAAGGAAAATTGCAGGATGTACATGGGATCAGCACCACTCACAATTGGTCCATGTTACCAACTTGACATGAAGCTGTATAGCCATTGTTTCCCTATTAAAAAAGGACTGTTAAAATCCTGGAAATCCCTCCTATTCATGCAAGAACACCACATAGACTGTAGCAGTTCAAGAAATCAGCTCACAATAAGTGACCTTTTGGTCATTTTATCATCTTATGAAAGGGGTTAAGAGGTACGGGGGAAGGGTTGAGAAACATGTTAACCATGATCAAATGGTGGTGAAGACCCGATGGGCCAAATGGCCTAATTACACTCATGTACCTTACAGAGTCATGCAGCATGAAAACAGATCTTTCGGTCTAACCAGTCCATGCCCGAACATAGTCCCAAACTAATCTAGTCCTACCTGCCTGTTCCTGGCCCATATCTCTCCAAACCTGTCCTATTCGTGCACTTATTCAAATACCTTTTAAATGTTGCACCCACATCTACCACTTCGTCAGGAAGTTCATGCCACACGCGAGCCAAAATTTGCCCCTCATGTCTTTTTAAAATCTCTCCCCTCTCACCTAAAGAATGTGCCCTTAGTCTTGAAATCCCCTATCCCAGTGAAACGACAACTACCATTAACTCATAGAACATATAACAGAGAACAGAGCAGCACAGTACAGGCCCTTTGGCCCACAATGTTGTGCTGAACTTTTACCCTAAACCTAAGGTCTATCTAACCTCCACCCCTACCTTATACTGTCATCCATATGCCTATCTAATAGCTGCTTAAATGCCCCTAATGAGGCCGATTCCACTGCCCTCTCCAGCAATGCATTCCACACCCTGACCATTCTCTGAGTAAAGAACCTACCTCTGACGTCTCCCCTGTATCTACCTCCGCTCACTTTAAAACTATGCCCCCTCGTAATAACTACCTCCACCCTTGGAAAAAGTCTCTGGCTGTCCACTCTATCTATACCTCTGATCATTTTGCATATCTCTATCAGGTCACCTCTCATCCTTTGTCGTTCTAAAGAGAAAAACCCTAGCTCTCTCAACATTTCCTCATAAGACCTTCCCTGCATTCCAGGCAACATCCTGGTAAATCTCCTCTGCACCTTTTCCAATGCTTCCACATCTTTCCTGTAATGAGGTGACCAGAATTGGACACGATAATCTAGACATGGCTGAACCAGGATTTTGTACAACTCGATCTATAAGATCACCTTTCAACCTCATGCTCCAGTGAAAAATTCCGAGAATGTCCAGCCTTTCTTTATAATTCCAACCTTCCATATCCAGCAAGGGAAATTTGGGATGTGCAATAAATGCTGGCGAGAATATGTCTTGTGCCTTTTGTCAACACTTTTTGTCTTGCTTTTGTTAGTACAATTTGTGAGAAATGCCAAAATATAGCGAAAAGTCCATGAAACGATATGAGAAGAGAGTACGAGTTTGTTTGCAAGTCGACTCCGATAGGTGGAAGTGTTGATGTACAGAACACATGAATTAGTGAAAACAGGCAGTTAACTGTCAGCCTTTATTTAAATTTAAAAAAAAGGCAGATTGACTTTGATCAGTTAAGGCACTAACATGAGAAACGAATCAGAGACTATCACCTATTTTGTTCCTCTTAAACAGATCAAAGTGATCATGTTCTTTCTGCCTGCAAGGAACAGGGCATTAATTATTGATATCCCTAGCTTTCAATACATATGAGAATGTCATTTTGCGAGTCTGACTGTTAATCTTAAATCGTTCACAGCACAACACATGTCCAACATTAGATGTGACTCTACAACTTCATGATATTTACTACATATTCGCGAGGGTGTGAAGAATTATGCTGACAGTCAGTTTGGGATTGTCAGTTGGGCTCGCTGTTTGGTGCATTCAGCTCATGATATTAACACAGACTTTGTACAAATATTAACAAGAACAGAGCTCCGGAGGTGAGGTGACTGTGGCTTCCCCCACCATTCAGAAATAGCAAGAACTACAGTAGTTGGAGTCAGACAAAGAATGAAGAACAAAGAAAATTACAGCACAGGAACAGGCCCTTTGGCCTTCCAAGCCTGCACCGATCCAGATCCTCGATGTAAACCTGTTGCATAATTTCCAAGGATCTGTATCCCTTCGCTCCTGGCCCATTCATGATTCTGTCTCGATATCGTGCCTGCCTCTACCACCTCCGCTGGCAATGAGCTCCAGGCACCCACCACCCTCTGCGCAAAGAATTTTCCACAGATATCTCCCTCAAACTTTTCCCCTCTCACCTTGAAATCATGACCCTTAGTAATTGTGACCCCACTCGGGGAAAAAGCGTCTTGCTATCCATCCTGTCTGCACCTCTCATGTCTTTGTAGACCTTAATAAGGGCCCCCCTCAACCTGCATCTTTCTAATGAAAATAATCCTAAACTACTCAACCTCTCTTCATAGCTAGCGCCCTCCATACCAGGCAACATCCTGGTGAACCTCCTCTGTACCCTCTCCAAAACATCCACATCCTTTTGGTAATGTGGCAACCAGAACTGTACACAGTACTCCAAATGTGGCCGAACCAAAGTCCTATACAACTGCAACATGACCTGCGAACTCTTGTACTCAATACCCCGCCCAATGAAGGAAAGCATGCTGTATGCTTTCGTGGCCATTCTATCGACTCGCATTTTCACCTTCAGGGTACAATGGACCTGAAACCCAGACCCCTCTGTGCATCAATTTTCCCCAGGGATTTTCCATTTACTGTTTATTTCGCTCTTGAATTGGATCTTCCAAAATGCATCACCTCATATTTGCCTGGATTGAACTGCTTCTGCCATTTCTCCGCCCAACTCTCCAGTCTATCTATATTCTGCTGCATTCTCCGACAGTCCCCTTCACTACCTCCTACTCCACCAATCTTCGTGTCATATGCAAACTTGCTAATCAGACCCATCTGTACCTTCCTCCAGATCATTTATGTATATCACAAACAACAGTGGTCCCAGCACAGATCCCTGTGGAACACCACTGGTCACAGGTCTCCATTTTGAGAAACTCCCTTCCACTACAACTCTCTGTTTCCTGTTGCCCCGCCAGTTTTCTATCCATCTAGCTAGCGCACCCTGGACACATGCGACTTCACGTTCTCCATCAG
Organism: Stegostoma tigrinum; assembly: GCF_030684315.1. Lineage (NCBI taxonomy): Eukaryota > Metazoa > Chordata > Chondrichthyes > Orectolobiformes > Stegostomatidae > Stegostoma > Stegostoma tigrinum. The sequence goes on from NC_081356.1 coordinate 136,569,403, forward strand.
CCTACCATGGGGAACATCATCAAACGCCTTACTGAAGTCCATGTATATGATATCCACAGCCCTTCCGTCATCTATCAACTTTGTCATTTCCTCAAAGAATGCTATCAAGTTGGCAAAACATGACCTTCCCTGCACAAAACCATGTTGCCTATCACTAATAAGTCCATTTTCTTCCAAATATAGGTAGACCCTATCCCTCAGTATCTTCTCCAGCAGCTTCCCTACCACTGATGTCAGGCTCACCGGTCGATAATTACCTGGATTATCCCTGCGACCCTTCTTAAACAAGGGGACAACATTAGCAAGTCTCCAGTCCTCTGGGACCTCACCCATGTCTAAGTACACTGCAAAGATATCTGTTAAGGCCCCAGCTATTTCCTCTCTCGCTTTCCTCAGTAACCTGGGATAGATCCCATCCAGACCTGGAGACTTGTCCACCCTAATGCCTTTTAGAATACCCAACATTTCTCCCTACCTTATACAAACTTGACCTAGAGTAATCAAACATCTATCCCTAACCTCCACATCTGTCATGTCCCCCTCTTTGGTGAATTCCGACGCAAAGCACTCAGTAAGATTCTCACTGATTTTCTCTGACTCAGCGCATAACTTCCCTTCTTTGTTCTTGAGTGGGCCAACCCTTTGTCTAGTTACCCTCTTGTTCCTTATGTTTCAATAAAAGGTTTTGGGATTTTCCTTAACCCTGTTTGCTGAAGATACTTCATGACCCCTTTCAGCCCTCTTAACTCCTCGTTTCAGATTGGTCCTATTTTCCCGATATTATTCCAAAGCTTCGCCTGTTTTCAGTCACCTAGCCCTATGTATGCTTCCTTTTTCCTCTTTGCTAGTCTCAAAATTTCACCTGTCATCCATGGTTCCCTAAACTTGCCCTTTGTATCCCATATTTTCACAGGGACATGTCTGTCCTGCACTCGAATCAACCTCTCTTTAAAAGTCCCCCACATATCAAATGTGAATTTACTCTCAAACCACTGCTCAAACCACATTCCACAGCTACTTTTGAATTGTGCTATAGTTGGCCTTCCCCCAATTCAACGCTTTTTCTTTAAGACCCACTCTTGTCTTTGTCCATCAGTGTTCTAAAACTTACGGAATTGTGATCACTATTCCCAAAGTAATCCCCTACTGAAATTTCAACCACCTAGCCAGGGTCATTCCCCAACACCAGGTCCAGTATGGCCCCTTCCCGAGTTGGACTACGTACATACTGCTCTACAAAACCCTCCTGGACACACCTTACAAATTCTGCTCCGTCTTGACCCCAAACACTGAGTGAATCCCAGTCAATGTTGGGAAAATTAAAATCTCCCATCACCACCACCCTGTTTCTCCTGCACCTTTCCATTATCTGTTCACATATTTGTACCTCTATCTCACGCTCGCTGTTGGGAGGCCTGTAGTACAGCCCCAGCATTGTCACTGCATCCTTTCCATTTCTGAGTTCTACCCATATTGCCTCACTGCTTGAGTCCTCCATAGGGTCCTCCTTCAGTGCGGCTGTGATATCATCTTTGACCATTACTGCAACTCCTCCACCCCTTTTACCTCCTTCTCTGTCCCGCCTGAAGCATCTATATCCTGGGATATTTAGTTGCCAATCTTGCCCTTCCCTTAACCAAGTCTCAGTAATAGCAATAACATCATACTCCCAGGTACTAATCCAAGCCCTAAACTCATCTGCCTTACCTACTATTCTTTCTATATTAAAACAAATGTACCTCAGACCACCTG